>NW_008329320.1:2943475-2974642 GCF_000622305.1 Nannospalax galili
ACAATATTGTATAACTGTAATAATTCAACTGTAAACCTAAAAATTTACAGCCAATTTTGAAGGAAATGTATCTTAGCTCTGGAAATTGTTACTGGATATGTCAATGCTGTTGTAATGAAATGCTTCTTCTGATTGTGTGGTTATTAAATAAATAATTTAAAAAAAAAAAGAATCTGCTAGTCCAAAGACTACATCTCATCTAAATGATTTTTTGAGATGTCTTCATGACATATAGTCGTAAATAAGTGTTTCATATGACTAAAATAACGAGTTGGCAGTTAGGTGGACTGATTAGCCAGTGAGTTTACTTTTTCACATTTCTTTTACACTTTTTACTAGAATATACAGTTAAACACTAGTAGGATATAAAGATTAATCACTAACTGAGAAGGTTAAAAAAAAAAAAAAGGTGAACTGGCTTTGAAACCAGTTGTGGTGATGGAAATTTACTGGTTCTGTTAAGTAAATTTTTTTCCAACTTGCATTTATCAGTTCTCCCACTGCTGAATCAGAGACCCTAAGATGTGTATTACACTAAAGAGTTTGAAAGAATGAAGTTTTTTTCCCCCAAAAGGATAGTTACTACACTTCTGATATTCCCTACTGATAACCAAAGGAGTAGGTTGAAAGGTCTGGGGTATACCTTAATGGTAGAGCATGGAACATAGAAAGCTCAAGGTTCAGAGTTTGATCCGTAGTACTGCTTTAAAAAGGGGAGGGGATATTAGAATGAGTCAAGATGTCCCTGCATAGCATGTTGAAGTATATACTTGGAAATGCTTTTGTAAACTGTCTTTATGATACACTTATCATAAAAAGGACATGAATTTGGAACTAGACTTAAATTTGAGTTTGAGCTCCATCTCCAGTCCATTGGCCAAGTCACTAAACCTCTCAAACTTGATTTCTTCACCTAGCTTTCAAAGAGAAGCTTCTAGCATAGAGCCTGGTTTTTAGTAAGTGTGCCTACTACTGCTGTAGAATTTCCTACATTTTTAAAGAACTCCCTGATTTATATGTGTTATATGCTTAATATGTACAGCTTCATAATCTCAGAGTAAAGTATTTTTAAAGTAGGTTTCAATTTAATAGTGAAGAAAAAAAATAGGGAAGAAAAACCCTTATTTGCAGACAATAGGATTATTCAAATCAACATACATGAAAAAATAAAACCCAGTAAATTTTCTTGTCCAAAAACTAGTATCATGCTCTCCCCTGGCCATTTGGTTTCAAAGTAAATTCTGTATAATGTGCTTTCTACGGGCTGGATATGTGGTTCAGTGTTTAAGAGCACTTGTTGCTTTTGCGGAGGACTCTGGTTCTCAGTTGCCAGCACCAATATGGTGGCTCACAACTGCCTGTAACTCCAGCTCTAGAGGATCTGACTCCCTGTTCTGATCCCTTCAGGTGCTTGTACATATATGGTGTACATACAAAGAAGCAGGCACACACATGTACATATAAATGTCAAAAAAAGCGTTCTTCAGTTGGATGTGGTGGTGCACACTTGTAATCCCAGTACTGGAACAAGCCTGGGTAAATTCAAGGCCAACTTGATCTATGTAAGGGGACTCAGTCTCAACAAAAACAAATCAGCATTCCTATTACAGCAGTATTGAATTGTTATTAAATTTCAAATAACTCCTCTTTTTTTATCCAAGCACTCTGACTGAGCCCCAGCACTGCTATAAAAATAGTGAAGCCAATGGGTATGGTGGCTCATGCCTCCAATCCCAGCACTCTAGAGTAGTCAGCGGGTGGATCTCTGTAAGTTCAAGGCCAGCCTGTTCTACATAGTAAATTCTAGGCCAGCTGGGCTATAGGGAGACCTTGTCTCAAAAAGACCAAGGGTGGGAAAAAAAAGTGAAACCTTGCAGGACAAATACAAAGTATCTAAAAGTCATAATAGAAAAAGGTTATATTCACGAAATTTTTAAAAGGGCCATCAAATTAACTCCTAGTATATTTAGTCTAATTCTAGACTTGATATCTCAAGATTTTTGAGGTAACTTGATGACGGGGTCTTAATGTTTGTAGTGAGAATATTATCCCCAAAGTAGTTAGGACAATCTTGTAAGAAATAATTAAGAAGGTCTTAGATTATCAGGCACCAAAGAAGTAATACTGATAAAAGGGATAGTTCACTGGACCTCAGAGCGACCTGTGCTCATATAGATAGTTGAATTAGAATGTGTAACTGCTTAAAATAAAGGTATTTGTGTTTTTTCTTTTGTTTGTTTTCTTATGACAGTCATTCCTGGGTGTGGTGGTACCTGCCTTTAACCCTAGCACTCAGGAGGCCGGCAGATCTCTGAGATAAAGACCACCCTGGTCTGCATAATGAGTTCCAGGCCAGCAGGGGCTACAGGGAGACCATGTCTCAAAAGAAAAAAGAAAGGAAAGGAAAAAAGAAAAGAAAAAGACAACCAGCTACATAATTACCAAGAAATGTCATCAAGTGAAATAAGAAAATTCTTGGGCTTAGGAATGGTAGTCGTTGGCAGTGTTAGAATAACTTAGGTACATCTTAATTCTACTGAGTAAAAAAGTGAAGGGTCAACTACTCGCATTCATAAATTACCCTTGACACCACTATTGGATACAGAACTAGGATCATTTTTCAAATATGGTTTATTTTACTGTTTGATAAAGCCATATACAGTGTGCTTTTTAATACATTAAAAGATTATTAACAAACATTAGGCATTTGTTTTGGGTATTCTGTATGTTAAAAGACATTTGAAGAGGATAATTCACTTGGTACTTAATGACTACCTACAATTTGCTTATTAGTCCCTGCTTTCAAAGAGTTTACACTTGTGGAGCACTGAGGGTAGAGAAATAGCTATGCCATAGGAGTGATTACTATTTTTAGTCAAATACTAAAATGGGAAATTGGGAAAATCCTATTACAGATTTTGAGGTAGACCATGAGCTCTTCATTCTGAAAATCAAGAGAATATTATTTTAGACAAAGGAACTGGATTGATCCAAGACAGGAATGTATCAGTTGTTTGAATTGGATGGGCTTTGAATTTAGACCCTGTCCTAAGTCTGCTTCCTTTCACCAACAGCCATGTGACTTTGGACAAACAGTCTCTGATATTTTTAGTTTATTTTATTTGGATACAGTCTCATTCTGTAGCCTAGGCTGGCTAGAACTCACTAATTAGTCCAGCTACTTTCAAACTTGAGATAGTCCCCCTGCCTCAGCTTCCCAAGTGCTGGATTTACTGATGTGAGCCATCATACCTGGCTTTGAAAACATTTTTAGTGTAATTTTTAAAAAAAATTATGAGTGTTTTTGGGGGCTGGAGAGATGGCTCAGCGGATAAGAACACTGACTGCTCTTGCAGAAGACCCAGGTTCGAATCCCAGCACCCACATGGTGCCTAACAACTGTCCATAACTCCAGTTCCAGGGGATCTGTCTCTTCTGTCCTCTGCGGGCATTGCACAACACGAGTGTACTTACCTACATGCAGACAATATATGCATATATATATATAATAAAAATAATAAATAGAATATTTTTTAAAAATGAATGTTTTAGTGCTAGGCATGGTGGCACATGCCTTTAATTAATTCCAGCACTTGGGGAGGCAGAGACAGGCGGATCTCTGAGTTCAAGGCCAGCCTGGTCTATATAGTGAGGTCCAGGCCAGCTGGGGCTACAGGGAGACCCTGTCTTAAAAAGACCAAAGGGGAAAAAAAGGCTATTCCTATCAATATTAGCCATTATTTAGAATTTGGGATTTGGGGCTCAGAAAAGGAGTAAGAATTAGTAACATAAATCTGTTTATCATATGTTGGTGATCCACTGTTAAAGCAGAATATGACTGAAACCAGTGAAAGTACAGTGCTCGGCATGTAAACATACTTTGAATGAATAAATAACAAAAAAGATAAAAGCTATGGTTGCAAATTTTGGGAGCATCTGTATAGATCCAGAGAAAGAATTCTACAGACTTGGCAAAGAATGGCTTTGGAACTAGAATTGAAGAAAAAACTTTTTCAATAAGAAAACAGTAATTGACAGAGGCTAGTTTAAAATTTTTCAGTTACATTTTATTTAGTGTGTGTGTGTGTATGTATGTCTCTGTTAATTGCATTTATTTATTGTGTGTGCACCATAGCACATGTGTAGAGGTCATAGGAGAATTTGTGGGAATTGAGTCTCTGCTTCCACCATATGGAATCTGGAGATTGAGCTCAGGTCATCAGGCTAGGTTGCAAGTGCCTTTACTCACTGAGCTATCTATATTCTACCCAATAGAGTCTATATTTAGTTATTTTTCTGTCTGCGTGAATAGTTCTCATTTCCCAAAGGGATGTTAATGTTTGAGAAATGATGAAATACTTATTTTCCTTCAATGCAGTTAAAAAACACTATATGTTAACCACCAGCTTTTAATGTAACCAGCACTTGGTGAGTTTATTATCTAAGCAATTCAGTTATTTACCTGTAGTTACAAGGACTTCAACTTCAGATACAGATTTGGGGGCTGCTATTGTATACTTATTGTTGGAAATAATTGTTGTCTTCTGTAATCAATGATTATTTAAAATTGGCCTTCATTTACCAGCAAATATTTACCACCATTTGCTGTCATTCATTTTGGGGAAGTTCTGACACCCTCCCCCCCATATTCAGACCCTTTCCCCTGTCTTCACCCCCCATAGCCCACCCACAGGATTTCATGCATTCTGTCATGTATGTAAAGGTCTATTGAGAAAAGTTTGTTTACTCAGTGTCCCTTGGAGTGAGTTCACCCATTGGAGCCTGTTCAGCCTATCTAGTGTCTCTCTCTCCCTTAAAAAAGATAAAGGCGCTAGAGAGATGGCTCAGTGGTTAAGAACACTGGTTGTTCTTGCAGAAGACCCACGTTCGAATCCCAGCACCCACATGGCAGCTAACAACTGTCCATAACTCCAGTTCCAGGGGATCTGACGACCTCTTCTGTCCTCCGCAGGCATTGCAGGACAGGGTTATATTAACTCACATACATGCAGGCAATACATGGCATATACATAAAAATAATAAAAGTTTTTAAAATTTTATTTAAAAGTTTTAAAAGTTTTATTATTTTTATGGATGCTAGGATTTGAACCCGGGTCTTGTGCAAGAACAGAACAGTCAGTGTTCTTAACTGATGAGCCATCTCTCCAGCCCCATAAAAGTTTTTCTTTAAAAAAAAAGATCAAGTCTCCCTCACCCAGCAGTGATCAGGTGACAATAGTTCCTCACCTAAGGGTGGGGCCTGCTGCCCATTTCCCCAGTTCTCTGTTGGGTTTTTCTCTGATGAGTTTGCATGGGTCTTGTGCATGGTCATCATTGCTATAAGTTCATCTTAGTAAGTTCCCAGAATTCTGGAAGACTTTGTTTTCGTCTGGTCATGTACCACCTCTGGCTCTTAAAATCTTTCTACCTACCCTTCTGCAATGGTCCCTGAGCCCTTGATGGGTGAGGTTTAATATAGAAGTCCTATCTAGGGGCACACATTCTGCAGTCTCTTGTTCTCTATTATACCTGGGCCAATTGTGACCATCTGTGTTATCACCCTCTGTTGCATGAGGAAGCTTCACTGGTGAGAGTTGAGAGATGCATTAGTGTTCTCTCTACCCCCATTCACTATCTTCCACTATGTTCCATGAGTCTTACCTATCAAGGTTCCATTGTACATGTGTCACTTAGGGCTAAGCTTCTATCTCACAAACACTTAAACTTTGTGTTACCAGTTGTGGAAATTTTTAACAGTCTCCATCTGTTGCAAAAAAGCTTCTTTGATGAGTGGTGACAGGTATACTTGTCTTTGAATATAAGGATCCACAGAATGAGTGTCTGTGAGGTGCTCAGCCCATCTACAGTGGAATCTCTACACCTAGGGCTTTTGGATATTCTTTTAATAGTCTTTCTTGTTTTTCTCCATTTGTAATGCCAACTGGTTGTAAGTTAACATTTTTATTCTGTTGTCCAGGATTTTAACCTCTTTAAGTTTTATTATTAATATTATTTATTGTTATTTAGTCTGTCTTTATACATTCTGGATAATAGTTTTAAGATTTTATTTAGTTTATGTGTGTATGTGTGTCTAAATGTGTGTATATGTACCATGTGCATGCAGGCAGTTGTGAGCTACCATCTGGGTGCTCAGATCTGAACCCAAGTCCTCTGGAAGTACAAGTGCTCTTAACCACTGAGCCATCTCTCCAGCTCCAGCCCCATTTTGGGTAATTTTTATGGATACTTTCCATTTCACTGCCGCTCCCCCCCCCATTATTATTATTATTTAGTACCTGAGTTTCTGGTTGCAATTTTTATATTCTTCATTTCCAAATGTTCTGTTTGGTTCCTTTAGAAGTTCATCAGATCCTGGGCGTGGTCACACCTTTAGTCCCAGCGCTCGGGAGGCAGAGGCAGGCAGATCTTTGTGAGTTCAAAGCCAGCCTGGTCTACTAGTGAGTTCCAGGACAGCTGGACTACAGACCCTGTCTCAAAAAGACTCAAAAAAAAAAAAAAAAAAAAAAGTTCATCTAACTTGTTTTTGTCTTGATGATGTAACTTCCAATTTGAATTCATTATTAGGCTGGTCTTGAACTTATTCCTGCCGCATCAGCCTCCCATGTGCTAGGGATTACCAGCATGTACAACCACACCCATCTTCATCTGATTTTTTTTTTTTTTTTTTTTAAAATGTAATCCATTTTTTAAAAATTACACATATAGGCCAGGTGTGGTAGCATACACCTTTAATACCCACACCTGGGAGGCAGAGGCAGGTTAGATATCTGTGAGTTCAAGGCTAGCCTGGTCTACATTGCAAGTTCCAGGCCAGCTGGAGCTACAGAGAGACCCTGTCTCAAAAAGACAAAAATAAAATTACATTTATTTGTTTGTCTCTGTGTCATAGTGCACATGTGGAGGTCCTGCTTGTATGAGTTGGCTCTCTCCTTCCTCCATGTGAATCCCAGATTCCAACTTAGTTGAACTCACAGAGATCCACCTGCCTCTGCCTCCCAAGTGCTGGGATTAAAGGCGTGTGCCACACACCCAGCTTAAGATTAATTATTTTTTAAATTATATATATGGGGGGGGCAAAGTGCATTTGCATGCCGGTGCCCATAGAAGCTAGTTGAGGGTGTTGGATCCCACTGGAGTTGTGAGCTGCCCAATGTATGTGCAAGGAACTGAACTCTGGTTCCTCTGGAAGAGCAGAAAGTTCTCTTAACTGCTAAGCCATCTCTTACTCCTTGACCTTGGACTTTATATTCTCTTTTATTTCTTTAAACATATTTAGCGGTCTTCTTGTTCATGTCTTATTTCCTGTGGGGCTCATTGTGGTTTGTTTGTTTGATTGTTTGTTTGTTTTGAGGTAGGGTCTCTCTCTGTAGCCCCAAGTGGCCTGGAACTTGGCTATGGAGACCAGACTGGCCTCAATCCCAGATCTGCCAGCCTCTGCCTCCCAAGTGATGGGATAAAAGGTGTGCCCGTCATGCCCGTTAAATTATTTTTGAGATCTCCTGTTGGTTGCAACATTATCTGCAGCATTTTTGGGGAGATGCATTATTTGAAGCACCTAAACTCACTGTCGGTGTAGGATTATATTAAGCTAATTTACTGGAATAAATTTTAGATTATGTATTCCAGAGGACTGTCTTTTGCTTAAGGAATTTTTTTTTCTTTACCCAGAGCCAGGGCTGAGACAAAAAAAGCTTCCTTATGGTTCTTCCTTAAAAAGATGTGCAAGAGGGCTTGTTGTTGTTGGGGGAGGGGGGAGTGTTCTAATTTATTGATTGTGGTAGTTCCTTTTGGGAGACTTAAAAGAAAAACAAAGAAACCCTTTCATAAAATGAGAGGTTTAGCCCTCTGGCAAAACTATTGGTACTAGAGCTTCTAACCACTCATGAACTGCCTGTTCTCTTAAGAACTAGCATCAGTGTCTGTGGCAAGCTGTAACACCAGAAAGTGTGGTAGGTGGTGTGACCTTTTACTAGCCACTGGTAAAAGGTATTAATGCAACTACATTGATAAACTTACTGTTTTGGGGGCTATTTTATGTGTATGAGTGTGTTGCCTGCATGTATGTGAGTGCACCCATGTGGTACAATGCCACGGAGGTCAGAAGAGAACTTCGGATTTCCCTGGAACCGTAGAGTTAAGGACAGTTCGTAGCCACCATGTGGGTACTGGGAATTGAACCCAGGTCCTTTGCAAGAGCAGTCAGTGCTCTTAACCGCACTTACTCTCTCCAGCCCTGATAAACTTACTGTTTAATTCATTACAACTTTTTAAATAGTATGTTGTCCTTATGTTTAGGTACCTTATGTTGAGACAGTTATTTAGTTCTTTTCTGTAAGTTTATGTAGCTGAATGCCTAAATACTCAATACTGCTTTGAAAAATTGTATTTAGCAAAATTAAGTTGGGATGAGGATAGGGCTTTATTCAGATCAGTCATGAAATTTATCATCTTTGTCATTTTTTTGAAGTCTTTTTGAGACAGGGTCTCCCTATAGCCCCAGCTGTCCTGGAACTCACTATGTAGACCAGGCTGGCCTCGAACTCACAGAGATCCACCTGCCTCCCAAGTGCTGGGATTAAAGGCATGAATCTTTGTCATTTTTAAGTATAGTTCAATAGTGTAAAATATATTTACAATGTTATAAAACACATTTCCAGACCTTTAACAATTCTTTCCCCATCCAGCCCCTGGTAATCCGTTCTATTTTCTGTTTCTATAAATTTTGCCACTCTGAATGTCTCTAGAAATAGAAATAAATATATTAGCTAAATAATACAATATCTATTGTTTTATGCTTGGCTTATTTCACCTACCATAATATCCTTAAAGTTCATGTTACAACTAATGTCCTTTCCTTTTTAAGGCTAAATGTATGCTACTGTATGTACATGCCACATCTTATTTTGCACTCCTCTGTTGATAAACATTTGGGTTACTTCTGCCTCTTGGCTCTTGTTAATAGTGCTGAGTGTTTGAGTATCTACTGGACACTGCTTTTAACTTTTTGACATATACCCAAAAGTGGGACTGCTGGGTCAAAGTGGGTTGCTAGGTTAAACGATAGTTCTGTTTTTAATTTTTTGAAGAACCTCCATAGCAATGTGCACTGTTTTATAACCCTGCCAACAATACACAAAGGTTCTAGTTTCTTCCACATGCCTCAAACATTTGTTTTTATAGTAGTCATTCTAGTGGATATGAGACAGTACCTTGTTGTGCTTTTGATGTGTTTATCTTAGATTAGTGAGTTTTTGAGTATCTTATCATAGGCCCTGTGGCCATTTGTGTATCCAAGAAAAATGTCTGTGGCTTTTGCTCATTTTTTAAAATCAAGTTATTTGACTTAATTGTTGAATTATAAAACTTTTATATATTCTGGATTTTAATCTTATCAGACATTGAATTGCAGCTATCTCTTATTCCATATGGTATCTTTCCACTGTGATGCTTAACACCCTTTTTTAAATATTTGTTTTATGTATATGAGTGTATTGCCTGCATGTAGGTGGGTACACCCATGTTATGCAAGGTTATACCCTTAAATGACCAACATTTTAAGTTTGATACAGTCTGATTTCTCTCTCTCTCTCTCCGCTTTTGCCTATCCTTTATTTTTTGAGGGAGTTGGAGGGGGTGTGTGCTACAGCACATGTATTGAGTTCGAGCATAACTCCCAGGAGTTGGTTCTCTCCTCTAAGTCCCAGGGATCACACAGGTCAGCAGGTTTAGTGGCAGGAACCTTTACCCTCTGACCATCTCTCTGTGTCTACCTTTGCCTCTTCTTTTGATGTCATAATCAAGAAGTTAATTGCTAAATCCAAGTTTCCTTGTGTTAACTACTAAAAACTTTATAATTTTTAAGATTTATTTTATTTGAGGCAGGATCTTACTATTTAGCCTTGGCTGGCCTGGAATTCACTGTATAGACCAGACTGATCTCAAACTCACAGTGATCCACCTGCCTCTGCCTCTGGAGTGCTGGGATTAAAGGTATGTGCCATCACAGCTGGCTTATTTTATTTTTAAATTATACGTCTGTGTGTGTCTGTATGTTGATAATGTGTATGTGAATGCAGGTATCTGCCAAGGCCAGAATAAGGTGTTGGCTCCCCTAGAGTTGGAGTTACAGGTGTTTGTGCTGGGAACCAAACTTGGGTCCTCTACAAGAGCAGTACACACTTTTGACTGCTGAGTTCTCTCTCCAGCACCGAAATTTTATGGTTCTAACACATGTAGATCTTTGGAGGAGGTATTTTTTATATGCCAAACATGAAGCTCTACCATGTTTATGGTAGAACTATATACTGCAGCTGCTTTGATTCATTTCAAGTTAATTTTTCTGTATAGTGTTATGGAAGGATGGAAAGGTTTCATTTTAGTTCATTCCTTTGCAAGTAGGTGTTCAGTTTTCCCAGCACCATTTGTTGAGAAGATTGTTCTTCCCATTGAATGCTTTTGGCAACTCTGTTAAAAATTGCTTGACTGTGTATGGAAAGGTTTGTTTCTAGACTCCTCATTTTGTTCCATTGGTCAATTTGTTGTCTTTATTCCAGTATCACACAGTTTCAATTGCTGTAACTTTGGTTGCTATCGTTTCAGATGAGGATGCATGAAAACTCCAGCTTTGTCCTTTAAGGTTGCTTTAGCTGTTCGGGGTTCCTTCAGACTTGTGAATTTTAAAATGGATTCTTCAATTCCTGTAAAACATCCCCTTGAATCTGTAGATCACTTTGAGAAGTACTGACACACTAAAACTGTCTTCTAACCCATGTATTTGGGATGTTTTTGTTTGTATCTTTTAAGAATCAGTTCTCTCTTCACTGTATCAGATCCTATTGTGTACCTTGTCCTGGATATTGAACTCAGGTCATCAGGCTTGGCAGCATGTGCCTTATAACCCACTGACCCCTCGGGTTTGCTCTTTGTGTGGCCAGCAAGCCCAGATATGTATGTATCTGTTTCTAGTACTAGGATCACAGGCTCAAGTTATTGTACCTGGGTTTTTTTGTTTTTGTTTGGGGGGTGGGGTTTGCATGGGTTTTGAGACTCTGAACTCAGATCTTCATGCTTCCATGGCAAGCACTTTGGTGTCTAAGCTATCTATCTCCCCAGCCCCTAATGTTTGTTCTTAACTACTTTTTTCCTTTTGATAGTGCTGTAAATGGAATTATTTTATGTATAGAAATGAACTGATGTTTGTGAGTTGATTTTTATAATCTGACACTTTAGTGAATACACTTACTCAACTTTTTGTGTGTGCATGAAATCTTTGAGGGTTTCTATATGCAAGATCGTGTTATTTGTGAACAGAGATAATTTTGCTTTTTTTTCCCCCTTTGCGTAGTACAGTCTAAGACTTGTAATATATTTATGCTGGATAGCTTTAGTGTCAACTTGACATACCTGGGTTGAGGGAGCCTCAATTGGGGAATTGCTTCCATAGGACTAGCCTGTGGCCATATCTGTGGGGCATCATCTTGATTGTTGAGTGATATGGAAGGGCTCAGCATACTGTGGGTGGTGCCACCCCTGGGCAGGTGGGCCTATGTTGCATAAGAAAGCAAGCAAATGGGGACAGAGGAGCAAGTCAGTAAGCAGTGTTCCTCTATGACCTGTGTTCCAGCTCCTGCCTCCAGGTTCCTGCCCTGAGTTCCTACCTTGGGCTCCCTATGACCTGGGAGATGTAAGACAAGTAAACCCTTTCCTCCCCAAGTTGGTAGTGGTCAGAGTGTTTTGTTACAGCAATGGAGAATCAAACCAGAACAGTATTAAATAGAAGTCTTTTTTCCTGTTCTTCATGGAAAAGCTCTGAGTCTTTATCTTTGACTGTGTTGTTAAGTGATAAGCTTTCCATGAGTAACTTTTACTGAAGGTTTTGTTTTTATTGCATTAAGGTTGGTTTCTTTGATTTCTTGGTTTGTTGTACCTCTTTTAAATTTTTCATAAACAATGTTGAATCTTCTCAGATACTTTTTCTCCATTAGCTCTGTTGATCATTTGGATTTTGTTCTCTGTTTTATTCTGTATGTAATTGGGTTTTGTGTGTTAAACTTGTCACCGTGCTTTACTGTGATTTTTTTTTTTATTAATAAACTACGCAATTTTTCCTCTGTTGCTTAAAAAGGTAATAAATAGGGAAATGAATGCTGAATAACTATTACAAACTCAAATTAATGGCCTATCACCACATGATCCAGGCTCCTTTAACTCAGTTGTCCTCTCTTGGCCTCCTTAATACTAGGATTTACAGACATACATCACCAAGCTGGCCTTCCTTATGATACTTCTTTTTTGTTTTTGTTTTTGAGACAGGTTTTCCCCATAGCCCCAGCTGGCCTGGAACTCGCTATGTAGACCAGGCTGGCCTTGAACTCACAGCAATCCGCCTGCCTCTACCTCCCCAAGTGCTGCGACTTAAAGTCATGTGACACCATGCCCAGCTCCCCTATAACACTTCTAATTATTGAGAATTTCAAGGAATTTTGTTTATTTGGGTTATAGCAATATTTACTATAGTAGAAATTAAAATTTAGAAATATTGTTAAGGTTGGGCATGGTGGCACACACCTTTAATCCCAGCACTCTGGAAACAGGCGGCAGGCAGATTTTTATGAGTTTGAAGCCAACCTAGTCTACATAATGAGTTCCAGGCCAGCACAGACAACTTAGAGAGCCAGGTGTGGCAGTACAGGCCTATAAATCTCTGTGTTTAGAGGCTAAGGCAGGAAGATTGCAAGTTCCAGGCCAGTGTGGTCTACATGGTGAGACCCTGTATCATAAAACAAAAAATAGTCAAGTATGATGGTACATACATATAATCCCAACAGTGAGAAGTGAAAGCAAGAGGAAGAGTTTTAGGCCAGCCTTGGCTCAGTAGTAAAACTGTATCTCATTAAATGAATAACAAAACTTTTGCATGTTATCCAAGATTGTTTATGAAGAATTCAGAATTAAATTTCTCTTTTAAAAAATTCTTTTTTTAAATGTGTATTGGGGCGCCTGCATGTATGTAAGTGCAACCATGTTGTACAGTGCCCGTGGAAGTCAGAAGAAGGCATCAGATCCCCTGGAACTGGAGTTAGGGACAGTTGTTAGCTGCCATGTGGGTGCTGGAATCTGAACCCAGCTTCTCTACAAGAGCAGACAGTATTCCCAGCTGCTGAGCCATCTTAAGCCCCAGAATTAAATTTCAAAAATAGAGAGATGAGTAAAAAGCATTGCTTTACATTTCTACAACTCTTTAGTGTCCAATGCAATACTATTGGATTCTTAAATCTGCTTCTGCATTAAATCTGTTGCAATAAATTGTTTAGGTTAAAATATATTATAGCAGTCTTTTCTCATGCAGATACTTAATTGAAAAAAAGGTCTTAGGGACCCTTAAAGGTCTTTGGATCATATTTTGAAAACCACAGTTACTTAGAAGCTAAAGACTACCAGGAATAGTGTTACATGCTTATAAGCTCAACTCTGGCTGAGACAGGAAAATCACAAGTTCAAAGCCAGCCCAGAATACACACTCAACCTTACCTCAGAAACAAAAAGAAGCTAAGATCTCCTCCTCTTAGAGACTTAAACCCTCAGTGTGTTCTAGTTTTTTGTTTTGGTATTAATTTCCATGTTACTAAATGTCTCTTTTACTATATACATATATGTCCTAATATATCAACTGTATGCAATTATGTTTTTACTTCCTATACTCACAATTTAAGACAGTACTTACCGGGGCTGGAGAGAGGGCTCAGCAGTTAAGAGCACTGACTGCTTTTGCAAAGGACCTGGGTTTGATTCCCAGCACCCACATGGTAGTTAACAACCATCTGTAGCTCTAGTTCCAGGGAGTCTGATACCATTTTCTGACCCCTGAGGGCATAGCACAACATGGATGCACTTACACACATAAAAGCAATACATTCGTACACATAAATAAAAATAAATATATTTTTTAAAAAGACAGTTACTTACCTCTCTTGCTTCTCTTTTCATGTCTTCCCAGATTCAGTGGCAGGGTATTTCTGGTTTTTTAGACCATGCACTCCATTTCTATTTCCAGTGAAGAAAAAAAGTGTATCTCAGTGCTCTCTGCTTTAAGAATCTTGAAGCACTGTGCTTTGCTTCTCTTTCCATATTTCATCCCTCCTTTTTTGTTACTGTTTTTACAGGTGCTGAAGTTGATGTTGTTCTGTAATCGTAGTTTATCTTCTGTAATTTAGGTAGCTTCTGAAACTAAAACAAAACCAAAATTTTATTTTTCTGATGTATTTACACCCACATCAGGAGCTGACAACCACCTCTTAACTTCCAACTCCAGGGCATCTGGCACTCTGCTCTGGACTCCATGGGCACCCTCGCACATATAGACTACAGTCACACAAATGCATACATGCAAATTTTAAAATAAAACTGACTAAAGCTGATTAGAGCTTATTCACAAAAGTTTATTTCTCAAAAGCTGTCTTTACAGATGGAAGTCAGTTTTACATTTTATGCTGAGAGATGACTCTTTTGGTTTTACCACTATAAACTAGGCAGAAAATGCTGCTTTCAATAACTAATTTTGCTTAAATTAATTTGAACTTGATTTGACCTAAACCACCCCTCTCCTCAGTCAGATCCCCAGTGCTAGGGATCAGATTGAGGACCTCCCTTGTGCTAGGCTAGCCCTTGACCTGACATTTTTAAAGTTAATTTATTTGCGACTGGGTATAAATTAATACAGGCTAGTTTGGTCATCTGTATCATAGCATGTAAAAAGTAATTTTTTAAGGTGTTTGGAATCAAAAGAATTTACCTGACAGGCTTAAAATAATATACCAGAGAGTTTTTTCCATTCTTGTTTTTAATTTGGGGGGTTTGAGACAGGGTCTCACTATGTAGTCCTGGCTGGCCTCCAACTCAAAGATTCACCTGCCTCTGCTTCCACAATGCTAGGATTAAAGGCATGTTCTACCATGCCCAACCAGAGTCTTGAATTTTAACAGTAAGCTGCCTTGCTTAGTCTTTGGCCCACTAGAAATTGGGACTTCCTAATGGTTTTGGTAGAAGTTATGGTTCCAGCATCTGTTCATGTAGCTCAGTTAATAAGAAAGTGAGTGCTGCTTGCAGGAAATCCTGAGTTTGAGCCCCAGAACACATAAACTGGGTATGATAGCACACATCTATAATCCTAGTCCTTGGGAGAAGGAAGCAGAAGAAACAGTATTTCAAGGTCATCCTCAACTACATAGTAATTTGAAGGCCAGACTGGGACACATAAGACACTATCTCAAAAACAACCATAGGATGTTATATTATATTATATTATATTATAGTCCTGATAATGAGTAGGTACTTGACTGTATGAAACAGTTGGGTTAGGTGGCCTTAGGAACTCTACTGGCATCGTTTTTTTTATAAGGTTTTTGTATAATTTTATTGTTCAAACTGAGACATTTTGGAGAGTGACATGAAATATTATGATTAATTACACTGAGACAGGAGGCATAAACCAGAGCATATGGTCTTCCTTCCTGAGTGACATGGATTTTTAAAGGTTAAGATCAGAGGCAGTATAAGTTAAGTTGCCTGCTTAGTTGACTTGATATTTCCACTCTTCACACCTGCTTTTTGTCCTGGAGGGCAAGAAATATGGATAAGTACTGAACAGGAATGATGGGATGAATGGAAGCAATCAGAGTTGACTCAGTATCTGTAGGCTCTACATCATGGAGAAGATTGTGTCTATACTAACGAACATGTACTGGTGTTGTCACCATTATTTCCTAAACCATACAGCTATTTTCATGACATTTTTCACTATATTAATATTATAAATAATACAGACATGATTTACAGTATAAGGGGAAATGTGTATAGATTATATGCAAGTGGTGTGCCATTTTTTGCATTCCTAAAGATTCAACCCAGGGTCTTGGATATGCCAGGCAAGAGCTATATCACTGAGCTTCATCTCTGGCCTTGAGGACTATACCTGTTTTTGTAAGAGATTTGGGCATTCTTGGATTTTTGTTGCCCCTGAAAGACCCTGGAGCCAGTCCTCTACAGATTTCAAAGGGTGATTATATTAATATCCAAGACTATTTGAATTTTTACATATCCTTAGCCAATGTGGTCTTCATATGTTAAATTAAAATCTTTTATGTGTATGAGTCTTTTGACTGCATGTATGTATGCTTACTATATGTATGCTTGGTATCTGCAGAGACCTTGGATCCCGAGTAAACAGGTACTTGTAAGCAACTATCTAGGGAACTGAACCCCAGTCCTCTGCAAGAGCAACAAGTGCTTTTAACCTCTGAGCCATCTCTAGCCCTGTGAAATAAAATCTTACTAAAAAAATGTTTAATACAAGTTTCACAGACCTGGTGTATTTTTTTTTTTTAACCTTAATTTTTGGGGCTAAGTCTCATGTAATTATTGAACAACTGATTCTTGCCTCCAATTCCCAAGTGCTTTGATACAGTTGTGTGTCACCATGCCCAGTTTTTTGGGATGCTGGAAATTGAACCCTGGGACTTTGAGAATGTTAGGCAAGCACTGTACTAGCTGAGCTGTATCATCTCCAGCCCATATATAATTTTTTAAAATTTTTATTACATTTTGTTTAATCATTTGGGAGGGGGTGCCACAGCATACATGTGAAGGTCAAAGGACAACTCGGAGGAGTCTATTCTCTCCTTTTACCATATGGGTCCTGGGGATTGAACTTAAGTCTAGTAAGACTTTCAGACTGGGGACTGGCAAGAAGGTAAAAGTGCTGATGACCTGAGTTCGATTCCTGGAACACAAGTAAAAGTGGAAGGAAAGAACTGACTCCACAAATTGTCGTGTGACTTCCACATGTGCCATGGCTCATGCGCTTACCCACACACATCATGTACCCACACAATAATAATAAAATTTTTGAAGAATGTCAAATTGAGACTGGAAATAAAGCTCAGTAGTAGAACCCTCACCTACCATGCATGAGGCCTTAAGTTCAACTCCCAGTTCAATATCGGATTATCCATGGGATATGAAATGTCAGTTTTAGAAAAATTTCCCACGTTTAAAATGTAAACGTTATCTTTCCTGTTTTGTGATGTCATATATGCAGAAAGTGTTGACTAGTTTTATATTGAAATAGGGGAACTTCATCCAAGTAGAAATTATGACTTTCTTTTCTTTGGACTCTAAGTTTTTTGTTTCTGTTTTCTGTTTTTTGTTTTCTTTTTCATATTGGACTGAAATCTGCCACCCTGTAACTTCAATCTGTTGGTTCTAGTTCTGTTCTCTGGAGCAGCATGGAGTAAGTGTCTTCTTTTAGAAGGCAGCTCTTCACCTTTATTAGACTGACTTTCCTCAGGTCCTCCATTTTGATACGAAATTTTAAAAATCCCTGTCTCTAAAACTTTATATTGATTTCCTTTGGTCACATCTTAGTTTATCAGTGTTTCCCAAAATGCAAGTTAAATATGGTAGTCCCAAATTTTAATTCTGTAGTCTTTCTGTGGTATCATGCACACAAATACTAATTTATTAATGCAGCTTCAACTATTTTGGGGGTCCCCCGGCACACATCTCTTAGGTAGTCCTAACTGTTGGCTTGTTCTAAACCTTGTAGTCAGCTAAGTAACCATTGGGTGCTCTTAAGTTTTTAGAAAGCAGTTTAACTTTAGCAAATAAGATGAGTAAGCTACTCAGAACCATGAATGAAAAATACACTTTTATATGATAAAATCCATAAATCTTTAGTTCTATATGATAAGGTTCTCAATTTAAAAGTTAAAGTAACAGTTCTGTAAGAATTTTAGATACAAATTCATTTGATTACTTTTTTGGAAAATGCTTTTGCCTTTTGAGCCTTAAAGGGTAATGAGTGCAAAGCATCTGCCTTGGGGCCTCTTATGTGTCCTGTTACATCTTTAGAAGGATTTATAAAATGAAATGCTGCTTATAAGCTGGAAAATTTTATCTAAAGTATTCCATTGTAAGGTCTGTAAGATCTTTTTGTTGAGATTTAAAAAGATAGAGAACTTTACATATATACACTTTTAAAAATTCCTGATTTGATTTTTGTTCCTTCCTAGTGTTTCTTATCCCAGTTTGTTACTCTTGCTTTACAATGTGATTCAAAATCTGAAGCATAATATGTGAATATATAAAGTATTGTGATTAAGGAATGAAAATTAAACAGCAATAACAAATACAGTATTTTATAGAAAATTTATTTGGCCTTTTGTAATCTGATTATATTACTTGAAAAATATGCTTTTAATCAAAAACTTTAAGATGATGAATTCCTTGATTTAAAAAATTATATTCTACTTCCATGCTTTTAAGTTGATAAATGATTTTAAGATGATTAACTTCTTGATTTTAATGTTAAATTTATTATATTTATTCTTCTACTTCACAATATAGCCAACAGCCAGCTTCGGGTGTAGCCTATTCTCATCCAACTACAGTTGCTAGCTACACTGTCCATCAGGCTCCGGTAGCTGCTCACACGGTTACTGCTGCCTATGCACCAGCAGCCGCCACAGTTGCTGTTGCCCGGCCTGCTCCAGTAGCTGTTGCAGCTGCTGCAACAGCTGCTGCCTATGGAGGCTACCCCACTGCGCACACAGCAACTGACTATGGTTATACACAGAGGCAACAAGAAGCACCACCACCACCGCCCCCAGCTACCACACAAAACTACCAGGTAAGAAAACTGCAAGTTTTTACTAATACATTTAAGTTTAGTGTGTTCTCAGTATATAATATAATGCCCAAGCCAGTACTTCACAAACTCAAATCTTCCAAAATATACTTGCAGTGATAGAGAAAAATGAATGGGGATATTTGGGGATATGATTTAAACATTAAGCTTCTTTACAGTGAATTTTATGTTCTGTCTTGTTATTTTACCCAATTGTATGTGTATGTGTTCATGTTCATGAATGCTTAGCTTTTTAAGTTTTACATGAATTTTTTTAATGCTTTAAAAAAGTATTACATAAGAAAGATACGCTTGTTAGTACAAATGGACAGTGTTAGTCCATTGAGACTGTATATCGGTTAAGTTTCAAGTTCATGGGCCTGAGCCATATTAGACATATTACGTGATGATTATATTACGTGTTTCCATCTTAAAACTTGTTAAAGATGTAAACCCTGTACTTTTATGCTGTCAAGATGCTCTTTTGTACTATGTAAGAATATTATCGTTGCTCTTAATTTAAACTGCTGCTGCTTATTCAGTCTTAGGGAACTTCTAATAGTCTCTAGTTGCTTCTTTTTTTCTTTGTTTTTGAGACAGGGTCTCCCTATAGCCCCAGGTGGACCAGTCTGGCCTTGATCTCACAGAGATCCTCCTACCTCTGCCTCCTGAGTGCTGGGATTGTGTGTGCCACGATACCACCTCCAGTTGTTTCTCACTTATATGTATAATATTCTCTGAAGTCAGTGAAAGTTTATTACAGAAAAAAGTATAGTAGCTTACTCCCTAGGCAGAAAGTGGCATAGTAGACTATGTAATATGCAGAGTAGCTTGGTCCTGATTTCTTTAGGTATGTTTTTTGTTTTTTGTTTTATTTTATTTATTATTTTTATTTTTTTATGTGTATGCATGTATTGCCTGCATGTAGGTAAATGCACCCGTGTCGTGGAATGCCTGCGGAGATCAGAAGAGGCTGTCGGATCCCCTGGGACTGAAGTTACAGACAGTTGTTAGCTGCCATGTGGGTGCTGGGATTTGAACCCAGGTCTTCTGCAAGAACAACCAGTGTTCTTAACCCCCGAGCCATCTCCCTGGCCCCCTGTTTTTATTTTTTATGTAATTTTAAATTATGGTCCTGTTAGACTTTGCCTGGCCTTTCTACATTCATTCTGTAACAAAGGAACTTACTTTATGAGATGAGAAACTGAAATTTAGATAATTTCTATTTACTTTTTAAAAAAATTCTTTGGGGGGGTGTTGTTTTGTTTTTGTTTTTTTGTCTTTTTTGAGACAGGGTCTCCTTGTAGCCCCAGCTTTCCTGGAACTCACTATGTAGACCAGGCTGGCCTTGAACTCACAGAGATCTGCCTGCCTCTCCCTCCCAAGTACTGGGATTAAAGGCATGCGCCACCACGCCCAGCTTTAATTCATGTTTATTTATGTGTATGCATGTATTGCCTGCATGTAAGTAAGTGCACCCATGTCGTGCAGAACTCATGGAGGTCAGAAGAGGCTGTCAAATCCCCTGGGACTGGAGTTATGGACAGTTGTTAGTCACCATGTGGGTGCTGGTATTCAAACCTGGGTCTTCTGCAAGAACAACTAGTGTTCTTAACCGCCGAGCCATCTCTCCAGCCCTACTTACTTTTTAAAAAAATTTTTATGTGTATGAGTGTTTTACTTGCATGTATGTAAAGAGCACCCATGCCATGCACTGCCTAGGGAGGTCAGAATAGGGCATCAGACCCCCTGGAACTGGAGTTACAGATGGTTGTTAGTCACCATATGGGTGCTGGGAATTGAACCTGGGTCCTCTACAAGAGCAGCCAGTGCTCTTAACCACTGAGCCATCTCTCCAGCCTTATCTATTTGCTCTTAATATTGACAGGTTACTAAATTTGGGATTCCTTTTGGTATGTGTGGAGGTTTCATTATGCCCAGAGACAGAGTATAGTAAATTTTGTTGATTTTTTTTTTTTTTTTTTTTTTTCGATTTTTTTTTCTTTTTTTAATAGGGTCTATGAAGCCCATCATTTCTGGGCCCCTTGGCCTTTCCACTTGCATATATGTGTTCCCACCCCTTCTTACTATGAACAGTGTCGGAATTCATTCAGCTTATCTTGAACTTTCTTAGAAAAAGGAGTGAATGAAAAGAAAGCTGTATTCATCATAAATCATAGTAACAGACAGGTTTTTTGTTGTTGTTGTTTTTGTGCATGGTCCTGAGGCTCAAAAATTCAAAATGAGTCATCCTTCTGTTGAACCTGATTTCTTTGTCTGGATCTAGAACTATGTGTTTTGTTTATTTTCCTTTATTACATTTTTATACAGTAAGGATTGTTTTTCCTGCCACTTAAATCAAGATTTTCTTTTATCCTTTTCTTTAGGACTCATATTCGTATGTAAGATCCACAGCTCCTGCTGTAGCATATGATAGTAAGCAGTACTACCAACAGCCAACGGCAACTGCTGCTGCTGTAGCTGCTGCTGCCCAGCCTCAGCCTTCTGTCGCTGAGACCTATTATCAGACAGGTGAGTTTTGTGAGACAGTTTTACTATAAATTATTGAAATAGGATTCAGAGTTTTTTTTTAATGAAGATAAACTTCAGGGTCTATCTACAGTCATTGTGTTTTTTTGTTTTTTATTTTTTTCCCCCCTGGAAATATATGCCATGTTGGTGTATGGCACAGGATTCTTCTCTTGATGAAGTAAACAGTACAAAAGATGCTGTGACAATAACTTCTAACCACATTCTGTACCAGAAATGCCTCATTTTATATTGCTGACTGCCCTGATAACCAATGGATACTTCTTTAATAGACTTATGTCTTTATCTATAAGACAGATGATTCTATTATCAATCACTGATAATGGGTGTGTTATTCTCCCCTTCCCCAGTTTGCAAAGCTATTTGTTCAAGTACTCCCTCCAATCTTTAACCCACCCTGCCCCCATACTTAGAGCACTAAGCCAGCCACATCACTAATAATGTTGAGTACAGTGCATATAATGATTCAAATGCAGAAAATCTTTTGTTTGCAGAGACACCTGTATATTTGTGTAGTCTCAAAGATTAATTTCTTGGGACTGGAGAGATGGTTCAGCAGTTAAGAATACTTGTTCTTGCAGAGGACCCAGGGATTCCCAGCACCCACATGGCAACTAACAACTGCTCTTAACTCCAGTTCCAGGAGATCCCACACCCTCTTCTGATCTCTGAGGGGCATTACGTGCATGTGAGGCCATACACATAAAATAAAAATTAAAGGCTGGGCGTGGTGGCACACGCCTTTAATCCCAGCACTTGGTAGGCAGAGGCAGGCGGATCTTTTGAGTTCGAGGCTAGCCTGGTATACATAGCAAGTCCAGGTCAGCTGGGGCTACAGGGATACCCTGTCTCAAAAAGACCAAAAATAAATAAATAAATAAATAAATAAATACTTTTTTTTTAATTCAAAGTCAGCCTGATCTACATAAGCGAGTTCCAGGCCAGCTGGGGCTACGGGGAGACCAAAAAGACCCCTCTTTTTTTTAAAGATGAATTTCTTATATAAACTTGAGAACTTTGCCCCAAAAAGGTTAAAAATAAAGCTGAGGGGCTGGGAATGTAGCTTAGTTTGTTGAGTGCTTGCTTTGCATGTATGAAGCCCTGGGTATTCAATCCCCAGCACCATATAAATTGAGCATGGTGACACACGCTTGTTATGTCAACACTTGGGAAGGGGAAGCAGGAAGATTAGGAGTGATAGTCATCCTCAGCTATAATATAGCAAGTTTGAGGCCAACCTGGGTACAAGACTGGTTCCCAAAAAAAAGAAAAGCTGAGAACTGAAAATTGAGTAGTACTTTTATTTTTGAAAGACTTAAAAGTGTAGATTAGAACCTTAGATTAGTAGACAGTCAAACTGGTTTTACCATTAACATGGGCAACAGATGGGTTCTGTTCCTCCCCTAATCCTGTTTCTGTTCTTTTATCTATACATGAGGTAGTGGCCCCAGGCTGAAGGAGGAGGCATGAATTTGAAACTGGACTGGGTTACTTAGTAAGACCCTGTCAGAGAGAGAGGGAGAGGGAGAATGTGTGTGTGTGTATAGATTACAGTGACCTTTTAATGATACCTTAATTGATTTGTGTATGTAATCATTGTTAATTAACTTCATATTTAATTACTATGTCAGTCCTATGCTTAAGAATACTGAATTATCTAGGAGTTAGAAGATCTTGATTCCTAAGTTTGTTTTGACACTATGACTTTTAAGTCATTTAGGTGTTAGATAATTAGGTTTTGCAGTAAAGTACTATCTTAATATGTATTGTGTGGAACAGATTTCATAAGCAACTATAGATAAAAGTTTAAAAATAACTGAACATCAAATGAGTTTTAGCCTCTGGTGTTTGGGCATTTTTCAAAAATAAAAGTTTTGATTGTTAGCCAGGCGTGGTGGTACACGCCTTTAGTCCCAGCACTCAGGAGGCAGAGGCAGGCAGGTCTCTGTAAATTCAAGGCCAACCTGGTCTACATAGTGAGTTCAGGCCAGCTGGGGCTACAAGAGACCCTGTCTCACACACACAAAAAAGTTTTGATTATTAATACATGATTAATTAGTAATTAATGATGAGTCATACTGTTCACAAGATTTTTCTATGTTTTGTTTGGAATGCTGTTAAAAACAACAGAAAACTTAGCAGAAATATGATAGCCATTTAAGAATAGCTATTTGAAGAATTTTCAAAGTATCACCTTATGAGTTGGAGTTAAATTCGCTAAGGGTAAACCAGTAGAATGCAGTTGGTGGTATGTGAACATGTTTCAGGATTAAACATTGAAATTTTTAATGTGAATTGAAATAAACTTGAGACTCTCTTTTGTTTGCAACATTAGGCATACTCACCTACAACTTATACAAAAACTTTATCTGTCATTTATAAGTACTGCTATTTCAGCTGTAAATTTTCTCAAACTGTCATCCAGAAATGTAGGCGCATTTTGGGGAAAATGGTAGATTAAGTTGCATGTTTTATTCATACTAGTAAGAATTGTATCTATCCTTTTTTACCAAGAAGAAATTGCTATCACTTTTGACATCTATTTTAGTTTTTAAGTATATTGTTACAATAACTGTAGTTACCCATCTCATTTTCTGATGTGTTTCTTGCTTTAGCTCCTAAAGCAGGTTATAGTCAAGGTGCAACTCAGTATACTCAAGCCCAGCAAACTCGACAAGTGACAGCCATAAAACCAGCCACACCAAGTCCAGCTACCACTACTTTCTCCATTTATCCTGTGTCCTCCACCGTACAGCCAGTAGCAGCTGCAGCTACTGTGGTGCCATCCTATACTCAGAGTGCTACTTATAGTACCACAGCAGTTACTTATTCTGGTAAGAATGACAAGCTGTGTTAAATGAGTAAACAGATTGCAACAGGACTGATTAGAAACTGTCTTGATTTTCTGTGGAATTTTCTTACTCCAGTAGCAGGAGTTGAATTAATTGATAGGTGTTGATATGTTTGCATAAAGTGATAAAAGGTTCATATACTGTAAGTAGCATTGTTGTGGTTGTTTTCAATGAAAGTTTTTAGCAAATATACTCTTGCTTTGGGGGAAATTGAAAGCTAGTCATGGGCTTTGACCTAGCATTACAGTTAGAAGAGGTTAGTACCCCGTCTACCCAGTCTTCTGCACGATTGTTTCTTTCCTGGCCCTGATTTTGAAAATTCAAGGTTAACACTCACAGACTACTATAAACAAAATATTTATATTGTTTCTTTTTGTTCACAGAGAGCTATTTTTTTGTATTTTTATATCAGGAATAAATAATCTTGAAGAATTGGTTCATATGATGGTTATATAACACACCTATCTTAGAAGGACACACTATCTTCATTTTCTTTAAGTAGCCATGAATTTTCCCTAGAGAAGTATGATCACTGAGACCATACTGTGTCCATTAATCTTGCTAATTCTAACTGAAGTAGTTACATGATGAAAATGGCATGTTGTATTTTTGTAGACACTTGGCTTTACAGTGCTATGTGTATATTGTTTTTATTTTATTATTTAACCCCCCATCATATTCTATGGAAGATTTAAGATGGCATAGACCATTTCAATTCTAACCTTTTGTTTTTGTTGGGAGGAGGCAGTATTTATTTTTTACCCTATATGAGTGTTTTGCCTACATGTGTGTTGTGTTAAGTGCACCCATGTCATGCATTGCCAATGGAGGGCAGAAGAAAGTGTCAGGTTTCTTGGAACTGGAGTTTCAAATGATTGTTAGCAACCATGTGAGTGCTGGGAACCAAACTCAGGTCCTCTGCAAGAGCAGCCAATGTTCTTAACCTCTGAGCCATCTCTGCAGCCCCAGTTCTTACCTTTTGGTACTTTTTTATATCTTGAGTATTAGAAGCTGGGCTCAAGATTTTTTTTTTTTTAAAGCCAAATCTTTAATTTAAAAAGTTTAAAAACAGAAACATAAAATTGTACGACATGGGTGCACTCACATACATGTAGGCAATACACTCATACACATAAAATAAAAAACTACTAATAAAACTGATAATCACTATCAAGGCCAGCCTGGTCTACATAGTGAGCACCAGGCCAGCTGGGGCTACAGGGAGACCCTGTCTCAAAAAGACGGGGGCGGGGGGAGGGAGGGAGAGAAAGAGAGAGGAGAGAGAGAGAGGAGGAGGAGAAGGAGAAGAAAGAAGAAGATGATGATGATGATGATGATGATATGGTAGGGCTGGAGAGATGGCTCAGCAGTTAAGATGACTCTTGCAAGTGTGGATCCCAGCATCCACATTGTGTGGTTCACCATTTAGAACTCCAGTTCCAGCTGATCTGAGGTTTCTAGCCTTCATGGGCACCTGCATTTACTCAGACATAGACACATACTTAAAAATAATAAAATAAATTTTTTAAAAATGATAAAGGGTAGCCCATGAATTTTAAAAATACTTTATTTTACCAGGCGGGGTGGTACACGCCTTTAATCCTAGCACTTGGAAGGCAGAGGCAGGCAGATCTCTGTGAGTTCAAGGCCAGCCTGGTCTACATAGTGAGTTCCAGGACAGCTGGGGCTACAAGGAGACCCTGTCTCAAAAAAGACCCCCCTCCCAAAAAAAAACCTTTATTTTTCATAGATTCTATCTTTCTTGACTTTAGGAATACAGTGAAACTAGATAAGCACATACCTTTAGGGAAGAACAGTTCACAGGATATGTGAGGGAAATGCTAGGAGATAAAACTGTAAATGTGTGAAAATGAGAAAAAGCTTGTATTCTCTGCTATAGAGGAGATCTTGAGATTGAGAGTGGATTTTAAGTTAACTTTGATAAACACATGGAAATAGAATGAAGGGGTCTTATCTGAGAAATCTGGCCAAATTGGTGAGTGAGGAGGGCCTGATCAAAGAGTCATTTCATATGAGTAATAGACATTAATCCAGAATTTTCCCTATTTAAGGAAGGAATCTTATAAGATTTCAAGAAACTTGATATTTCTGTTCATACAGCGTTTCTCAGTAAGTTTTTCTGCTTCTGTCTGGTTGGCTAGTTAAAATTTTAGCCTGATTACTGCAATGAAATGTCATTGGACTTTTTTGGTGTTTTTGGTTTTTTGAGGCAGGGTCTTCCTGTAGCCCCAGCTGGCCCAGAACTCACTTTGTAGACCAGGCTGACCTCAACCTCACAGCAATCCTCCTGCCTCTGCCTCCTGAGTACTGGGATTAAAGACATGCCCCACCACCATGCCTGGCATTGGACACGTTTAATGCTTACGTTAGCTTCGATCAAAGAGGGAGTATCAAAGTAACTTTTCCTATTCATGGTTTCCTTCTGCATGTGTTCACTAAGATGTATTCATGGTATTTCCTAAGAATAAAAACATTCTTTTATACGGCCACAAAGGACTCTCTGTTTGCTTGACATTGCCTTACATACTTTGATGACAACTTAAAGAAATTTTTATTACATTTGTATGCATGTGTGCCCACCTACATGTAAAGGTCAAAGGACAGCTTGCAGGAGTTGGCTTTCTCCTTCCACTTTGCAAATTCTGGGACTCAAACCCAGGTCATCAGGTTTGACAGCTAATGCCTTTACACACTGAGCCATTTTCCTGGCCCAAATGATGACAGCTTTTTTTTTTTAACCAACTTTCTTTTTAGACATGAGCATAATGAGCCATTTCAGTTTTTTAAAAATCATATATATAATATATATATATACATGCACACACATACATATATATATATATAAAATATTCTTTGTGTGATTATGTGTCTGGGAGTACAGTGCCTGCAGAGGCCAGGAGAGGTTGTCAGATTCCTGTTAGAACTAGAGTTAACAAGCTGCTAGATGAAGGTGCTGGGAACTGAATTCAGGTCCTCTACAAGTGTTCTTAACCTCTGAGCCATCTCTCCAGCCCACATAATTTCAATATTAAAGAAAGGAAATAAAATATGGATACTATCAGATATGTAAATTTTCCCCACTGTTCACAGATGTCTTTTATAGCTGGGCTTCATACATGCTCAGTATGTTTATGCTTTGTGCATTATTTTTATTTTTTTAATATTATTTTTATTTTATGTGTTTGAGTGTATTACCTGCATGTAAATGAGTGCACCCGTGTAGTGCAGTGCCACGCAGGTCAGAAGAGAGCTTTGGATTCCCCTGGAACTGGAATTAAGGATGTTTTGTAGCCACCATGTGGGTGCTGGGAATTGAACCCAGGTCCTCTGCAAGAGCAGTCAGTGCTCTTAACTGCTGAGCCATCTCTCCAGCCTCTAATTTTTATTTCATGTGTATAAGTGTTTTGCCTGCATGTATGGAAGTGCACCCATGCATGCAGTGCCCATGGACATCAAAAGAAGGCATCAGATCCTCTTGAACTGAATTATAGATAGTTGTTATCCTCCATATGGGTACTGGGAACTGAACCCACATCTTCTGCAAGAGCAGCCAGTGCTTTTAACCCACTGAGTCAGCTCTCCTGCCCCTTCCTGCTTTATATTTTTGGTTTTTTTTGAGACAGGGTCTCCTTGTAGCTATAGCTGGCCTGGAACTCAGAGATCTGCCTGTCTCTGCCTTCCGAGTGCCAGGATTAAAGGCCTATGCCACCACACCCAGCTATTCCTGCTTTATTTTAAAAAGTGGATCAAGGATCAGGAATTGTATTTTGTCGTAACACTTTATTTCCTTTTTGTCTAGAACAATCTGTTTACCCTTTAATGTAGATTTTTCAAAATTTATTTGTATGTAATGTGTGCCTTCTTGTCCATATGTACATCCTATTCATGCAGGTGCCCAGGAAGCCAGAAGAGGGTATTAGAGCTGGATTTGGAGTCAGTTGGTTGGCTGCCTGACATGAGTGCTGAGAACTAAACTCAGGTCTTCTACAGGAGCAATTAACAGCCTAGCCATTCTCTCCAGCTGCTCCCCCCACCTCTTTTTTTTTTATTGACAGGGTCTCACTGTGTAGGCCTGACTGGCCAGGCTGACCTCTCAACTCAAAATTTCTGAGTCCCAAATGCTGGGATTAAAGATGTGAGCTGCCACGCCTGGCAGTTGGTTTTGATTTTGATGCAAAGTCATACTGTGTAGCTTAGGCAGACCTCATGCTAACTGCTATCTTCCTGTCTCAGCTTCCTAACTGCTAGGATTACAGATTTGTGCCATCACACCCAATATTGGTTTCTTTGTAATTTGTTTTTTATCTTTATTTGTGTGCAGGTGTGTGTGAATGTGTGTACATGAGTCAGTTTTGATTTGTTCATATTTAGATTTAAGCAGCTTTTAAGGTAAGAAAACTACTTTGAGTGTTCTTTCCATTTCATTACATCAGGATCATATAATGAATGTCTGTTTATTCCATATTGATGATGTCATCAGTGGTTCAATTGTTGCCTACCTGGTATCTCCACTATAAAGATATTCTTCTTTTAATTAACAAGTAATCTGTGAGCCTGTTGTCCAGCTATCTACCACATTTGTTTTATCTTAAAAATCCCTAGAAAAGTTTCTACAGTAGTAGTTGGAGGTTTTTTTGTTTTGTTTTGTTTTTTATGTACTGAGCCTTAGGCGTTCCTCATTGATGATTTCCCTCTTTGTGATAGTACTGTAGATACCTTTTATTTCTCAGTATATCATAATCCATTACTACTCTTTCTGTTTGAGACTTACATTGCCATGAATTTAACCAATGGGATCTTCTTTTTGAAATTTCCGCATTAATTTTTTAGTATTTTTAGGATTTCCTTTCCCTACATTCAGCAAGCAGCCATTTCAGTAAGAATCCCCGTGGTTTCTTATAAATGTGAATGCCATTTAGAAACTTGGTAGTTTGTATAGTATTTTTTTTTAATATTTTATTATTTTTTAAATTTTTTTGTGTATTCGTGTATTGCCTGCATGTAGGTAAGTGCACCTGTGTTGTGCAATGCCTGCGGAGGACAGAAGAGACTATCAGATCCCCTGGGAGTTACAGACAGTTGTTAGCTGCCATGTGAGTGCTGGGATTCGAACCCTGGTCTTCTGCAGGAACAACCAGTGTTCTTAACCACTGAGCCATCTCTCCAGCCCTGTATAGTATTTTATTGTATGGATATACTATATTTTGAAGTATGTATTTTGGAGCATGTAGGGGTTTTATAAATTTAATTTCTTATTACATTTATTTAGTGTGTATTTTTATATGGTTGTACACATGGTGCACATGTGTGTAAGTCACAAGAAAACTTTTCAGGAGTTGGTTCTCTTTCTGTCATGTGCACCCCGGGGATCAAATTCAAGTTATCAGCATGCTGGTGAGCATCTTTACTCACTGAGCCATCTTGCTTATTAATTTTATTTTTAATTCATACTGATTATATAATATTGTATGAAGTGTGTATTTATAGGGTATAGTGTGACATTTCAACATGTGTATAATATATAATGATAGATCTGTTAATTTACACTCCTCTCACCTCAAACAACATTTGTGTTGCAAATATTCAAACACCCCTCTGCTTGCTATTTTGCAATATTTAATTTTTCTTAACTATTAGTTACCTTGCTGTGCTGTATTAAGCATTAGAGTACCCTATCAGACTGTAGCCTCTGTGCCCAGTAACACTCTTGTCACCATCCCCCACCCCATATTCCTACAATTTTCTAGTCTTTATTTCTTCAAAGTAAACTTTTTTTTTTTTTGGCCTTTTTGAGACAGGGTCTCCCTGTAGCCCCAGTTTTCCTGGAACTCACTATGTAGACCAGGCTGGCCTTGAACTCACAGAGATCCGCCTGCCTCTGCCTCCCAAGTGCTGGGATTAAAGGCATGCACCACCACGCCCGGCTTCAAAGTAAATTTATATCTTCTACTTACAAGTGAGAACATACAACATTTGTCCTTTGATGCTTCTTCTCCATTTATTATAGTGTTTTAACATTCTATCCATGTTGCTGCAAAATGTCAGAATTTAGTCCTGTTCACAGGTACCTTATATTCTGGTGTGTACATGTCTGTTTTCTTCCTCCATCTGTTGAAGCACACCTAGTTAATCCCATATCTTTGCTGTTGTGTACAGTACTATAGTGTAAACATGCAACTACACACACTTCTTCCATATACATATTTCATAGATATATGTCTGTTAGTGGGGTTGAGGTTGTTGGACTATATGAGGTTGTTGGACTATATTTCAGGCTTTAAATTGTGTGTACGCTTATGACTGCAAGCGTACTTGTGTCACAGCACGAATATGGATGTCAGAAGACAACTTTGGGGAGTCAGTTCTTTCCTTTCAGGGACCAAACTTGGGATGTCAGACTTGTGCAGCTGGCATTTTTACCCAATGAGCCTCTCACCATCCTTTATTTCAGTGTGTGTGGGCGGGGGGGGGGTAATCTCCATGCTGTATTAGTTAACAATGGCATCAACAGTGTAGGAGAGCTCCCCTTTCTCTATATCTTTGCCAACATTTATTAATAGCCATTCTATCTGAGATTCTAATTCCCCAGATGATTAGTGATGGTGAACATTTTTTATAAATGTTTTGCCTGTTTGTAGACTTTTGGGAGATGGCAGCTACGGTCATTCGTTCACTTTCTAGTTTTTCTTCTTAGTAGCCTTAAAAAGCACATGCTCTCTACTGAGTTGTATTCCCGGCCAGGCCCATTTTTAAGTCTGATTTTTTTTTTCCTTTCAGTTGATCCTTATATATTCTAGAAATTAATCTCATTTGATGGTTTGCTGATATTTTCTCCCATTCTGTAGATTATCTTCAGTATGTTGCTGGTTCTTTACAAATTTTAGTTTTTTGGTTTTGTTTTTATACTTTTTGTGAACTATGATTTGTACTTTGATTGGAATTATATTGAATCTATAGATCACTTTTGATAGTATGAATATATTAATAATCTTCAAATCCATTAATATGAAATATCTTTCCCATATGCACTCCTGCTTTTCA
>NW_008329320.1:2974864-3053344 GCF_000622305.1 Nannospalax galili
TTATAGAAAAATTGGAAGCAACACTAGATACGATAGTCGTTATATGTAAATTTTTGTGCATTTGCCCACTTGTTTCCTTCAGATAAATCCTAGACTTGGAATAATAATGTCAAAGAGTGGGTACTCTTTGAGGTTATATTTAAGTGGCAGTCTTTACAGTCTCCATAGACACAATAAGGCCTGGGGGCGTTCCTCAGTAGAAGAGTGTCTACCTAGCATATGGGAGGCCTAGTATTGTTTTTAAAACATGATTTTATATAAAATCATTTTCCTAATTTAATAATCTAAAGACAGCTTTATTAGTTTTGTTTTTTAATTTTAATTTTTAAAATGAATTATAGCCATGTTGCCCAGACTGACCTAGAGCCCCAGGGCTCTAGGAAGATGGTCTTCCTGCCTCTTCTGTAGCTGACACTACATGTGTGTATCACTGTTTCAACTATCTTCATTGGTTTCAGTTGGACATTTTTATTGTGGTTCTTCATGAGTAAATGCAGGTGCACTTGTGCCACAGTGTGCATGTGAAAATGAGAAGACAGCTTTCAAGAGTTAGCTTTTTCCTTCTGTTCTGTATTCTGGGGATCAAACTCAAATCATTGACATGAGCAAGTGCTTTTACCCTCTGAGCCATCTTGCTGACTTTGTTGTGGTTCTTTATAGTAAAAACTTAAACTTTCATTCTGCCTGTAAAATTAAAAGCATTTGGTGTGTGCTGAATTATGTCCTTTTAACTTTTTTTTTTTTTTTTTTTTTTTTTTTTGAGACAGGGTCTCCCTGTTAGCCCCAGCTGACCTGGAACTCGCTATATAGACTGGGCTGGCCTCAAACTCACAGAGATCGCTTGCCTCTGCCTCCCAAGTTCTGGGATTAAAGGCGTGCACCACCACGCCCAGCTGTCCTTTAACATTTTTAAAATTCTATTTCTGATTTTTTTGTTGTTGCTTGAGACAAAGTTTTATGTAGCCCAGGCTGGCCTCAACCTCACTAGGTAGCCAAAGGTGACCTTCAACTTCTAATCTTCCTTTCCCTACTTCCCAAATGCTGGGATAACAGGCATACACTACCATACTGTATCATGCATGATAGATAAGCACTGTACCACCTAAACTACATCCCTAGACCATCTTTTACCACATTTCTTTTGGGGCAGGGGGTTTTTTGAGACTGGGTCTCCCTGTAGCCCCAGCTGGCCTGGAACTCACTATGGTAGACCAGGCTGGCCTGGAACACTCAGAGATCTGCCTGCCTCTGCTTCCGGAATGCTGGGATAAAAGACATGTGCCACCCCGCCCGGCTCATCTTTTTCTTTTACCACATTTCTTAAAACCACTCTTTTTGGGGGACTGGAGAGATGGCTCGGTGATTAAGAACACTGGTTGTTCTTGAAGAAGACCTGGGTTTGAATCCCAGCACCCACATAGCAGCTAACAACTGTCTGTAACGCCAGTCCCAGGGGATCTGACCGCCTCTTCTGACCTCCTCCTTGTAGCCCTGGCTGGCTCTGCCTGCCTTTGCCAAGTTAGTATTGGGATTAAAGGTATGTGCCACCATACACACAAAAAAAAATTGTTAAGTAGCAGATGGTTATTAGTAGAACTGCCAAATCAAGTTTATTAGACTATAGATTTTTTCTTATAAGCACATCAAATGTTTTCTTATCTAATCATGTGGTTATCACTGTTTCTATCTCTTCCTACTTTCATTTCAGGTATTTTCTTTTTCTTGTTTTCTACCATACTTGCCCTATCTTAAAAATGTGACAGTTTAGCATAAAAGTATAAAAAAGCTTTCCTTCTTTCCTTCCTTCCTTCCTTCCTTCCTTCCTTCCTTCCTTCCTTCCTTCCTTCCTTCCTTCCTTCCTTTCCTTTTAACAGAGTCCCTTCTTTTTGAGACAGGGTCTTCCTGTAGTCCCAGCTAGCCTGGAACTCACTATGTAGACCAGGCTGGCCTTGAACTCACAGAGATCTGCCTGCCTCTGTCTCCCAAGTGCTTGGACTATAGGTGCATGCCACCATGCCAAGCCTCAAGAAGGGTCTTCTTAAAAGTTGCCTAATTTCCTTTTCTTTGCTGGAAATGTCACTTTTGAGTATCTTATTCTGATTTCTCATATATTTTAGCGCTCTCATTCTTCCAGTTCAGCTTCCTCTTCTGTATATGTAGATGTATTAATCAGTGGGTCATTAGCTTTTTCAATATAATAGGCTATTTTTGAGACCAAAAGTTGAAGAGTACCTTCATATTCATTCATTCTTTTTCCTCTCTGGGGATTGAACCAAGAGTCTTGTGTGTGTTAGGCAAGCCCTCCACTACTGAGCAGTATCCCCAGCCCCAATTCTCTTCAACTAGTTCTTTTGTATCAACTAGTATTGTCTGTCTTGGTCTTTGCTCCTTGTCCACCTATTACATACTTTTAAGGAAATAAAGGAGTCTTAACTGGAATATGATGGCTCGGGAATGTACTAAATTTCAAGAGATCTTAGTTTATAAGTGGTAAGTTTTTAGATAAGATTGTGTATTAGAATAAGCACCTTCAATTTTAAAGCCTTTAGAGATTTTAAAGCCTGTGTATCATTGAACACCACTGTTTAGATGTGTCAACTAGCATAAAGTGTTTATTCCTTAGCCATTTCCAGCAATGAAAATTAATAAATCCTTATATTTAACCAGAAAATACAGTATGTTTTCATGCTTTGAAAGGAAGAATAGTGTATTGCTTCTTAGTTCTATGATCTAGTAACTATTACCATACTTTTCTATCTGAATTCCAACTACTTTGTTCTCTTTACCTTGCCTCTTCAAACTAACTCCTTCTAGTTTATTCTTTTACCATCTGAACAACTCTTCAGTTGATCACTGAGGCCTAAAATTTTGGTGCCATCTTGTATGTTTTGCTCTTTGTCTGCTATGCTTTTAGTACATCACATCTTACTTTATGAAGTGTTTCTCTTTTTTTCCTAATACCCTACTTCAGATTCTTCAAATACAACACTTTGTAAAGTTTATTCAGAGGATTTTCCTATGGGAAAATGTCAGTAGGTTCTGTGACCACATAAACTTTTCAAGCACATTTCTTCAATTGAACAGTGAGCTTCTTTAAGTCAGAGGCTAAATCTTATACTTCCATTAACACCTAGTATGTGTCAAGTAAATATTTAAGTGACTCAGTGTAGAAGAATGCAAAGTTTTTTTTCCTGGGTTTCATGAGCTATACATTATTGTAAATAAGCGCATGTAATTCTTTTGTCAGTATTTATTGAATTTAATTTTATAACTGACATTAAACTGCTCCTTTTATAATTATATAACATAATCTTTGTTTCGTTTTATTTGTAAGGTACATCTTATTCAGGTTATGAAGCAGCAGTGTATTCAGCTGCATCTTCCTACTACCAACAGCAGCAGCAGCAACAGAAGCAAGCAGCAGCAGCAGCTGCTGCTGCTGCAGCAACAGCTGCCTGGACAGGGACCACCTTTACTAAAAAAACACCATTCCAAAATAAACAACTGAAACCAAAACAGCCTCCCAAACCACCCCAGATTCACTATTGTGATGTTTGTAAGATCAGCTGTGCTGGACCACAGGTACTTTATATTGTGTATTTACCATGAATCTCAGTGGTTAGTTTTCATAGTTGACTAGGGGTGATGTTTTAATTCCTGTGCCTACAAAAGTACATTCACATCTGTATATTCCACATTCACTGATCCAACTAACAGTATGAGAAAGACTGCATCCGCATTGAACACTTGTACTTTTTTCTTACACTTAATGCTAAACAATACAGTAAAATTATTTACATAGATTTACACTTACTTTGGGTATTGAAAATAATCTAGAGATTTTAATGTATATAGGAGAAATGCATAGATTATGTGCAAATTATGCTGTTTTATTTAAAGGACTTGAGCATGCTTGGATTTTGGTAAACAGTTTCCTGTGGACACAGAGACAGCTATATTTCACCAAACTTTTTTTTTTTAAGCTATTTGTATTGAAACAAAACTGGAAACAAACAAAAAAAAAAAAACTGTAAAAGTAATTGTGAATATAAATGAAAAATGAAGAAATTGAGCTTTTTTTTTTTAAAAAAAAAAAAGGAAACCTCCTTTGTTCTTTGTTTAAAATTTAATTTAGTTTAAAGGATTTTTTAAGCAAATCTATAATTTAAGGATTGTTTCTAATGAGACTAATTTTTGTACGTGTTTTATATAATGTAACTTCTTTGATCTTCTCCATGAGGGAAATAGAAACATTGGAAATAAGAAAGAAGAAAGGTATAAGGAAATTTCTTTTTCGAAAAGATAAAGTGCTGGGGATGTAATTCAATTGGTAGAATGCTTGCCTAGCATGCACTATGCCCTGGATTCAATCCTCAGAACCACATAAACCAGGGATGATGGTGTACCTATAATCCTGGTACTCCAGAGGTAGAGGCAAGAGAATCAGAAGTTCAAAGCTACATAGTGAGTTTGAGGCCAACCTGGACTACTACAGTTCTGTTCCCCCTCCTTTAAAACAAACAAACAAACAAACAAACAAAAGCAGTGAAGCATGTAAGATCTTGGTTTTGCTGTGTTCCCAGCAGCTACCCTTTAAAATGTGTGATTTAGACATGGATCTGTTCATAAAAGATAACAGGTTCAATTCCCTTCCTAACCTTATTTCTACTATGAGAGAGTCTAGTTTTTGTCAGGTATTGGGGTACACACATTTTTAAGGCAGGCACAAGAATTGCTAGTTAAGGCTATCCTTTAGGACTTTTTAAAGTCCAGTTTTTATGTAATAATTGATAAAAGCAGCTTGAGATAGCCTAGTATTTGAAAAAGGAAAAAAAGATAAAATTTGACTGTTGACATGATTTCTATTTCCAAGCTCTGTTCTGTCAGTACCAGTGTATATTCTTTTAATTTACTAGAATGCTTCCAGTTCTTAATATTTTCTGAATTGCTGACATCTAATTAGAGAATATTAAAATATGTGTGGTCATATTACCCATTCTTGTTTAATAAATGTAGCCATGGATTCTCAAACAGATTCTGTGTCAAAATGCATTTTGAATTAGAAACTTTCAGTTTTATAAATGTACCTCTTTAAAAAAAATTTTACTGCAGTAGGGGTTTTTTTGTTGTTTTGTTTTGTTTTTTCTTTTTTCTCCTTCTAATGATGTAAATATATTTCCCCCCTGATTTTAACTCTGTAATTACGTTTGTTTGGGGTTTTTTTATAGAATTATTTCTATCCATTATTATTTTCTGCCCAACATTATACATAAACAAAAAGATAAAAGTCCTTGAAACTGAAAGCAGTTAACTTAGTGTTCATGAAAGTGATTTGTAATTCAAAAATGTTGGATGAGGGGCTGAGGAGTTAGTTGGCAAAGTTTTTGATTTACAAGCTTGAGATTATGAGCTCAATCCCCAGAATTCATGTGAAAAATGCCCGAGATGATACTATGCTTATAATCCCAGTGCTGGAGAAGCAGATACAGGCAGATCCCTGGGGCTTTCAGGCTGGCCAGCCAACTGGGTCTCAGTGAAAGGCTTTTCTCCTGAGGAATATGTTCTACACACAAACATACACATACACACACACACACACACACACATATACTCACACACACATATACTCACACACACAGAGATAAATGTATTCTCAGGTTGGATGTGTAGTTTAATAGAACACATATATGTAGAGAATCCTTTATGCACTTCTTCAGTACTTTTGAAACTATAGTTCTCATCTGTTTTCTCGCTCTCACTCTTGCTCCCTCTACCCCACCCCCACTTTTTTTTTTTTTTTTTTTTTTTTTTGAGACAGTATCTTTCCTCATAGCCCAGCCTAGCCCTGACTGAACTCAGGGATCCTCCTGCCTCAGACTACTGAGTGCTGGAATTATAGGTATGCACCACCACACACTGCCATATTCTCATTTTAGATGAGTGTTAGAGGTCTGGAAATTAAATAGACTGTTGTAGAAAGAAAATTTGTACTTTTTGTTCAAAACAGACTTATAAAGAGCACTTAGAAGGACAGAAACATAAAAAAAAAGAAGCGGCATTGAAAGCCTCACAAAGTACCAGCAGCAGCAACAACTCAACTCGTGGGACACAAAATCAGCTACGTTGCGAGCTCTGTGATGTGTCTTGTACAGGAGCAGATGCCTATGCTGCCCACATTCGTGGTGCTAAGCATCAGAAAGTAGGTGTTTTGGCTTTTTTTTCCCCCACACACAGCCTTATGTCTTACTATTTTCCTGTAATTTTCAACAGGGGTTTAAGAAAGATGGCTTCAATTTTTGAAAACTGAGTATTACAAGCCTTGCATTTTAACATACATCAAGGTGACATCAAATTGTCATTGCTTAAAAGAGAAAGACTGGAGGCCTTTAAATTGAATTAAACCACCTACTTTATTATTTAGAAATACTTTCATTTGTCTTGCTTAACTATGGACTAATTTGCATGTAGCTAAGTCCTTTTATCAACAGACTATGGATCTATATCTGCTTCACAGATTATGACAAATAATGGGTTTTGTATTCAAAACCATAATTGAAAATGGAACAAAGAAAAATACAGTGTAGATTTTCATTTTATAATCTCATTCAGAGAAACTTAAAAATCTACACATTTGGGTTTCCTGACACGTGTGCTTTTTTGTTTTGTAGGTGGTTAAATTACACACAAAACTTGGTAAACCTATTCCTTCAACGGAACCAAATGTTGTTAGCCAAGCTACTTCTTCAACAGCTGTATCTGCTTCAAAACCAACTGCCTCTCCTTCAAGTATTGCAGCAAGCAATTGTACTGTGAATACATCATCACTTGCAACTTCTTCAGTGAAAGGTCTTACAACTACAGGAAACTCGTCTCTTAATAGCCAATCCAACACTAAAGTGTCAGCGATACCTACCAATATGGCTGCCAAGAAAACATCTACACCCAAAATAAACTTTGTTGGCAAGTACTAAAGATTGATTCTCTGTGTACCTCCTGTCAAAATGGATTTCTTCTCCATCGTATTGCTGGGGATTGAATCCAGTCTCATGCATGCTAGACAAGCACTGTTCCGCCGAGCAGACTTTATTCTCTGCTGCCGTACTTAATAACAAATCTATAATCTGCTATGTCTACCCTTTCCTGAAACTGTTTGCAGTATTCACCAAGTACCTAACTGCCTAGAACTAGGCATGACTCGAACTTGTTATACCAACATTTGGGAGGCTGAGGCCAGCCTGGGTTTAGTTTCAAGCCAGCCTAAGCTATATGAGGGACCCTGTCTCAAAAACAAACAAAAATGCCAAATCCAGTTCTCAATTTTCAGCTTCATCTTGTTGACCACTCTGACTTTAGACTTGACATAATTGACTGCTGTACTATAAAGCCTAAGATGTGTCTTCACTTGTAGCATAGTATGTCCGTCCACTCATCCCTTTTTGAGGTATCTTACTGATTCTCTGCCTACATGTTTGTTAAATGGCCCTGTTTTAAGATTCTAATTCTGCATCAGATCTCACTGTGCGGCAGTATTCCTTGATGGTCTCATCCACTTCAGTGTGTACAATACTTAAAAAAAACTTGGCAAATTAAAAAGCCTCACCAGAGTTTGAGAGTCCCCTCCCAGTGTGTCCCATTCTAACTCAGAAATGCATCGTAAGAATGCCACAAATTACTCTTACAAAATTGCTGATTTCTTTAAAGGGAATACTTCATTAGCTTTATTTCTTATTTGGTCCTGCTCTTTCCTTACTACCTTGGTGGTATTTCTCTGGAATAAAAATTCATTATTCATGAGTTGTTTTTTCGGGTTTTTAGACTCTTAAAGTTCAGTTTCTTAGCATATCTGGACTCTTTGACTTAATCTCTCTGTTCTTATTAGTCATTATATGAAAGCACATATGAAACTGTGTTAGTCTTCTTTAAAATCTTCATTGACCTTTACTTTCTATTTAGGGTAAAGTCTTGGTCACCTCTACCTGCAGAGTAATCATGCTAAATTACTGCCTGTTCTTCAATTAACTTCAGTCTTTAATTCCATGTTGCTATGCTTTTCTGTGCCTGGTATGCTTTCTGATTAGACATTATTCTCTTCTTTCTTCCTGATCATTTCATTCTCATTACTCTTTTTTTCAAAGCCCGATTCAAGTGTCTTACCCTTCATGAAGTCTTTTTTTAACTGGATAAGGTTAAAGGGTCATGGTTCTATTCCTCTGCATCCTTACAATATTCAGTTCCTGCTTTATAGCATTTATCACATGATGTTATAATTATTTGTATCTTTAAATTGTGGGTACCTCAATCGCAGCTACATTGTCTTATACTTTTTATAGTTTAATTTTTTAAACTTTTATTTAAAAACTTTTTGACAATTTCATGTGTGCATATAATTATCTTATTCTTTTTGCAGATACTTTCAGGCATTTTCTAGATACTTGGAAGTGGTTTAAAAGAATATTAACAGTCAATATGTTTTCTCTTAGGTAAAGTGTTAATTGACGGTTAAAATGGAAGCTGTTGATTTATAGTTAGTTTTACTTATTTCATTTTCAGAGTTATTCATACTTTCAATTTAGAATAAAAATCTAGACCAGCAAGGTAGCACAGGCCAGTAAAGGCCTTGCCAAACCTGATGACTTGAGTTCAATCCCCAGTACCCAGGTGGTAGAAGGAGAGAACTGACTTCCACAGGTTGCCATCTGACCTTCACACATACAGTGTGGCCCTGCACATACAACCCACACATACAAAATAAATAAATGTAAAAAAAAATCTTTTTGAAACATTTTTGTGTGCTGAGGATGTAGTTGAGTTGATACTTGTCTAGCATGCATAAAGCCCTGTGTTGAACCCCCAGCACCGCTTAAAAACCAAGTTTGGTGGTATACACCTATAATCCCACCACTTGGGAGGTAGAGACAAGATTACCACAAATTATAGGCCAACCTTGACTACTTAGTAAACTCCAGATTGGGCTTGTATGCATTCTGAAATCTCAAACAACAAAAGAAACCTCCCAGGGTGGGAAGTAGATGAATACAACTAACTATTCACAAGGAACTCAGAATACAAACATGAATTGCACTTAGTTCCTTTCTCTTTCAGGTACTTGTTCTGTTTTGGATATTAGACATTATGAGAACCAAAATGGAGTTTGTGGGTATGGTTTTATGTTATACAATGGAGAAGGGAAAATTCTGAAGTATATTTCATTAATGGGATACAAAAAGCAGTGTAGTATGTGTAGTTTTTTGAAGTTCTGACCTATTGTCCATAAAGTTTAACCAGTGGTAGTAAAGATAACTTAAGTTTTCATGTTAACAGGTTCGTAAATTCACACAAAAATAAAATAACTAATTCTTTGATGCTTTTCTAGGTGGTAATAAGCTGCAATCGACAGGAAATAAAACAGAAGACTTAAAAGGAACTGAATGTGTTAAAAGTACTCCTGTCGCCTCTGCTGTGCAGATTCCTGAAGTGAAGCCAGATGCAGTGTCAGAACAAGTCACACCTGCATCTCTTGCTGCCTTGCAGAGTGATGTACAGCCAGTGGGCCATGATTATGTGGAAGAGGTATTGATTTGAGAATACCATTACTCTCAAAATGGACAAAGGGAAGAATGTATCACTTTGTTGCAAGCAACCTTTATGTGTAACAGAAAACTATACTCAGTTGTAGTTTAGATTTCAGTTACTTCAGAAATTAAGATTGCTGAATTGCTGATTTAACAGGTGTCATTCATTTGGTTTCTCAGTCTGATAAGAACACTTCCTATTTTACATGTCAAGTAAATACAATAAATGGAGGAAGAAAGGAACATCACAAAGGGTTGAATAAATAGTTGCCTGTTAACAGAGAGATTATACAGTGGTGTAGTGTGACACTACAAATGGTTTTGTTTTATTGTAAAGCATGTACAAATTTCCTGAGCTTAGTATCTAAATCATAAAATTGGGATATTCTTCCAACAGAATTGTGAAGATTAGATAAAATGAAGTGAGCAGCATATAGTAGGGGTTAGGTAGCTATCTGTTTATTCTGTTTCCCTATCAAAAAATCTTGCATACTACATTGAGATCTTTGTGAGGTACACAACTAGGATACATAATTTGTAAGTGGTTTGCAAATAATCTTTAATTATGCCTTTTATAAGGGTATGGTTTAATTACCTTTTTAAAAACATGTTTTCAACCTAAACACTTTGATTTCTAATGATTTGCATTAATTAAATAATTTTAATCCTCAGATACTTTGATTCAAAGACAATCTAAGAGCACAATTTGAACTTAATAGTAATGTGAAGTTAAATTCATAAAATTTTGAGCTTTATATACCATAATTAGGCTTTAAGTTGGGCGTGGTGGTGCGCGGCTTTAGTCCCAGCAATCGGGAGGCAGAGGCAGGTGGATCTCTGTGAGTTCAAGGCCACCCTGGTCTATATAGCAAGTTTCAGGCCAGCTGTGGCTACAGGGAAACCCTGTCTCAAAAAGATGAAGAAAAAAAAAAAAACAAAAACACCATAAGTCATCCTTATCTCTAAGAACAGTATGCCAAAGAGCAGTAACTATTATATAAAGTAACTATTCAAAGCCAGGCATGGTGGCACACACCTCTAATCCCAGCACTCAGGAGGCAGTTCAAGGCCAGCCTGGTCTACATAGTATATTTGCATATAGATACTAAAGTGAAATATACCTTACTAAGCAAGCATGTGCTAACATTAGTCCCAAGGGTTCCCAGTTACTGTCCTTTTAAAATAACACGTTGGGCATGTTGGTACACATTGATAATCCCAGTACTGAGGAAGCAGGAGGATTTTCCTATTTGTTTTTACCCTACTTTAAATTTTGATTGCTCATAACTTCATTAAAGAATCTGTTTTTCCACACCAAGGTACGTAATGATGAAGGAAAAGTAATTCGATTCCATTGTAAATTATGTGAATGCAGCTTTAATGACCCCAATGCTAAAGAGATGCACTTAAAAGGACGAAGACATAGACTTCAGTATAAAGTAAGTAAATGTTAACTATTGAAATACTATTCTTGGGGCTAGAGAGATGGCTCAGCAGTTAAGAACACTGGCTGTTCTTATAGAAGACCCAGGTTCAAATCCCAGCACCCACATGGCAGCTAACAGCTGTCTGTAACTCCAGTTCCAGAGAATCTGACAGCTTCTTCTGTCCTCCGCAGGCATGGCACAACACAGGTGCACTTACTTACATGCACGCAATACATGCATACACATAAAATAAAAATAATATTTTAAATAAAAGAAATGCTATTTTTTATTAGTTAAAAATAATATAACCTTGTTCTTAATCGTTTTAGTAACTGACAAACTTAGTATCTGGCAAAAATAATGCTTGAGTCAAAAAATCATATAATGATAGTTGCTTCACCCTAGCGTGTTTGAAAAAAATGTCAGCTCTCCACTTCTGTCCCTTACGTTGATAAAATTAATTTTGGAGATGAGTTAATACTGGAAAATCTCTTCACTTATTTTACCCTAGGAATTCTTCATTGAATACACCTCGGGTATTGAAATCTAAATAAAGTTGCTTAAAAGACTGAACCTAGTGGACTAGGTTTGTGATTCTTTTATACACAATGGGTCTATGTCATTCATGGTAACTTGAATTCCTATCCCCAGGCTATATTCACTCATATCTGGCTCCAACTACATTAAGTGGTAAATAAACACAAGGATAGTTAAAGGGTTTGAATTTTGTATGGAAAGAAAAATACTTTAACCCCAAGGCAGACACTTAAAATCATCTATTTTAAACAAAATGAAACATCCATCAGTCTTTTAAACTTGAATAATTAAGCCTGATAATATAACTATTTCCTCTGATTCAACTTAATTATACAGCTTTTAAGTTTTTTGTTTTTTGTTTTAAGACAGGGTCTCCCTGTAGCCCCAGCTGGCCTGGAACTCTCACTATGTAGACCAGGCTGGCCTTGAACTCACAGAGATCTGCCTGCCTCTGCCTCCCAAGTGCTGGAACTAATAGGCATGTGCCACCATGCCCTGCTAGCTTTAAGTCTTTAATAGGAAATTTAAGCCAAGTATTCTAGGATCTAACTGAGGCAGATCACAAATTCAAGACCAGTGTGGGCTGCATAGTAAGACCATGCCTCAAAAACAAGCAAGACTAGGGCTATATTACTCAGTTGATAGGGTGCTGGTGAAGTAGTATGAACAGATCCCTGGGTTGGATCCCTAGCACCACATAAACTGAGTGTGACAGTACATGTCTATGTAATCCCAGCACTCACACTGGGAAGACGCAGACAAATCAGAAGTGCAAGGCCATCTTCAGCTACAAAGTCAGTTCAAAGCCAGCCTGGAATACGTGAGACCCTATTTCAAAAAAGAAAAAAAGAAACCAGTACATGTGAAATTTACAACTACAAGCCTCTGATGAAAGATTATGCGGAATTGAATGATTAAAATCGGATTTGGAGCTGGGCATGGTGGTGCACGACTGTAATCCCAGCACTTGGGAGGCAGAGAAGGTGGATCTTTGCAAGTTCAAGGCTAGCCTGATCTACATAGTGACTTCCAGGCCAGCTGGGGTTACAAGGAGACTCTGTCTCAAAAAAGACCAAAAAAACACAGATTTGGGGGGCTAGAGAAATGGCTCAGCACTTAAGAGCACTGGCTGCTCTTGCAGAGGACCCAGGTTCGAATCCCAGCACCCACATGGCAGTTAACAGCTATCTGTAACTCCAGTTCTAGGGGATCCAACACACTCTTCTGACATCTGTGGGCATTGTACCACATGGGTGTACATGCAAGCAATACACTCAAAACACAAAAATAAAATCATTTTTAAAACGTATTGTCTATTAACAGAAAAAAGTAAATCCTGATTTACAAGTAGAAGTGAAGCCCAGTATTAGAGCAAGAAAGATTCAAGAAGAGAAAATGAGAAAGCAAATGCAGAAGGAGGAATACTGGCGAAGACGAGAAGAAGAGGAACGCTGGAGAATGGAAATGAGGTAGTGTCTAACTTTTAACACCATGGCAGTAAGTGGTTCTTCTGCCTTTTAAAAACAGACTAGCTGTTCTGTGAATATGACTCACTCAAAGCAATCTAGTTTTATTTAATGTACTTTGTCTTCACTAGGATCCTAGGTCAAGAAAGATAAAGATTTGACATTAAGTATGCTAGTAATTAATTGTTGCCTTGGTATTAAGCATTTTCTGAGATAGTAGGTATGGTGGTGCACGCCTTTAATTCCAGAGGCAGAGGCAAGAGGTCACTGAGTTTGAAGCCAGCCTAGTCTATGTAATAAGATCCAGACCAGCTGGGGCTACAGGGAGACCCTGCCTCAAATAAAAGGGGGGGAAGAAAGATGCCTCATTGGGTAAAGTGCTTGTTGTACCAACCTTGGGACCTGAGTTTAAACCCCAGAACATGCCGTGTAATGCTGAGCTTGATGTCTGCAATCACAGTGCTCCTACAGCAAGATGGGAGATGGAGACAGGAAAATCCCCAACTTTGTAGCCAATTAGCCTGGCATATACAGCAACAAAAAACAAAGAGATCCTGTCTCAAACAAGGTGGAAGGAAAGGACCAATACCCAAGGTTGTCTTCTGACCTCCATAGACTCACTGTGACATACATTCATGCACACACAAACATGCATATACACATACACAAAAAATTTTTAGTTTTTTAAAAAGACTAAGGGAGGGGCTGGAGAGATGGCTCAGTCATTAAGAGCACTAGCTGCTCCTGCAGAGGACTCAGGTTCAGTTCCCCACACCCATATGCTGTTGACAACTTGTCTATAACTTCAGTTATAGGGGATCCAGCGCCCTCTTGTGACCTCTATGGGCACTGCACACACAGGTGCACTTAAATACATGCAAAACACTCATGCTCTAAAAAATAAGTAACTTTTGAAATTTTTTCTTAAAGAAACTAAGAGAAAATTAAGAGGGATGAATTCATTTCTTTGAGGACGTGAAGTAAATGCCTAAACATCTTGTATGTGCATTGGATCTTGCAAACATGTTATTTATTGGGCCCCTTTATTTGTAAATATTAGGGTTCACAATCATATCTTTACCAGTTGGAGGGAACTGAGGTTTCTGGATTATATTCTATTTTGTTTTTAAGGTGTGAGGTTTTCTTCTTTTCTCATTGTTCTCTCTAGTTTTCGCTTCTACATACTTTTCAATGGAAGAAAATAAGGAAACTAAGAATGGTGACACAGGCCTTTAATTCCAGCTTGTAGAACATAGAGGCAGGTGGATCTCTGAGAGATCAAGGCCAGCCTGGTCTACATAGGGTTTCCAGGCTAGTTGGGGCTACAGGGAGACCATGTCTCAAAAAAAAAGGTGAGGGGGGGAAATAAGGGAAGGTAGGCAGGAAAGATGCTAGTCTGATTTGAGTAGGTTTTTCAGAAAATAACATTTTTACCTATTTTTTGCATGTCCACAATTGGGGGGGTGGTACCCTTGCATGTGTGCAAGGGCACACAGTTGGAGTACAACATGCAGAGAGTCAGTTCTCTCCTTCCATTTATGTAAGTCCCAGAAATTGAATTCAGATTGTCAGGCTTGGTGGAAGCTGGATTAAAGACAGGTCCACCATGCCCTGCTGCATTTTTATAGTTTTGTAGTTTTTTGGTTTTATTTTAAACTTTTTATATCTGTTGTTGCTGCAAGTGCTATATTATTTTTGCGTGTATATCATTTGTGCATCAGACGTTATGAAGAAGACATGTACTGGAGAAGAATGGAGGAAGAACAGCATCATTGGGATGATCGTCGCCGAATGCCTGATGGAGGCTATCCTCATGGTCCTCCAGGCCCATTAGGTCTTCTGGGCGTCCGACCAGGCATGCCTCCTCAGCCACAAGGCCCTGCAGTGAGTATTCACTTTGTAGAAGGGTCATGAGAGTTTAAGTTAGCTTCAACATTAGAAGATGTTTTGGTGAGCTGTTTTGTTTTTTTTTTGTTTTTTTTTTTTTAATGTTTTATCTGATTAGATTTTTCTATCCTGCTGAAGGTTCTTAATGTTAATTTCTTCATGTGTAAGGACTTTGTCATTTCCATGACAATTATTTTCAGTATTTGCTAAATTGTGGAAATAGCTTCTTTTGCAAACCATTCTTTTACATGAGACACTTTATTCCCTTTGTTTTTTCTTTTTGGAAGGAACTATTAATGTTAGAAGCAGTTGTTTTGTTAGAAGCATATTTATTCGTTTTTGTTTTAACTTGTATATTTGGTGCAGTTTACATTTGTAATCCTAAGACTCAGGAAACTAAAACAGTACAATCTTGAGTTTGAGCCTAACCTCAGATACATAGCAAACCTGCCAAAGGAGGGAGGAGAAGGATGAAGAGGGAAGGAATTAGAAGAGTAATCATATTTCTTCTTGTCTTCCCATTACCATTGGAGGAGAATCTTTCTCCTATTTCCTGACCACTCAAAATGAATTTCTAAATTGAGTGAAAGATAAGGGATAAATGGTTTATGATGTGTTGGGAAGAAATTCATACCAGCACAAAATTAGTTTTGTCTTCTTAAGAGAGTTTACCAAAAACAGTAAATTTTGTTACTTATTCTCTTTCTCATTTGTCAGTCATTACAGTGTCTGAGCAACTGTGTATATACTTACTACTATTACTAAAAGCAAGAGAGATTTTAGAAAAAGTATTTTTAAGGAGCTATGTAGTTCATAAGTAGAGCACTTACTTAGTATATATTTCTCTAGATTTGATCACAGCACCACAAAATTATTGAAAAGCATTTTTATGCTCTTAGATTATATATATTACAATTTTGCCTGTTTGGGGGCAAACACATTTTCAGTGGTATGAATTTCAATAGTTTTTGCTTTCATTTTACTGAGAATGATTAAAAGAAAATAGAATTTTAAATGGACATTTTGCCTAATTGACTTTTTAACTATAAACTTGGCAACTATATCTATAGTTGAAAAATAAGAGTTTTCTCTTTTTCAGAAAAGTAATCTTTTCTCTCTTTAGCCCTTACGTCGTCCTGACTCATCTGATGACCGTTATGTCATGACTAAACATGCAACCATTTACCCAACTGAAGAAGAGTTGCAAGCAGTTCAGAAAATTGTTTCTATCACTGAACGTGCTTTAAAGCTTGTTTCAGATAGTTTGTCTGAACACGAGAAGAGCAAGAGCAAAGAAGGGGATGATAAGAAGGAGGGAGGTAAAGACAGGTGGGTTTTCAAAATGATTGACCAGGTATATGTTTTCATTTTCCTTACATGGAAGCTTGTCATTTATGATAAAAGATTACAGAGATGGATGAGGGTCTGGAGGGATGACTTAGTAGTTAGTTAATAACACTCGCTGTTATTAACTGGTAAATAGCTGGTGTTAGTCTACACATCCTAACTCTGCTTGTATTAGATATTTTAATCAGCTAATTTTTGCCAAAAAAAAAAAAAAAGCCACACACACACACACGTTTTGACTAACACCACGTTTTTACTGTTTATAAATACAAATCTCTTTCAAAGAGGTCCTTATTTCCCACTTATACATATAAAAATAAATCAATCAAAAAAAGTTCAAGCATATCTCTTACTATTCTGACCTGTAAAATAAAATGCAAAGAACTAGGTGCTTTGACCCACACTTGTAATCCTTGTACACAGGAGGATCACAAGTTTGAAGCCAGCCTAGGCTATAGTGAGATCTGTCAGACAGTAGCAGACAGTAGTATTTGTTGCCATTGTCTCCGTGAAAACTAAGATCTTTATTTTGTGTTGTGCATGTATGGAAGTGCACCCATGTCATACAATGCCTGCGGAGGTCAGACGAGGGCATCAGATCCCCTAGAACTGGAGTTATAGACAGTTGTTAGCTCCCGTGTGTGCTGGGATTTGAACCCAGGTCTTCTGCACAGACATTCAGTGTTCTTAACCACTGAGCCATCTCTCCAGCGCCGGTATCTATTTTAAAGATTTATTTTTATTCATGTGTGTCTATGTGCATATATGTCCACATGTGCATACAGACGCCAGAAGAGAGCATTAGATCCCACAGACCTTAAATTGCAGGTGTTTGCAAGGCATCTAGCTTTTACTCTGTGTGGTCTGGGATTCAAACTCCAGTCTTCATGATTAAACAGCAAGTACTCTTAACCACTGAGCCATCTCTCCAGCCCTAGATTTATTTTTAATGCACATTACTTAGATTTTTAAATGATATATAATTTAAAATATTGTGTATTTTTCTAGTGTAGTTGATGAAAATTTCAGTAATGTAAAAGTCATTTCCTTTACTATTATGTATGGAGAATATCATGGTTCTAGGTAAGAAATGTCACATTTTAATATAAGTTGAATTTGCTACAGAGCTCTGAAAGGAGTGTTGCGAGTGGGAGTATTGGCAAAAGGATTACTTCTCCGAGGAGATAGAAATGTCAACCTTGTTTTGCTGTGCTCAGAAAAACCTTCAAAGACATTATTAAGCCGTATTGCTGAAAATCTACCAAAACAGCTTGCTGTAAGTATTATGGAAATGTTAAGTTTACCCCTTGTCTAGATCAGAAGGTTTTTTGGCAGGACTTCAGTTTAAACCTCAGCCAGCCTCTCAAATTTTTGGCTTGACTTTCCAAAATGAGGTGGGGGTTTTTTCCTTAATTGTGGAAACTGTTGAAACTATTTTCTACTTTGTCTTTTTAAGTTCTGTAGTACTTATATTTGACAGGAAGCCATCTTGCTGATTTATTTTAAAACATAAAAATTCAGCCATGCATGGTTGTGTATGCCTTTCTCCCCAGTACTCACTGTAGTTCTGGCTTGCTTCAAACTCACAAAGATCTGCCTGCCTTTGCGTCTTGAGTACTAGGATTAAAGGCTTATGCCACCACACCCAGCCACCCAGCAGGATTTAAAAACTATAAAAAACAATATTCATATATAGTAAGCTTAAATTATTTTAAATTCATGTATCTTAGTGGAATACATGGGTTTTTCTTTTTTCATTTTGTGTATATGAATGCTTTGCCTACATATATGTAAGTATACCACATGCGTGCCTGGTGCTTGCAGAGGCCAGAAGAGGGCATCAGATCCCCTGGAACCAGAATTACATACAGTTGTAAGCAGCCATGTGGGTGCTGGGAGCCAAACCTTTAACCACTGAGCCACCTCTCCAGCCCCAAATATATGTTTTTAATATGCAAACTAGAGTATGTTGTTTTAATTTCTCTGGTCTATTATTAATATAGTAGTCCCTCTATACCCTTGGAGATATGTCCCAAGACTCCTTGAAACTTCAGATAGTATATTATGTTGTGTTTCTCCTACTTCTACGCATCTGTGATTAACGTATTTATAATTAGGCACCGAAATAGAATAACAACAGGAGCTCTTCTCCGTAAGTCTTAGAAGCAACATTAACATGTTTTCTTTTTTCCGAGGGTGAGGGGGAGCTTGCTAGCTATTAAACCATAGGCCTTGTCCTTATGGTGTACCTCTGAGCTACATTTTCCTCAAGTTGAGAACTTTCTTTGAATTGCCAGCACCAGTGCTCTTGCTCTATTTTGAGTGAAATAAGGGTTACTTGAACATAAGTGCTGCTATATCATGACGGCTGATCTAATAACTCAGACGGCTACTAACTGTCTAATGAGTGGGTAGCATATTGGAAAAGGAATGATCCACAAAAAGACCAGATTGGGCAGACTGGCTCTATATTTATAGTTTAAACAGGTAACCAAAACTGTGAAGTAAGACCACAGGTAAAAGGGTGACTATGTGTTTTTGGTTTTCTCATGTTTATCATGGTAGGAAGTTCTCGTCTTGGCAGCAGGATTACTCAGTCAATAAGGCCTGGCAATCTGAGTTCAGTCCCAAAACCTATGTAAAAATGGAAGGAGAGAATTGACTCCACAGTTGTCCTCTGACGTCCATGTAAAACCTCCCACACAAACATGCACACACAATAATTTTTTTTCATCAATCTTTATGTGTTTGCCTACATGTATGTATGTGTACCACATGCATGCCTAGTGTCCATGAGGGTCAGAATTGGGCATTGGATCCCCTGGAAGTGGAGTTACAGACAATTGTAAGCTGCCATGTGGGTACTGGGAACCAAAACCAAGTCCTCTGCAAGAGCAGTCAGTCAGTGTTCTTAACTGCCAAGCCATCTCTCCAGCTCCTATAAATCTGATTTTTAAAAAGTTACTTTAATCCGGGGCTGGAGAGATGGCTTGGCGATTAAGAACACTGGCTGTTCTTGCAGAAGACCCAGGTTCGAATCCCAGCACCCACATGGCAGCTAACAACTGTCTGTAACTTCAGTTCCAGGGTATCCGACATCCTCTTCTGTCCTCCAAGGGCATTGCAGGACATGGTACACTTACCTATACACAGACAGTACACACATACACATAAAAATACTAAATAAAAAAAATATTTTAAAAAAGTTACTTTGCTCCTCCAACAACCCTATATGTGTTAAGTACAATCATTGTCTCCATTTTATAGAAACATGCAACAGGGCAGTTAAATAATTTGCCCATCTTTACATCACAAGTTAAGTAAGGTAGGCAGGATTTGAGGTAGTAGTACTCTAAAAATTTTAAATAATTTCTGTCTCGGGGGGTGTGTGTTTACTAGGAATTAAACCCAGAGCATCCATATAGCAACCAAATAATCTGCCAACTGAGCTCTATCTCCAGCCCTAGAATGTCTGTTGAGGGCCATCACTCATTCCTATAAACTGAGGTGGGATATATGTCTACCAAATTGCATTGAATCTAGTTATTGGCTGAATCTGGGTAAGATGCAGATCTGTTAAATTCATAGAGAATAAGCAATGGGAATGGGTAAATCAGGCTTCTGGAGATACACAGATTTTTTTAGTCCCTTTTGAAGTCTGTAAGTATGACATAAATAATGGCAGCAAGTTTTTTCCTAAAAATTTTATCAGCTAAAAGAGGCATAGATGTACAAATAAAATAATGAAAAATATTAGCTCAACAAAGAATTCTGAAAAGGAAGGGCAAGAGATTAATGATGTGGACAGTCTGGTTTGTAAAACTACACAGATCTACCTGCCTCGGCCTCCCAAGTGCTGAACTAAAGGCATGCACCACCACGCTTGGCTTTTTTTCCTTTTTTTTTTTTTTTAATCACTTTATTAAGCTGGGTATGGTAGTACACGCCTTTAATCCCAGCACTCTAGAGGCACAAGCAGACAGATCTCTCTGGGATCAAGACCAACCTAGTCTACTCCAAAAAAAGAAGAAAGAAAAAAAAAATCACTGCATTGTAATGAACTCATAACATCACATGGCTAAATTAAAGCAGCCACTCAGACAACCACTTGCCCCACACCAAACTCTATACATCTGTGAACTTCTGTACAGCTAGAATAACTATTCTGAAACACTGAATCTTGGCTAAAGATGTTTTACTTTGACTATCAGTTACATTTTTATTATCCACCATGGAAAAGGAAAGAAAATTATGTCAGCATTGAAACTAGAAAAACAGCTTTAGATCCTCTTCGCTACTCATGTCTTTTTGCCTGCATGCCATCCTTTCTCATCTACTCTTTCTAGGTCTCCTTTCTAAATTCTGTACCCACACAAGTGTACATTTAAGTGTATATATACATTATAAGACTAGGATTTGCATATAAGGAAGAATATGTGATTTTTTTTTCTGAGATTGGGTGACCTCGTTTAATATACTTTCTAGGTTCATCCATTTTCCTGCAGATACCGTTTTTCTTTAGAGCTAAATATTCATTTTGTTTATATACTACACCTTCATTATCTGTTCATCTGTTGATGGATGTCTAGGTTGGTTCCATTTCCTTGCTATCATAATAGAGCAACAGTAAACATGGATATGTAAACATGATGTCTTCTAATGCAAAGATTCAAATAATTTCTTAATCCTTTTTACATAGGTTATAAGTCCTGAGAAGTATGACATAAAATGTGCTGTGTCTGAAGCGGCAATAATTTTGAACTCATGTGTGGAACCCAAAATGCAAGTCACTATCACTCTGACATCTCCAATTATTCGTGAAGAGAACATGAGGGAAGGAGGTTGGAAAGCCATTAAACATTCTACTTTTCTATTGACCCCCCCCCCCATTTATCTACCCTTTATGATGGCATTAAGCCCTAGAAGGCAACATGCTGGCATTACATATGAATTTGATAGACTTAAACTTACTCAGCAACTAGTTTTGCTCTAGATCATTTCCCACAAAGTAAAATAAATGTTCTTAGTTATATATTTTTATATAAAACATATTATGTGATTGACTTTCTTGATTTTTGTTTTTCTTTTCTTGCTAACCTCAGATTTCTGGAAAAAAAACTTCAAAATTATTTTTGGCATAGACTTACGAAAAAAAATGTTTAAATATTTGCTGGTAACTAGGGGCCACAGCTTTAACTTTTACTAAATATTCTTGGTCTTGCCTAATCATCATATATTTTTTGAATTTCACAAACACAATTGGCCAAATATTCCTAACCCTTATTTTCGGAGGCATTGTATATATATAATCATGGATTTGGCTTGTCCTAAGATAAATATTTCTAGTTCTCTGAGGTTGCTCTTTGGTTTTGCGTACTTATATAAATGCAGAAACATCCTAATGCACACAGATTTGGGCATTTGGCCTGAATATCATTCTAGACCTATTGAAAAATAAATAATGTTGATATAGTGAGTTATAGTACAGTTCAGGATTTTTAAACTTAATTTACCGTTGTAGAACATGAAATAATACTGGTGCCAGCAATGTTGCTTTAGGGACTATTCTGTAACATTTTCAAAGCCTCAAAAGCTTTTAAGCCAAAAGCATGATCAATGTCTGCAATAATGTTGGTTCTGTTGTTTTATGGGTCAGATAAAATTTACTTTGTTTCCTTTCATGTTGTCTTTTATCCATCTTAACTTACTGAATATGGAGTTATAAAGTTAACACTAACGTCTGTTTTATAGTATGGTTGATTAGAAAAGATTAGCAATTACTATTCTTTTAAATTTGTTTTCTTACAGCAAAGCAATATTTTTAAGGCACTGGGCTTTCCAAGGCCCAGAAAAAGAATATTTTAATGAGAAAAAATGTCATTGGAAAAACATGTCTGATTTTACATACTTTGTATGTACCCCATATAGGATTTGTATGTTGTATCTTAAGCTTTGCATCCTAAAAAATAAGTGAATTTTATGTAAAGGATCATTTATATGAGCATGAATTTCCCTAAAGGTCTGGCTATGGGTGTTTTGGAAGAAATGGTTCCTGAGTCAATTTGGCCAAGTCATATGTGGCACATGATCCTTTACTTAGGTTTTTAAAAATCCAATGTGATATATTATAAATTGATGTTGCTATATTTGATGTGAACTTATCATGTAACCATTTTAGCTTTATTTCAGTACTTTTTTAGATTTAGTCTCAATTAATGCATTATTGAGCCTTTTATTGGGTTACAAAAGTATAACGTTAGTAGTGTCATATCCGTAGTAAATCCTTTAACATGCCCCTTCTAAAGGAAACAAAATTACATTTTTGTCTGACCCAGACTTGAGTTAGAATTACAATTCTGAATTTTATAATTCATGAGGGAAATGGTCAGCCTAAAATTGGAAGATTTTGCTTCAAGACACTGAGCTGGAAAGTTGGATGTGCAAAAGTGTAGAAACTTTGATAAGTGTTCCTTGCTGCAGACGACTGCAGCAAACCCATGTCTTTAGCTTCATTATGAAGATTGCTTCTCTCTTGCTGCAGAGTATCGGTATGTATTCTCTCTCACTGCAGCTCCCAATGCTCTGTGTCTTAAAATCATTTAAAGCCTCTAGCTTGCTTTGGGGAGTTAGCACATGGTATAAGGAAGGCTTTGCCGGAAGAACCATTGTAAATCATGAGACTTACTATTATATTTGAACACAGTGTGATAGCGTCTTTAATGCATAGTAGTCCTGTTTGGTGTGAAAAATTATTTAATAAGAGAAATGACTAAATTGTCCAAATAACTGTTAAACGCATAACAGATCCTACTATAATATGCTGTGTTTGACAGTTGAACATTTAAGTAAGCACTTAATTGACTTTAAGCTTGAAATGTTCAGAATGCTCTAACCCTTGCTACAGAGTCTTTTCTGCAGCAAATCAAGTATTTTGTGTTTTTTCCCACTTGTAGCTTATCAGGCCCGGTCCAAAGCCTTCTAAGCAGAAGGGATTGATTCCTGTCAGGGGTTGCTGCCAAGACATCGGAAGGATTTTTGACCAAGGTTTTCAAAAGCTCAGTGTCACATCAGCCATTTGATTAAGGAGGGATTTTGGATGCAGAGTCTGGCATTTATTGTCCTTTGTGTGGCTATTTTGTTTGTCTTTTGTCTCTTCTAGAATTGAGCAGTGTTCACACTAGTTTTTAAATAGTTGAGTAGATTCTATACTTTATATAACTGTTAATTTTAATTAATACTTTCCCATTAACTTTTAATCATAAAATAGTGTGGACACAGCATGTCTTCTAATTGGTGATTAACCCCTTAAAAGTTGTGAAATACATTCATGTAGAAAAAAAATGTGCATTTTGTTTTTATAAATTAACCAGTTTTTTTCATTTGTTTGTTTCATTGACTATTAGGAAACAAGTATGATTTCATCACAATATATCTAAGGGGTTAATCTACTTGAAATACAAAATGGGTACAAAAATCCACACTCTAAATTTAACAGAAATTTCCTACTTATAGCTCTTACTTGTTTTTAACTTGTTATAGGTATTTTGGCATCTTTGAATTTGTATCATTGCTTAAAATTTATAGTTATGAATACTTGTGTACAAAAAATTTCTTGCATATTGGCAGAAATTGTAAAATGATGAATTAACAGTAGATTTTATAAACTTTCTATATTGAGCATAGTCATCTGTTTACATTCTGGCTTTAAAAAGTAGTGTAAATAAGAGCAGTGGACAGAGGTCCACAGCATATTGGTGCTTTACAGCATGAGAGTGATGAGGGGATTTTTTTCTTCTTCTTTAGGTTAGTTAGCTATCCTTTCTTGTGTCCTTTTTCCTTATCTCAGTTTTAAAATGTCTTTTCATCTTTCATCTACTGAGAATTTATCTTTTAAGATTTCTAAATTCTTATAAGATAGACATTCAAGTGATTTATCCAGAGTTGCAATATTCTTAAAATCTTTTTTTCTTATTTTATATATTTCTTTTTTTATCCTTCATATTCATTTGAGATACTCAATAAATTACTGTGTTATATCCGCAATGCCTCATGGATCTGGTGCTCTTTAACTACTGGTTATACTCAATAGATTTCTTTTTATGATTTTTCTATATTTAGAATATACCTTAAGCCATGTAGGATGCCTCATACCTTTAATCCCAGCACTCAGGAAGCTGAGGCAAGAGGATAAACCATAAGTCCAAGGCCAGCCTGAGCTATAAAGTGAGACCATGTCTACAAAAAACCAGAAAAGGACCAGGCATGGTGGAGCACAAGGCAGAGGCAGGTGGATCTGTGTGAGATCAAGGCCAGCCTAGTCTACATAGAAAGTTTCAGGCCATCTGGGGCTACAGGGAGACCTGTCTCCAAAACAAAACAAAAATCAGAGAAGGAAAATATATCATAAAGTTACTAAGAACTGTGAATTAGATTGAAGTAATTACTATTTGATTATTGATAGCTTTATCAAATTTATTTTATATATGTTTTATTATAGATGTGTCAAATATTTAATATAGCTGGCCCTTTGATACTTATTTTTGTGAATGACTTATTAATGTAAAGTGGCCTTTATTAATGTAAGGTTAATTTTTTGTCCTGTTTTAGTTTCATATTTTCTTTATGTAACACATTTATGTTTTAACCAATTTAAAAGACCCTACATATTATTTACTGTCAAAGCATTGTGCTTATTGCCTCTTTTCTACCTAACAAGGCCAGTTCTTGTAGCCCTTTTCTGCTTTCCCCATTGTTTCTTTCCATTTCTCCTTTAAAATGCTTTGCTTTTTTTTAAGACTTTGAATTTTAAAGGGCATTTCATATTCCTTTGTGACTTCCTAAAATTCTCTTATGGAAGGTTAAAAGAATTGAATGCTCTTAGAAACACCCTGTTTTGGTCTTTGAATTTTTTTTTTTTTTATAATTGTTGTATTGATCGTTCCACATTTATCTTTAGTTCTTTCTTATATTAGCCCCAGAATAACCTAGAATACTTTATAAACTCAGTAGTTTATTATACATTCTCATTTAAGGTGGATTTTTGTGTTCCCTTTTGTCCTGTCTTTGTGCTGGTGCACTGTGTCCAATAATCTTTCCTTTAGATTTCATTTTGGTAAGGTTTCTATTTTCAGAAAATTATTATATTACTAAAGAGTATCTTAATTTTCCTTTTATTCTCCATATTACTTTATGTAAAATTGTTGAAAGTAACTCCTTGGATGAATTAAACTTGTGAAAAACTCAAATGGCTCATGTGACACTGGTGCTACTTTAAGGAAGTGTCTTGCTCACCTGGTCAAACACCCATTCCTCACTGCATTTTGCCAATTCAATCCATTTTAGATGTAACTTCGGGTATGGTGAAAGACCCACCGGACGTCTTGGACAGGCAAAAATGCCTTGACGCTCTGGCTGCTCTACGCCACGCTAAGTGGTTCCAGGTTCGGAACATCATTTTACTTTTTTCTTGTAGCCTTATGAGAGAGTAGTTGAGTACAACATGTTTAACTGTGCTTAAACATTTCAAAAGATTGCCTAAGCAATACTATTTTAAATTAAATCTCTCAAAATATGTTATTATAGAAAGCTGAGTATAAAGATCTGCATATTGCAGTTACTTTTAATTTGACAATAAACAGGTTTTGGGGGTGTTTGTAGTTGGTTTTTTCATTTTTTATTTTTAGTGACTATTTAAAGTTGACTTGTTTAGGAACATCACATGTTTTTGTATATATATTATATTCCATAAGGCTGCAGATTAACTTTGCTTTAAATAATGGAATATGTGTTTAAAGCTTTGTGTGTAGTTTAAGATTTTTTTTTCCCCCTCTTTCTCTAAGTTAATAAGTGTAGGGAATGAAAGGTGAGGAAGCAGCTGTTTGGTTTAGTGACTTTGCAGGTATGCAAAGGCACAGAAGGGAAACCAAACAGATTTCCTTAACCTTTCAGTCCCTAGACAGACTTTTTAGCTCTTTTCTTTTATTTCTAATTTAGACAGATTTATTTTTCCAGTTTACTGTTTTAGATGAACACAGGTCAAGGTTCACAGGAGATCAAGAAATATTATTCTTGTATAATCTGTTTACTTTGACCTAAGTACTAGCTTTTAAATACTAATTCTGGCATAAAATACTGCTGTAAATGGCAGCTCATTGAATCAAACTTAAATGTAATTATTTTTATTTTTATCTGAGCTTCCATTGAACAGTGGTATTTTAACTTTTTTTTCATCAAGAGATATTTTTGATGTTTCTAAGATTAATTCAGTTGGTTTTTGTGTTGTCCTGAAGGCTAGAGCTAATGGCCTGCAGTCCTGTGTGATTATCATACGTATTCTCCGAGACCTCTGCCAGCGAGTTCCAACTTGGTCTGATTTTCCAAGCTGGGTAAGTAGCCTGTAACAGCATAGGAATAATGAACATTAACAAGTGTTTCTGCCGTATCTTTTGTTCTCTGAGCTTTCATTTTTTCATTTACATACAGGTATTTTTCTTGTTCTAATGAGAAATCCTAGGTATTGGAGAATACTTAATTTTTCTTAAGATTTGCTAATTAAAGAATTATACTTGGGCTGGAGAAATGGCTTAGCATTTAAGAGCACTGGCTGCTCTTGCAAAGGACCTGAGTTTGATTCTTAGCACTACATGGTAGCTAACAGCCATCTGTAACTCCAGTTCCAGGGGAATCTGACAGCCTCTTCTGAGGGCATTGCACGACACAACTGCACTTATTTACATGCAGGCAATACACTCATACAAAAAAAATTAAAAATTATAAAAGAATTATACTTGGGCTAGTGAAATGACTCAGTGAGTAAGGGAACTTGCCACCAAGCCTGATGACCTGAGTTTGATCCCCAGAAACCCACATTGTAGAAGGAAAGAACTGACTCCTGTGAGTTATCCTCTGATCTTCATATTTTATATGCATGCCAAGGCACACATGCTCACACGCATGCTCACTATGGATGGACAGGATGGATGGATGGAAAAATGATATAAGAAAAATGGTTTGTAAATTTAAAAAAACAAAAGAAAGAATTATACTGGGCTAGGTAGGTGACTCAACAGGTAAGAATGCTTGTTTTGTTTTGTTTTTTGTTTTGGTCTTTTTAAAGCAGGGTCTCCCTTCCCCAGCTGTCCTGGAACTCACTATGTAGACCAGGCTGGCCTTGAACTCAGAGATCCGCCTGCCTCTGCCTCCCAAGTGCTGGGACTACAGGCATGAGCCACCATGCCCGGCAAGAATGCTTTTTATGGAAGCATAAGGACCTGTCAGAACCCACCTAAAAAACTGGGCATGATAGTATACACACCTGTAACCTCAGTACTGTGGTAGCCCAGACAGGAGGATAGTTGGAGATCCTGGCCACTAGCTTAGCTCCAGATTCAGTGAGAGACCCTATCTTAGGAGACTAAGGGTGAAATGTTGTCCACACACAAAGTAAAATAATTGTACTTAATGTTTCTTTTGAATTTTTCTCTTTCCTTGTTCTTCTTGATATTTATTAATTTTCTAAGATTAGTATAGCAGCAATTCTTTTTTTTTCTTTTTTTTTTTTTTTTGGTTTTTTTTAAATAGGGTCTCCCTGTAACCCCAGCTGGCCAGGCTACTCTGGAATTCAAGAGATCCACCTGCCTGTGACTCTGCCTCTGCCTCCTGAGTGCTGGGATTAAAGACATGCGTCACCACACCCAGTAATTCCTTTTTTCTTTCTTTTTTTTTTTTTAATATATGTAGAGGTACAAAAAAGTCAGAAAATGAGCTGTTAAACCATTCTGTGTGGGTTCTCTAGAGGAACAGAATTTATATAATGGATATATATTAAGACGATTTTTTAGCTTGCTTTAAACAATATGATCTGGGTAGTCCAAAAAATGGCTGTATCATGCTGGAGAGGCCAGGACCCAATATTTGCTCAGTCTAGGAGACTGGGTGTCATAATAGTCCCAATCTGTCACTGAAGGTCTCAAGGACTCCTGGAGAATTACTTTTCTTTAGTCCACATTGAAAGCTTGAAAAGGCTGGTTCTGATGTCAGTAAAGGAATGCAGCAGGACTAGCAGTAGCAATAATCGAGTAGAAAACTTGACAGAGGAAATGAAGGCAAGTAGGAAGAACTTCTCAGACCTCCTGTTCTCTGGGCTGCCACCTTAAGGTACTGCCCACATTTAGGGTGGGTCTTCCCACAGCTTGATCAAATAAATTTCCCCAGGTATGCCCAGCTGCTTGCCTTTTAGTTGATTCCAGATTCAGTAGATAACCAAAATTAACTGTTAAACTGTCCATGAGGATTCCACTGACATTTTTTGTTGTTGTTGCTGTTTTTTGTTTTGGTTTTTGAGACAGGGTCTCCTGGTAGCCACAGCTGGCCTTGAACTAGTTATATAGACCAGGCTGGCCTCCATCTCATAGAGGTCTGCCTACCCTTGCTTCCTAAATGCTAAGATTAAAGGCATACACCATCACACCTAGCTCCACTGACACTTTTTAAAAATAATATGAGATTTGAATTTTTTTAAATTCATATGTACATACATTATTCTAAAGTACTGCATATTGGGCCTGGAGAGATGGCTTAGCAGTTTTTCTTACAGAAGACCTGGGTTTGATTCCCAGCACCCACATGTAACTCCTGTTCTGGTGGATCCAACACCCTCCTCTGGCCTACACAAGCATTGTATACATGGGTACAGTTACATACACATAGGCAAAACATTCATACACATAAATAAATAATTAAAATTTTAAAAATAGTTCAACCATGTAAATGATACAAAACAAGAAGCAAAGGTGGGTGACTGGTTTACACCTGTAATCCCACCATTTAAGGGGCTCAGGCAGGAGTATAATCTTGAGTTCAAGGCTAGCTTAGACTACAAGTATGAGAACCTGTCTTAAAAAAACAAGACCCAAAGTCTCTGTTTAAAGCTAAGTTGTCATGATAATGTGCTGTAATTTCTTCTATAACATGAATATATGTGTCACGCTGTATGTTTCTAGGTGGTTGTTTTTTTTTGCACTGCTGGAAATGAAACTCAGGGCTTCAGACATTCTAGGCAAGCTCTCTGCCACTGAGCTACGCACCCCATATGTTTCTATTTTTAATATCTTTTGCTATTTGAATTTTTTTTTGATTTCTGAATAGTAAAAATTGAGAGTGATTTGTTCAAAAATAAAACTGAACTTGATTTCACAGTTGGTTTATTGAAGTTAAATAGCCAAGGCTATCTTTTTTATATTTGTTTTGTGTTTTGTTCTTATTTTGTTTGCTTGCTTTTGTCTATTTAAGAATACCATGCTATTTGTTCTGTTTGCATCCTAACATGATACATCTTGGAGCTCTGAAAAGACTCCCTGTTTTATTTAATGCCATGTTTTATTTAATAGTATCCATTAGTGGATTTGGATTTGATAGTAGTCCTCTGATATAAAATCCTCATTATATATATTGGATTTTTTTTAATTATTTTGATTTCATACATATGAGTGTTTTGCCTGCATGTGTACAAGTGTACCACCTGCATTAAAAGCTCACAGAGACCATCAGAGGGTATCAGATTCCCTGGATCTAGAGTTACAGATGGTTGTTAGCTGCCATGTGGGTGTTGGGAACTGAACCCAAATTCTCTGCAAGAGTAGCCAGTGCTCTTAACCACTGAACCATCTCTCCAGCCCCATTATGTATTCTTGTTGTCAAATTTCTGAGAGTGGAATAAATTACCAGAGCTAAAATAAGAAAATGCACTAATTGTTTATCAGAAAAGTACTGGAGTCTTCTTCATTCTGTCCCTGACTTCCGGGATGTCATCATGTTAAAAATATGATAGGTAAGATATTGTTTATCTCTCTCTGTCTTTTTGAGACAGGGTATCCCTGGACCCCAGCTGACCTAGAAATAGCTATGTAGACAAGGTTGGCCTCAAACTCAAAGAGAGCCACCTGCCTGTGCCTCCCAAGTGCTGGGATTAAAGGCGTGTACTGCTATGGCCTGCTTTCATTTTTATTTGCATTGCTTTAATTGATTATTAGCATTTTATTTTATTTATTTTTATTTTTTATTTTTTGGTCTATTTGAGACAGGATCTCCCTGTAGCCCCAGCTGTCCTGGAACTCACTATGTAGACCAGGCTGGCCTTGAACTCACAGAGATCCGCCTGCCTCTGCCTCCTGAGCGCTGGGATTAAAGGCGTGCACCACCACACCCGGCTAGCATTTTATTTTTATTAGCAGTTTAAATTATTTTTCTCCTTACTGCCAGTTCTTATTAGTCACTACTTTAACTTTTCACAATAAAATTGACCCTTATTCCCCCAATTTCTCACCTGCTTTTCAGCATCCGTAGATAAATCTTTTTCAATTTTTATTGATTCTGATTCTTGTATCATTTCTAGATTTGTGCTTCAAGACTTCTAGAACTCAATTACTTTTTAGATCTATATAGATATATATGTTACATACTTGGTACGTAGCAAAAATTTCTGGAAGGGTATGTTCCAACCTGTAGTAATTATTTCTGAGGTGTGGGAGGATGGAATAATTAAGATAAAGAGATGTTTAATTTTTATTAGGGGAGGGATACATGTGCTGCTTGTATAAATTTTAAACTTGTGAGTAGAAATGAGGTATAGTCATATACACCTCTGGTCTCAGCACAGTGGGAGCTTGAGGCAGGGAATTCTAAGTTATATAATAATACCGTATGTCATAAAATCCACATGAAGCAAAAAATACATAAATAAATGGATCAAATATTAGAAAAATTGCTAAATTCTGTATTTAGATGATTCCAAGCCAGCTTCTATATTAAGGCTTCACTTTTCCTTTTTAGCTGGTTGCATTTGTTTTTATTTTTTGTTTTGGGGGGCTTTTGGGGGGGGTGTCTTTGAGACAGGGTCTCCTTGTACCTCCAGCTAGCTTGGAACTCTATGTAGACCAGGCTGGCCTTGACATCACAGAGATCCACTTGCCTCTGCCTCCCAAGTGCTGGGATTAGAGGTGTGCTATAGAGACCAGACTGGCCTGGATCTCGCAGAGATCCACCATGTGATTTTAATTTTTTTAATATTTATTTTTATCATGTGTATATGTGTACAGGCATGTGCACCTGAGTTCAGGTGCCCTCAGATGCCAGAAGAGGGTGTAACCTGCACCTGGAGTTACTACAGCTGATTCTGAGCCACCTGATGTGGGTGCTGGGAACCTAATTCAGGTTCTTTGAAAGAGTAGCAAGTGCTCTTTAACTGTTGAGCCATGTCTCTAGCTCCTCACAGAGTTGTTACTGTTTTTTAAATTTTCTTCATATGTGACCATCTCTGCCCCATTGCTATTACATTAATGAAAAATGTTAGATTATAATTTTTTCTTTTTATTTGATGTCAGTCTAAATTTTGTTTTCTATAATCTACCTTTTAAAATATTTATGAGCCAGGCATGGTAGCACATGCCTTTAATCCCAGCACTTGGGAGGCAGAGGCAGGCAGATCACTGTGAGTTCAAAGCCAGCCTGTTCTACATAGTGAGTTCCAGGACAGCTGGGGCTACAGGGAGACACTGTCTCAAAAATACCAAAAAGAAAAAAATTATGGTTTTTGTTTTTTTGTTTATTTTGGTTTTTGTCTTTTTGAGACAGGGTCTCTCTGTAGCAGCCTGGAACTTGCTATGGAGACCACATTGTCCTCCCTTGATCTCACAGAGATCCTCCTGCCTCCGCCTCCCTAGTGCTAGGATTAAAGATGTGTCCCGCCACACCTGAATGAGAAATTGGTTTTTCTTTTAACCAAGGAAGAGAAACTATTTTTTGTTGTGTCTGGTTAATATGATCACTATTATCAGATGTGGTGGTACATGTCTTTAATCCCAGCACTCAGGAGTCAGAGGCAGGTGGATCTATGTGAGATCAAGGCCAGCTTGGTCTACATAGTGATTTCCAGGCAAGCTGGGGCATTTTAAGACCTATCTCCCAAAAAATAAAAAAATTGATCTCTACTTAGGGACAACTATTACTCTTATTTTTGATTACTTTAGTCCAGTATAACTTATCTTTTCTTTTTAAATATTTTTATTTTATGTGTGTGAGTGTATTGCCTACATGTATGTGAGCGCACCCATGTCATGCAATGCTGGAGAGGTCAGAAGAGGGCTTTGGATTTCCCTGGAACTGGAGTGAAGGATCATTTGTAGCCACCATGTGGGTGCTGGGAATTTTTAAAAAATGTTAGGGTGGCAGGGGCTGGAGAGATGGCTCAGCAGTTAAGAGCACTGACTGCACTTGCAGAGGACCCGGGTTTGATTCCCAGCACCCACATGGCAACTATGAACCGTCCTTTACTCCAGTTCCAGGGGAATCTGAAGCCCTCTTCTGACCTCTCCAGCATTGCACGACATGGGTGCACTCACATACATGCTGGCAATATACTCATACACATAAAATAAAAATAATAAATAATTTTTTTAAATGTTAGGGCAGGGCTGGAGGGATGGCTCAGCAGTTAAGAACACTGGCTGTTCTTGCAGAAGACCCAGGTTCGAATCCCAGCACCCACATGGCAGCTAACAACTGTCTGTAACTCCAGTTCCAGGGAATCCAACAGCCTCTTCTGTCTTCCGCAGGCATTGTGTGACACAGGTGCACTTACCTACATGCGGGCAATACACCCATAAACATAAAATAATAAATAAAATATTTTTTTAAATGTTAGGGCTAGGAATGTATCTTACTTGATAGAGTTTAGCATGCATGAAGCCCTGGGTTTGTTTTCCAGCCCTGTAGAAACCAGGACTAGTGATGTACACCTATAATACCACTACTTGGGAAGTAGAACGTGGATCAGAGGTTCAAGGTCATTGATGCTTGGGATACTTGAGGCCCTGTCTTAAATTGAGCTAACCCGGAGCTAGAGCACTAGCCTAGAATGCTCAAGGCCTTAGGTTCAATCCCCCGTACCACAAATGGGAAAGAAAGAAAACAGCAAATTGTCTGAGATTTTAGATTTTTTAACCTGTGTTCTCTTTAAATAATTTTGACCACAGGTCAGGTGTGGTGGCATACTCCTTTTATCCCAGCACTTGGGAGGCAGAGGCAAGCTAATCTGAGTTCAAGGCAGAGGGCATTGGATCCCCTGGAAGTAGAGATGCTTGTTAGCCACCATGTGAGTGCTAGAAACCGAACTGGGGTCCTCTTTAAGAGTAGCCAGTACTTTTAACCACTGAGCTATCTCTCCAGCCCCACACTTGAGATCTTAATGTGCCTAGTAACAGCTCATTGTTTAATTTTGTCATAAAATTCTCTAAAAGTATATACAAAAAGTCTGAGCATTTATGAAAAGTTGTATATCGCATTATTTTCATGTTTTGAAGCTACTCTATTTGATAGATGTGTAATTAGTATTTACTGTATATTGACAACTTAGATTGTGCATGTGGGTTCAGATGAATGATACAGTCCTTATCCTTGAAGGTCTTAACACTCTCTTGGACATCTCAAAATAATGCATGGTGGTGCATGCATTAATCCCAGCACTAGGGAGACAAAGGCAGGTGGATCTCTGAATTCAAGGCCACCCTGGTCTACATAGTGAGTTCCAGGGTAGCTGAGGCTACAGGGAGACCCTATCTCAAAAAGACCAAAAAAATTTAAAAAAAAATAAATAAATAAAATAAACAAATAAATAAATAAATAGTCTGGAAATAAGAAGTATTACATGTGCATTAAGTTTTCTAGATGACTAATGCTAGACCTTTAAGTAAAGGTCCTCTTTAAAATGCCTTGGAGCTGGAGAGATGGCTCAGTACTTGCTACCATTGCAGAGGACCTTGGTTGGATTCCTAGCTCCCATATGGTAGCTCACAACTGGCTGTAACTCCAGTTCAGGGCATCTAGTGTCCTCTTCTGGACTCCTTGGGTACCTGCATACACATGGTACACATGTATACATGCAGGTATGCATTCATACACGTAAAATAAAAATAAACCTTTTAAAAATTTTGAATATTGGTCTAGAGAGATGGCTCAGTAGTTAAGAGTACTCACTGTACTTGCAGAGGACCCAGGTTCAATTCCCAGCACCCACATGATATCTAACAACTGTCTGTAACTTTAGTTCCAGGGGATCCAGTGCCCTCTTCTGACCTCTGAGGGCATTGTACAACACAGATATATCTACCTATATGTATATATTACACTTAACCCATTATTTAAAAAAAAAAAATCTTGAATATCTTCCTGAATTCAACTGAATAAACTAAGCTCTCACTGAAAATTTTTACTGCATTGATCATTATGACCATCACTATAGTCTTTATGCTTCTGGCTATCATTTTTCATAGCAGTTATACTTTTTTTTTTCTTTTTGAAACAAGAGTCTCACCATGCAACCTTAGCTGACCTGGAATTCACTATATAGACCAGGCTGATCTTAAATTCAGAGAGCTCCACTTGCCTCTGCTTCCCAAGTACTGCAATTAAAGGCATGAACCACCATACCCAGCACTGTATACCACTTCTATAAAATTAATCTTTCAAGATTCTGTGAAAGAGCCTTGGAATGAATAGTGAATAAAGTAGCCATACTTTTTACCTCTTAGCTCTGAACTTTCATATAACTGGACACGAATTTTTCAGCCTCTGGATCATCTTAAGGATTTCTTTGTAGTTCCAAAGTATTTGATCACTGAATTTTTTTCGGAGCTCCTATTTATTATTGGTGGGTGTATGTGCTGTGTGTGTTGTGCATGCGCACATACTCCACACAATGTGGAGGTCAGAGAACAATTTATTGATTTGGTTCTCTCCTTTCACCATGTAGGTCATCAGACTTGCAATAATGCCATTATTGCTGAGCCATCTTACAATGCCCTGGAACTCCTATTTAAAATTTAAAGAAAAGCTTCAGTGGGCTCTGGAGAGGTGCCTTAGCTGTTAAGAGCACTTGTTCTTCACTAGAGCCTGAGTTCAGTTCCCAGCACCCACATCAAGCAGCTTACAACTGCCTGTAACTCCAGCTCTAGGAGATCTAACACTCTTTTCTGGTCTTAGCAAGCACCTGTACACAATACATAAATACATACTTAAAAATAAGTATTTTGGTAGAGCTGAGGTGGATGAACCCAAAGCTTCATGCTAGGTGGAAGAAGATGTCCTTTATATGGTTCAATTTGTATGAAATGTGTACAGTAAGCAAATCTGTAAAACTTAAAAATAGTTTGGTGTTAGCTGGGCATGGTGGCACAAACCTTTAGCCCTAGCACTTGGGAGGGAGAGGCAGGCAGTTCTCTTGTCAGTTAAAGACCTGCCTGGTCTACATAGTGAGTTCCAGGCCAACTATGGCTACAGGGAGACCCTGCCTCAAAAAGACACCCCCCCACCAAAAAAAAAAAAACTTTGGTGCTTTTCAGATTGGAGGAAAGGACAAGAGGGAGAGATAGCTGCTAGTAGTTACTTGGTGATTAAAAACATTCTAGAATTGACATGGTAATGATTAAACAACTTTGTAAATATACCAAAAGCCCCTTGAATTGTACACTGTGAAAGGAAAAATTGGGCTGGAGAGATGACTTAATGGTTAAGAACACTGGCTATTCTTGGCCAAATCCTAGCACCCACATGGTAGCTAACCACTATCTATAGTAACTCCAGTCTCCAGTTCCAGGGCATCCAACACCCTCTTCTGACTTCCACGGACATTGCATGACACGGGTGCACTTAACATGCAGGCAATACATGCATACACATAAAATAATAAAATATTTTAAGAGAACGAATCATATATTATAAACACTATAAAAAATTGTTCTAAATAAAAACAATCCCAAATTGGTAGGGGCTTTTTTGGTGTATGCTGCCGTTGATGTTACTTTTGTTTTTGTGTGTTGAATGTATGCTATGTATGTTGGAGGTGCCTGAGGAGGCAGAAAAGGGTCTCAGATCCTCTTCATCTGCCTGAATGGGTACTGGAAACCAAACTCAGGTCTTCTGCAAGAGCAATAGATGCTCTAACTCCTGAGCCATCTCTTCAGCTCAGGATGCTTTTTAAATCTATACTTCTTTTTGCCTTATAGATAATAGAATTCTAGTTAAACATTAAATCAAAGGTTAGATAGTAGCCATTGTTTGTAAAGACAAAAACAGATCAGATAGCATGGCTCAGGCCTATATTCTCAGCATTCAGGATGCTGAGGTAGGAGAGAGGCATAACCCAAGCCAGCCTAGGCTACGCAGTGAGACCATGTCTCAGTTAAAAACAAGCCAGGTATATAGTTCACACTTCTAATCCCAGTACCCATGAGGCTGAGGCAAAGTGCATTCAGAGCATGCATTGACCATGTAGTGAGTTCCAGGCCATCCTTGAGGTACAGAGTTAAGACCCTGTTTCAAAGCACAAAAGGGGCTAGAGATGACTTAGCAATTAAGAGCCCTTGCTACTCTTCCAGAGTATCTGGGCTCAGTTCCCAGCACACTCATGAGGCAACTCACAACTGCCTGTAACTCAGTTCCAAGGGATGGCCTTCATTGGCATTGCATGTGCATGGTGCACATAGATACACTGAGGCGCACACTTAAGACATTTAAAACAAGCAAACAAAACTGAAGTCCTTAGGAATATTGGCCACCCTGTATTAATGTTTGTCTTCATTAAAAACTTTTTTTTTGGTCTTTTCGAGATGGTCACCCTGGAGCCCCAGCTGTCCCGGAACTAGCTGTATAGACCAGGCTGACCTCAAACTGGCAAAGATCCTCCTGCCTCTGCCTCCCAAGTATTAAAAACAAATTTTAAAGTTTCTTCAGAACGTGAATTTTCTGTTGTCTCAATTTTTGGTTTTTGAGATAGTCTCACTGTATAGTTCATACTGGCCTTGATCTTTGGATGTACCTGGTTTAGTCTTTCAGGTGCTGGGCTTGCAGGCATGTACTGCCATATCTGGCTTAGTGCCTCAATTTTAGGTTTTATTTTTGTGCTTTTTGGGATTTTTGTTTGTTTTTTTATTGGGTGTCACTGTATTGCACAGATTGGCCTCCAACAATCCCGAAGCCTCCCGAGAGGTGATATGCAAGGCATGTGCCAACAACCCCATGTTTTCCTTTTTATTTATATATATATATGTGTGTGTATGTGTGTGTGATCTTTTAATTTTTTTACAATTGTGTGTATGTACATAAGAGCATGTATATCATAGCATGTATGTGGAGGTCAGAGAACAATTCACAGGAATCCATCCTCTGCTTCTACCCTGCTTGTTCCAGAGATTGAACTCCAGTTGTCCAGCTTAGCAGCAAGTGCTTTACCTACTGAGTCTTCTCACTGGCCCTTTTAAAAAAATAGCCAGGTGTGGTGGCGTATGCCTTTAGTCCCAGCACTTGGGAGGCAGAGGCAGGTAAATATCTGAGTTTAAGGCCAGCCTAGTCTACGTAGTTCCAGGCCAGCTGGGACTACAGGGAAACCCTGTCTCAAAGAGACAGAAATGTTTTTTTAATGACACTTAATATATCATTCTAGTGTTTGAAAATGACATTCTTTTGGTCTTTATGCTGTTAAACGTACTTTGTCTTTATTCTTAGGCTATGGAGTTATTGGTAGAGAAAGCAATTAGTAGTGCTTCCAGTCCTCAAAGCCCAGGAGATGCCCTGAGAAGAGTATTTGAGTGCATTTCTTCAGGGATTATTCTTAAAGGTAAATTTGATTTATGTGTAAGAAAGTTGATAATTGAGAGCCGGGCATGGTAGCACACACCTTTGATCCCGGCACTTGGGAGGCAGAGGCAGCCTGGATCTCTGTGAGTTCAAGGCCAGTTGGTCTTCATAGTGAGTTCCAGGCCAGCTGGGACTACAGGGAGAGAGACCCTATCCCAAAAAAAAAAGAAAATTGATAATTGAATAAGAAATCTATTTTCTCAAGTGGATAATGCTGACACTTTTATCTCCCTACAATGATTTGTTGTAGGTAGCCCTGGACTTCTGGATCCTTGTGAAAAGGATCCTTTTGATACCTTGGCAACAATGACTGACCAACAGCGTGAAGACATTACATCTAGTGCACAGGTGATTGAATTCCGTAGGGTTTGGGGTTTTATAATTGTTTCTTTAGATAAATATTCATTATGCTACTTCTTTTAAGTAAGCCATTCATATAAGAAGGTTTACCTTAGCCAGGCGTGGTGGCTCACGCTTTTAACCCCGCACTTAGAGGCAGGGGGGGCTCTGTGAGTTCAAGGACAGCTGGGGCTGCAGGGAGATGCTATCTCAAAAAGACAAAAAAAAAAATTACAGATATTACAGCAGTATAAAAGTGCTGGTTTACTACCAGATTTTTAAATATTAAGTATTAATTATGTGGATTTTGTAGGTATGACTTAAGTACAAAAATCTAAAAATTTTTTAAGTGCTTCATTAAATGTGGCTATTAGATTATATATCAAGATCATCACAAAGTCTCATCTCTAGTTATACAGGAATGCTACGCTATGTTGTTTTAGACATTGTTAAATTTTTGCCATTTGTGCTACTATACACTCTAGCAAATTAAACATATGAACTCCAGAGTCAGACTTCCTGCATTCAATACCAGCTCTTGTCTGCCATCCCAAAACAGGATTTGGGGAAGACCAAGTAGGTTAATACATAGCAATTTGTATATGGAAGGATCTTAAGTCTTAATGTAGTAATCATTGTTATCAGAAAACAGAATGGAACAAATGGACGAACAGATGGATGATTGAAATCACTCTAAAATTACTGTAGCTGCCCTTTTTTAATTTCAGAAATTTACTGAGAAGAAATTATCTGCTGGCTATGAACTGTAATAGTTCACTCCAAGGTGGATGAAAGACTTAAGATCTTGATTTGTTGCTTCTTACTAATATTTTAATGATATTGAAGAAAATGGTCAAGTCTTAGGAGATTGTTTAAAATTTAGCCTTAGAGCTAGAGAGATGATGGCTCAGTAGTTAAGAGCAGTACTGCTCTTTCAGAACACCTGAGTTCAAATCCCACCATCCACATCATACAACTAACATAAGCCTTTAATTCCAGCGCTGCCCTCCCTGTGCACAAACCCATACACAGGCATACGCATATACACATAACTAAAGAATAATAAGATTAGGGGCTGGAGCGATGGCTCAGCTGTTAAGAGCTCTGACTACTCTTGCAGAGGACCCAGGTTCAATTCCCAGCACCCACATGGCAGCTGTGAACTGTCCTTACCTCGTGTTCCAAGGGAATCTGAAGCCCTCTTCTGACCTCCACGGCATTGCACAACACGGGTGCACTCACATCATGCAGGCAGTACACTCATACACATAAAAGTAATAAATAAAATATTTTTTAAAATAATAAAATAAAATGTAGCCTTTATTAAAAGTTAAGGAGCCCAGGAATGATAGCCCACACCTATACTCTCAGTAATTGAAAGAGTCAAGAGGATCCGAAATTCAAGGCCAGCCTAGGCTACATGAAAAGCTCCCTTTCCTCATATCTCTATAATAGTCATGAAATAATAGTAAGTGGACAGCAGAGAAGTTAGGGATAGGAAAAGGAATGATGAGACTTTCAAGTAGGTAATAGTAGAATTCAGTATCTTGGAATCACAGAGTTGTACGTGCACCCACATAATTGGTAGAATCTGAGTAAGGTCTACACTGCATTGATGTCAATTTCAATTTCTTTCTTGGTTAGATATAGTGCCCTTGTTAATATTTTTCTATCTAGGACTATGCTTGTTTCCTTCCATAATGTTCACCTTTATTCTTGTATGTCTCTGTCAGTGATATTGGGAGTGGGGGGTTGGTTTTCATTTGTTTTCTTTTCCCTTTGAGGCTGAGTCTTGCTATTTTGTCTAGGCTAGCCTACAATTCATGACCATCCTATTTCAGCCTCCAGTGATCTTTAAGTTTATTCTGCCAAATAGAGCCTTTGTCATTTATTCAAATTCCTCCCTTAATGTTTTATAGGGCCCATCTCTCCCTCCTTACCCACCATACCCCTGAAAGGAAATAGATTATAAAATGAGCTTGAGAGGTGCTCAGTGGTAAATGTGCTTATCTAACATACACAAGGTTTCTAGGCTCTATCCCCAGAACGGTAAATATAAGAAACAAAATAAGAATAAATATTGTCTTAATCTTTGTTTAAAAATTCAAAAAATGTATTTTGGAATAATTTATGTCAATCCTCAAATTGTATTTGCTACTAATTAATGACCACTTATGGTAAAATTCTCATATGTCCAACATTACAAATGCATACAGACTAAGCTGGGGTGTGGCTCAGTGACAGAGCTTGTCTAGCATATAAAAGACCCTGAGCTTGATCGCTAGTACTGTCCACCTCCCAAAAAAAAACATCAGAAAGGGGTGATGGGAATTATAACTCAATAAAAGTCTGAACAATAGCACTGAAACTGGGAACTGTTTCAGTGGTGAAAGCTACCATTTGCCTTTAGGTTAGTAAATAGATTAAATCATGTATGTCTTCAAAGTTCAGTTACTGTCAAGATTTCTTATCTTTTATCTAAAATATTCTTTTATAGAACAGCCATGTAGCTAAATGTCTTTGTTTGTTTGTTTGTTTGTTTGTTTGTTTGTTTGTTTTTGTAGCAGGATCTCCCTGTAGACCCAATTGGCCTGGAACTCGCTATGTAGACCAGGCTGCTCTGTCTCCTGAGTGCTTCTAATTCAGGGATTTCAGTGTCATACAAGTGTTTTTATACTTACACAAGTTAAGTTTTCACAAGGGATGACAGATACTTAATAACATCCTCATAAGTTACTCAGCATTATTTTGGTTTTGCAGTTTAACCTTTGTCACATTGTTACTGAAAAAAAGTACATGTGTATGTGTGTATTCTAAGGCAAAGGATTGCTTGAGCATTACCCACTCTTTTTTTTTAAATATTTATTTTTATTTTATGTGTATAAGTATATTGTCTGCATGTTAGGTAGGTGCACACTCATGTTGTGCAGTGCCTAAGGAGATCAGAAGAGGGCATTGGATTCTCATGGAACTGGAGATACAGACAGTTACTAGCCACCATGTGGGCACTGGGAATTGAACCCGAGTCCTCTGCAAGAACAGTCAGTGCCCTTAACCACTGAGGCATCTCTCCAGCCCCAAGCACTACCCACTCTTAAGGAACAGCTTAGACCCTTTGAAAACAAACTATGAAATTGGGTGTCTGTACTACAGACCTGTATTCCCAGCAGCAGAATTTGAGACCAGCCTGGACAACATAGTAGGATCTTATCTCAAAACCACCAAGGGCTGGAGGGGTGAGGGGAGAGGGAAAGGAGGAGGGAGACAGGTACTCCAAATGAGGTAACGAGTGTTCCAGAGTCAGAGACAGGCAGCTCTCCATGAATTCAGGGTCAGCCTGGTCTGTACAGTGAGTTCTAGGCCAGCCCAGGCTACATAGTGAAACCGTGTCTTAAAAATTCCAGGAGGAAAAAAGAATAGAGCTTAAAATTTTTGTTTTAGTTTTTGTTTTAAATTGAAAATAAAATTGCCAAGATAATTAACTACCAGCAATCAGAATATCCTGTAAAACGTGTATCTAAGCAATATAGTTATGAGACAGATTATTTAGAATGGAAGAACCTAAAAGTAGACACTAATTTGGAAGGGAATTCGTGTTTAATAAACCTGACATTTTTGATCAGTGGGAAAAGGCAAACATCAACAGAAAAGCGTCAAAGTAGCTGAGTAATCATCTGGAGCAAAAACTTTATATATATGTATATATAATATGTGTGTCAGATAACTTAAACAGCCATATATATCAAAGAACTAAGAAATACAATCTTACACAGGAGCAGTTTTTTAGGTTAGATGTGAATGTAAGTCTTGAAGGACTGTGTATTGAAAATACTGTACAAAATCTTTAAGGCCAGTGAACCAAAAATATATAGTGTGTTCATTCTCCCCATTAAAAAATGTGTCCAGTTTTACTGGGTGTGGTGGCACACGCCTTTAATCCTGGCACTTGGGAGGCAGAAGTGGGCGGATCTCTGTGAGTTCAAGGCCAGCCTGGTCTACGTAGTAAGTTCCAGGCCAGCTGGGGCTATAGGGAAACCCTGTCTCAAAAAAACCCCCCCCCCCCCCCCCGAAAAAAAAAGTATCCAGTTTTACCTGTTACACTAATGAGAATTTCTTTTAATTACAGTACCCAGAATGAAAAAGCAGGCTTGTACTATTACATATTATTAGTAGATATGTTAACATAGTAATTTGAAACTCCATTTGACAGTATCTACCAATTTTGCTTAACAGTTCTACTACTAATCAATTCAGTTCATTCTTCACAATTTGGCACATAAGTGTACATGATCATCTTTATACAGGCGTCCATGAACAACAGTAACATTAATACTGGGTCCAACCTAAAATTCATTGATGGAAAATTAAATGTTTGGTACGTCAGTGCGTGTGTAGTTGTAGTTCCTGAACTACACACTACCAAATAGTGTCTAGGGATGCCATCACCAACTGTTCCTTTAAAGCATGTAGCTTTCATTTTCTTTGTTATCTACATTTGTTTCTTTGCTGTCATAATTTTTAATTGGTAAATGTTTTCTAAGTTGGTTTTCATGTCATCGTAAATAATAAGATTCATAAAAGCAGAAACATTGCTTATTTATACTCTTGTGTACCAAGTGCTTACTTAGTTATCTGTTAATGATGGTTAAAATGAAGAAAAAAGTTGAAGACAGTTTTGTAAAATTGGGTGTGTTTACACAACACATAACTTAAGCTTATGCACATGAAATCCAAAGAAAAAGTAGGGAAATGCATGGATATGAACAAAAAATTGATAGGTACATTTACTGTTGCTATGTATTATTTCAGGATAGTGTTTTGCTTGGCTTTTTTTAATGAATAAACTAAATTTATTTAAAGATTTGTTTTTTTGAACTTAATGTTTTAGGAAGCAAATAGGCATACACACAGAAAAGCCTGAAAATAAGAACATCAGAACATTATAGATTTCACTTCTGATTAATTAAGGGTGAAACCAACTCAGGGTGTTTCTTTCATTAAATATGCTTTCATTTTGATGTATGTGAGAGTAAATTTAAGAATTAATGTTGGCTGGTAAATGGCTGGTTGGTGGCTCAGCAGGTAAAGGTGCTTGTTGCCAAGCCTGATGATCGAAGTTTGATCCCTAGAATCTATATGGTAGGAGAGAACTGACTTCCCCAAGTTGTCCTCTACTGTGGCACTAATATACACACACATAAATACTGAATAAATAATATAAAATAAAATAAACATTTAAAAATTGATTTAAAAAATCAGTACTGTATTTTGACTCTCTCTGTTGCAGTTTGCGTTGAGACTCCTTGCATTCCGCCAGATTCACAAAGTTCTAGGCATGGATCCATTACCCCAAATGAACCAACGTTTTAACATCCACAACAACAGGAAACGAAGAAGGGATAGTGATGGAGTTGATGGATTTGAAGCTGAGGGGAAGAAAGACAAAAAAGATTATGATAACTTTTAAAACATTTTGTAAATCTTCAGTGTTAAAAACAGATACCAGTTTGTTGGCTGTTTCCATTCGTAATAATGTCTGCTTTAAAAGTTTTATCAAGAATACAAAGTTTCATGGAAGAACCTAGTTTTTCTGTGACATTAAAAACTTAATATACAATGTTAGGTATTATATGAATGGAAAGACACAGGAAAAAAATTGTGCTCCGACTAGGGGAAAATAGTGGTTCCATTTTTTTTTTCCCCATTATTTTGACTTTATTTACTGATTGCCCTTGCTCCCTATATTTTTGTGTCTTTTATTAACGAGTGCATTGTGTTATTAAATCTTTACTGTATTTAATGCAGGATTTGTGCTTCATTTGCTCTGTGTATTTTGATACTTTTATTTAGAGGTTTTGTTTGCTTTGGACACTAGTTGTAAGTTACTTTGTGTTACAGATAATATCCTTTAAACCCTTTAATAATATTTTACAGCAGTGCGTTTTTTTGTAACGTGAAACTGCAGAATTTTTTCCTTTTGTTATTCTATATGTGAAGGATTACAACACAAAAAGTTACCCTGCCATTTGAGTGCTCAGAACTGAATGTTTCTGCAGATCTTGTGGCATTTGTCTATCTAGTGTGATATATAAAGGTGTAATTAAGACAGATTTCTGTTAATCTAATCAAGTTTGCTGTTAGTTGTGCATTAGCAGTATAAAAGCTAATATATACTAAATGGTCTTGCAACAGTTTTAAAGCCTCTGCATAACTGATAATAAAATGCATGACATTTTTGTTTTTAATAGACTTAAAATTATAATTTTAGGTTTAACGCGTAGATCTTTGTACAGTTGACTTTTTGACATAGCAAGGCCAAAAATAACTTTCTGACTATTTTTTTCTTCTGTATAAGTGGAAAGGGCATTTTTCACATATAAGTGGGCTATTATTTTCAAAAGAACTTTATCATTGTGCAACTAACAACAATAACTAGCCCTTAATTATGGTGAGAGTTCCTTATTGATGTGTGAGAGATTACTCTAGTAGCTCTTACAGTGTAACACAGATTACCTACACACACCACATCACTCAGTTAACTTAGAGGTCTATTAACAATGAGATTGATAAAGTATTACTGATTTAAAAAATAAGATTATCTAAGGAAAAAAACAGAAAATTATTTGGTGTGGCCATCTTACATGCTTATGTCTTCTACAGAAAGCTTAATATCCTAGCAGTGGTGTAATGAGAAGTTACATCTTACTGTTGATGTATGTATGCTCTGGTACACAGATGTCATTTTGTTGTCACAGCACTACAGTGAGATACAAAAATAAAAACTTAAAAATTCATATAATGGCTTAATTGTATTATGTGGTAGAGTTGAAACTACTTTTGCTTGACGCATATTAGTTAAGCTTTAGTAAAACCATATGTATGAGGTACTATATATAGTTATTCGTGATGAGTTTATTTGGTTTCATTTTGGTTTTGGTTTTTTGAGACAGAGTCTACCTGTTGTGGAACTCTATGTAGACCTGCTGGCCTCAAACTCACAGAGATCCACCTGCCTCTGCCTCTGCCTCTTGAGTGCTGGAATTAAAGGTGTGTACCACACCGCCCTGCCCAGCCTGACAGAATTTAAGTTTCACCACCACATTACTTTGAATCCTCCCCAGATTCTTCAGAGGTCCAGGTAACTGTAAGAGACTGCTTATCGGGGGAGGGGAGAAAACTCCAGGCATTCTCCCAGATCTACCCCCATTCTATCCATATAGCTTTGGCAAGCCTTTATTTTTAATAGTTTTTATTTTTGCTCTTTCTGAGTTTCACTTTGCTCTCCTTTGAATATTTAGTCATCCAGTAAATTTTTAGAATTTTTTTAGGAGAGGAAAGATTTATTTTACCACAGCAGTTTGAGAGGATGACAGTTCATTTTGATGGGGAAGGTATGACAGCAGATGGCAGCTGGAACATGTCAGGGACAAGACAAGGCCTTCTCATTTCACTTCCTTGAGTTAGGCTCCACTCCCTAAAGTTTCCACAACCTGCCACCAAAACACTGCCACCAGTTGGAGACCAAATGTTCAAACACTGGAGTCCAAGGGAGATATCCAAAAACGTAACATTCTGCCCCTGGCTCTATGTCCAAGGCATGTGGAGTCAGGATGTGAGCTCCAACAGGCTTGGGCAGCCTATCCCTGTGCCTTGCTGTTTGCAGCCCATATGGCCTCTCTCTTGAGTTAGTACCCTTCAGTGCCTACAGTTTTTTCCTCAGAAAATATCCCACATCTCTGGTGTCTCCAATATCCCGGATCCTTCCACCTTGTTTTTGGTCATTTATTTATATTTTTGAAATACATTTGTGTGTGCGTGTGCACGTGTGTGCAGGCATGTGCACGTGTGTGCAGCCATCTGCACACTACAACACTGCAGGTCAGAGGACCATTTTTAGAAGTCACATTTTGCCTTCTCTATCATTGAGTCAGGGTCTCTGGTTTCTGCTGCTATAGCTGTGTACTCAAGCTAGTTGGCCTGAGGACATCTGGGCAAATCTGTCTCTGCCTCCCTTGCCACAGGAGTGCTGGGATTTCAGGCACACACCACGGTATCTGCCTTTTTATGTGGGTTTTGGGGATGGATATCAAAATCATGTCATCAGGCTAGCAACTATCACTTTGTTTCTTAGTTTTGAAAATTTCATACATGTATACAATGAAATTTTTTTACCCTCCCCCATTTCCTCCCTCAAATTCTCCCATAACACCCCAACATGTCCTCTCCCAACTCATGGTTTTTTTTTTTTTTTTGATAACCTATCAAGTCCAGTTAATGCTGGGAAACCTACCAGTGGTCATATCTTCAGTAAAAAATGATTTTCCCTCCCACTAGCAACTATCCATTGCCAATAGCTCCTCATTATGTGCTGGGCTTGAAGATCATCTGTGCTAGGCTTAGGGCTGCCTTGGTCTTGTGCAGGTACCACAGCTGCTGTGAGTTCATGAGTGCAGTAGTTACATCCTGTCTAGAACACAACACTCCTCCAGATCTTACATTCTTTCTGCCTCCTCTTCTGAAATGTTCCCAGAACCTTGGTGGAAGATTAATATAGATGCTGTATTTAGGATTGACCACTCAGTCTCATTCTCAGCACTGTAACTAGTTATACAACTCTCCATTGACTTCTTTCTGTCCACTGAGAAAAAGCTGCTCTGACCAAGGTTGAGAGGAGCCCAAGCCTATGGATCTAAACATAAGTATTTAGATGGCAATTTGACAGCATTATCATTTAAGAACAATAGCCGGTTCTATCCTAGGGCCTGTGATCTCCTCAGCCATGGGTTCTTGATCGAGATTACAGTACCAGGCATGAAATTGCCTTCAATATACCAGGCCTCAAATCCAGTCCAAAAGCAGTTAGTTTTACTCCATAACAGTTACAACACTGTTGTACCAGTGGGCACATAACTCCAGTTCCAGGGGAATCCAGTACCCTCTTATTCCATGATCATTGCACGACATGGGTGCACTTACATACATGCAGGCAATACACTCATACACATAAAATAAAAAAAAACTTTTAAATTTCAACATACCCCTGCTGCTTACTCTTTCTCCCTGAGTGTCCTTCCACATGGCTCAGGAGTTATGGACGCAAGAACTATGTACTGAAAAGACCCCAAATAAGTAACTCCTCCCTTTAAGTTCCTTTTCTCGCATCTTTGTTCCAGAAATGAAACACTAACAGACCATGCCTCAAAAAGTGGGAGGATATATGTGTCCAGATAATACTCAAATATATTCTCTCAAAAGAAATATAAAAGATTTATAAGCATATGAACCCAATTTTAAAAAACTAGCAATCAAATAAGCACAACAAATTTAAAGGCCATAGACTTTAAATTGTATTTTTATGTGCATAAGTTTTTGCCAGCATGTATGTGTGTATGACACATGAATGCCTTGTGCCCCAGGAAGCCAGAAGAGGGTGACAGATACCCTGAAACCAGAGTTACAGATGGTTGTGAGCAGCCATGTTGGTGTTGGTAATGGAAACTGAGTCCTCTGCAAGAGCAGCAAATGCTAACTGCTAAGCCATCTCTTCAGTCCCTGGTAATAGAATTTTTAATCAATCAGAAAATACTAAGGTTTGAGCTATTAATACCAAGATTACTTAAAGTCAAGGAGTATCAGCTCAATCTACATTATTATTGTTATTCTTTGTTTTGAGACAGTCTCTATGCAGCCCAGATTGGCCTGAAATTTGTTTTCAAACCAGCCTCAGAGCCTCAAACTCATAATCCTGCTTCAGCCTTTCAGCCTGGAATTACAGGCATGTCCCACTGTCTAGTCGCTTGACCAAGGAGCTGGAGAGATGGCTCAGTGATTAAGAGCACTGGTTGCTCTTGCAGAAAACCCAGGTTTGAATCCCAGTACCTACCTACAACTGTCCTTAACTCCAGTTCAGGGGATCTGATGCCCTCTTCTGTCTTCTGTGCATGACACAGGTGCACTTAAATACATGCAGGCATAACACTCATACACATAAAATTAAAAAATAAAACACCAAAACCAACTTGAGGAGGAAAGGGTTTATCTTATACCTCCCAGATCAGGTTCAACACTGACGGAAGTCAGGGCAGGAACCTGGAGGCAGGAGCTGAAGCAGAGACAATGGAGGAATGCTGCTTACTGGCTTGCTCCCCTGATCTATACTCAGCGTGCTTTTTTATACAACATAGGACTCCTGTTCAGGGATTGCACCACCCACAATGGACTGGGCCCTCCCACTTCACTCAACAATCAAGAAAGTGCTCCGTAGACATGGCCACAGGCCAGTCCAATGGAGATAATCCTCAAATGAGGTTCCCTCTACTCAGGTATGTCAGTTGACAACTGAAGCTATTGGGCACAACTGACCCCTTGTCAACTACAAACACATCACTAGTAAACCACCTTTCTGTTTTTTCGTCCCCAAATATGGTGTTAGTATTAATATCACAGTATTAAACAGTACAACTTTAAAAGCCCACAATCTTCTAAAATATTCAAACACTTTAGAGTCTCTTTAAAAAATCTCTTAGCTGTGGGCTCTGTAAAATCCAAAGCAAGTTACGTACTGTCTTATTTCAAAAATGAAGAACTAGGCACACTTAGCATGGTGGCGCACGTCTTTAATCCCAACACTCAGGAGGCAGAGGCAGGCAGATCTCTGGGAGTTCGAGGCCAGCCTGGTCTCCATAGCGAATCCAGGCCAGCTGGGGCTACAGGGAGACCCTGTCTCAAAAAGACCAAAAAAAAAAACAAAAACCTCCAGCAATGTGGTTTAATATTGGACATCTAGGAGTTACTCATGATCTTCTGGGCTCTGAAGGGCTTAGGCAGCTCAACTTCTCTGACTGCCATTCACAGCACACACAGCTTATCTTAATAGGTTCAGCCTGGCTTCACACCTATTGTTGGCATCTCCAATATGCTGGAGTCAACCTTGCAACTGAGCTGCACCTTCACCAGTGGCCTGTCACAGTGCAAAGCCTCATATTCGTTCCACAACCCCTTCATGCCTTCAACACCAGTACCACCTGGGAGAGTCTTACACATTGCCAAGTTCTGCCATTTTGATATGCAACCTTGGTCCCCTCTGAACCACAGTTTCTGCATGCTTACTCTGAGGAAATACTTCCCATAAGATTTCACTTAATGATGATACTCTCTTGTTACTCATAGCTGATTTTTCAGCCTTAGCAGACCAGCATTAATTATCCCAGTAAAGCACAAAAGATTTTACTTCCAAAAATTCTGGATTCAAAATATATCACAAACAGCCCTGATAGTCTTTGTTTCCCTTCAAACTTCACAAGCCAGAACTCCATCATCTATATTTCTCCAAGCTCTCTCATAACAGCTTACTAAGCTTCAAGTACTCAATAACTTTTCAAGTCCAAAGTTCGAAACACCTCCACATTCTTCCCCCAAACATGGTCAGGTCCATCATAGCAATACCCTACTCCTGGTACCAACTTTTGTACTACTTACTTTCTATTGCTATGATAAAAAATAAAACATTGACCAAAACCAACTTGGGGAGGAAAGAGTTTATTTTATCTTATATTTCCCAGTTCATCACTAAGGGACATCAGGACAGGAACCTGGAGGCAGAAACTGAAGCAGAGCCCATGGAATGCTGCTTAGTGGCTTGCTCCCCATGCCTGTGCTCAGACTGCTTTTTTATACAACACAGAACTACCTGCCCAAAGGTGGCACACCCACAGTGGGTTGGACCTTCCCACATCACTCAACAATCAAGAAAATGCCCCATAGACATGGTCCATGGCCATGGTCCAATCCAATGGAGGCAATCCTCAATTGAGGCTCCCTATTTCCAAGTGTATCAAGTTGATAACTGAAGCTATCCAGCACAACCACTATGCCCAGCTTTAGTCAACATCTTAATAGGTTTGTTTTGTTTTGTTTTGTTTTGTTTAAAACGTCCATCTAGGGACTAGAGGCATGGCTCAGTGGTTAAGAGCACTGACTGCTCTTGCAGAGGACCTGGGTTCGATTCCCAGTACCCACATGGCAGCTAAGAACCATACTTAACTCCAGTTCCAGGGGAACGTGATGCCCTCTTCTGACCTCCGTCACATTGCACAACACAGGTGCACTCCCATACACGGAGGGAATACACTCATACACATAAAAATAATAAATACAACTTTTTTGGTCTTTTTGAGACAGGGTCTCCCTGCAGCCCCAGCTGGCCTGGAACTCAATTTGTAGACGAGAACTCACAGAAATCTGCCTGCCTCTGCCTCCTAAGTGCTGGGACTAAAGACATGCCACCATGCCTACCATAAATAAAATATTTTAAATACATCCATCTATAGAGAGTCTTTGACTCAGCACCTGCACTTCAAAGAATTTATTCTAAAGAACTGAAGTCTTTTTAGGTAAGTATATGAACTGTAAATTAATTTAATTTTTTTTTTTAATTTTAGGGCTACAGTGAGGACAGTGGTTAAGAGCACTGCTGCTCTTTCAGAGGACCCAAGGTTGGTTCCCAGCACCCACTTTGGGTGGCTCACAACTACTTGTAACTCTGGCTCGAGAGGATACAACCACCCTCCTCTGGCCTCGTCAGGCACTGCAGTCATGTGCACAGACACACATATATGCACATAAATAACAATAAATATTTTTAAACTATCCACAAATCATTTTATTATTGTGTGTGCATGCATGCATGATATGTGTGTGTGTGTGTGTGTGTGTGTGTGTGTGTGTGTGTGTGCCACAATGTGTGTATGAAGGTCAGAGGATAACTATGTGGGGTTGGATATGAGGCAGTCAGTGGAGATGGTCTTCTGCCTCCAATCCAGTTCTTATCTTGTCCTCTCTTCATTGTGGGCAGACAATGAAGTATACAAACAGGTGGTACCTTATTACTAATTCAGGACTAACAACTTTAAAATGGAAAACAGCTTAAAGCAGATTGACATGTGTAATTTAAATAAAACATTTGAATTCTGGGAAGCAGCAAGATGCTCATAGAGTTGTTACAGGTCTAAGAAATGGAGCTCCTGCAAGTGTTATAATTCCAAAAGCTCTTGGGGGGCTTTGGGAGGCCAACCAGAAACAGTCTTTAGGGCTGGAAAGTGTTACAACTTTCCCAGGCTTCTGAAGCAGGAGGCCTCTGAAGTAGTGAATTGGAGGTCTAGAGGCTAGAAACTGCTGCAGGGAAAGAATTCCTATTTGCAGTTGAAGCTTGCTGGGACAGCCACAGGCTGAATCCTGGAGGCTAGCTTGAACCAGCTCCCTGCTAAGAGCAAAAGCCTCAGGTTGGGGGAACCCCCTCTCAGGGGAGTCTTGAAGACAGTCTTCTCTGGTGAGTTCTATAGTCTTGTGCTCTGAAGCCTCAATTCATAAGGTGACAACTGGGTTCCGCTGGGTTCAACTGGATCCACCCAGGCCTTAGTTGGCCAAATGTGGGCTTGCAAATAAAATGGAAAAAATGGGCCCAATTTGGTGGGCGAGAAGAACTACCCTGAGCCTCACCAAAAGTTCATAACCAGGGGCTGGAGAGATGACTCAGCAGTTAAGAGCACTGACTGCTCTTGCAGAGGACCTGGTTTCTGTTCCCAGTACTTACATGGTAGCTAACAACCTTTCATAAATCCCATGTCAGAGGATGTGATGCCCACTTCTGGCCTCCATGAGCATTGCATGGCATGGGTGCACTTACATAAGTGTAGGCAAAATACAGAGATCCACCTGCCTCTGCCTCCCAAGGGCTGGGATTAGAGGCGGGTGCCACCACGCCCAGCCCTATGATTAAGAATTTAAAAATGAAAGGTATATGGGGCCTGGAGGGATGGCTCAGTGATTAAGAGTCCTGGCTACTCTTGCAGAGGACTTGGGTTAGGTTCTCAGCACCCACATGGTGGCTAACAACAATCTGTAACTCCAGTTCCAGGGGAATTCAATGCCCTCTCCTGATATGAGCATTATATGATATGAGTGAACATATCATATTAATTCCTATGATTAAGAATTTAAAAATGAAAGGTATATGGGGCCTGGAGGGATGGCTCAGTGATTAAGAGTCCTGGGTACTATTGCAGAGGATCTGGGTTAGGTTCTCAGCACCCACATGGTGGCTAACAACCATCTGTTACTCCAGTTCCAGGGGAATCCAATGCCCTCTCCTGATATGAGCATTGCATGATATGACTGAACATACATACAATGCAGGCAATACACTAATACACATAAAATTAAAATTAAATTTTTTTTTTGGTCTTTTTGAGACAGGGTCTCCCTGTAGCCCCAGCTGACCTGGAACTCACTATATAGACCAGGCTGTACTTTTTTTAAAATTTGTTTATTTTATGTGTATGAGTGTTATGCCTGCATATAGGTAAGTGCACTCGTGTTGTGCAATGCCCGCAGAGGTCAGAAGAGGCTGTTGGATCCCCTGGGACTGGAGTTACAGTTGTGAGCTGCCATGTGGGTGCTGGGATTTGAACCTGGGTCTTCTGCAAGAACAACTGCTGAACCATCTCTCCAGCCCCCACCAGGCTGTCCTTTAACTCACAGAGATCTGTCTGCTTCTGCCTCCCAAATGCTCAAGTGCTGGGATTAAAGTCAAGCACAACCAAGTCCAGCACACACACAAAAAAATATATTTTTTAAAAAAGAATGAAAGGTGCTGGGCATGGTGGAACACGCCTTTAGTCCCAGCACTCAGGAGGCAGAGGCAGGCAGATCTCTGTGAGTTCAAGGCCAGCCTGGTCTACATAGCGAGTTCCAGGCCAGCTGCGGCTACAGGGAGACCCTGTCTCAAAAAGACAAAAAAAAAAAAAATGAGAAATGTATAAAGACCCTTCTAAGGATAAACTGCAGCATGCCCAGGGATCGTTCCAGCCCCTTAGGAGCTCCTTTTCTAAGAACGGCTTTTCTAAAGTGGGGAAAGTGTTTCCTTGGTGATATGAAAGCAGGAGAAAGGAGAGCCAAGACTGCTTTCTACTTAGTTGTTATTGGTGTTTTATTTTGAGATAGGATCTCACTATATAGTCCTGGCTGGCCTGGAACTTGCTATGTAGACCAAGCTGACCTTGAACTCAGAGAGATCTGCCTGCCTTTACCTCCAGAATGCTGGGAATAAAGGCTTTCGAAAAGGGAAGGAATTACTTCACTGATCTGTGTCCCAAATTGTTCCTGTGGATATTTCCTCTGCAACTGATTCCTCATAGAAAATGGAACAAGGCCCTCCACCTCCAGGTCGGCTCAGCTGAGCCACAACATTTCTTTTGAAATTATTTAAGCCTGTGTAAGGTATCTGCAGTCTCACATTGCAAGCTTCACTTGGCTGCCCTGAAGATGGGTTGCAGAGGCCAGGTAAATGAATGGTGAATAGATGCCAGTGTTCTGGAGGAAGGAAAGGAGCTGGGGAAATGGCTGATCATTAACAGGCCTCCAGCAGAGAATTTGCTCTGTAAAAACGTGGAGATGTTTCTCTGCAGTTTAGTGATTCTGAAGCTTTATGTTCTCTTTTGGGCCTTTGGATAAAACAGATGCCATCCTCCATTTTTAAAACTGTATTTTTGCCCTTGGACTAGATGAGTGTTTCAAACATGAAATGGGCATGGTGGGCTTCCAACCTCTGTGTGCTTCTGCAGCCACTGGAACAATAAGCCTTTCAGGTTTTCAGAAGTGGGGTGGTGAGCCAAGTTCCGAACAGGCCTGACTGCATTTTGAGCAAAGATCAAATATCCCGTGTTGGGGAGACATGCAGTTTTTTTTCTCCTGACTGCTCCAACTGCCACAGCTGCCAAGTTAAATGCCAAATCCTGGTGGCCCTCCCACTGTGCTTCCAGATTTTCAGGCTATATTTAGTCTCAGATGAAACTTGGGAGAGAGAACAGATTCTCTGTGTTGACTTCTGTCAAATTAGAGACGAGACAGCCTGGATGGCCTATCCCTCAATTTCCCCAGCCTGGCAGTAACCAGAAACTCTGCTATCAAACTCACCACTGTAATCTCAGTTAACATGCAGGGAGGGGTAACAAATTATTATTACTTTTTTTTTTAGACAAGGGTCTCAGCCCCAGCTGGCCTGGAACTCATTATGTAGACCAGGCTGGCCTCGAACTCTCAAAGATCTGCCTGCCTCTACCTCCCAAGTGCTGGGATTAAAGGCGTGCACCACAGTGCCTGGCTAACAAATTATTTATATTTTGTGCTATGCAGCTTTCGTCTAGTTGGACGCCTCATAAAAGCGTTAAACTGTGGGACTCTTCTTCGTTTGAGACATCAATAAGCCTTTTTTCCCCTTCCTCCTTCCTGGACCATCATCCCTGAACTAGGTGTTAGATCTTGAGTTCTATTAGCCTGGAATGAATCAAGAGAAATTTAAACGGAGATCAATACAGAAGCAGGTTTTCCTGCCTGCTGTCTCCTGTAGACTACACACAGACACACAGATATGGGGGTGCAGGGGAGGCTGAGACAATGTCCCTGCATCTGTTGCTTCCCTGTGACTGGGGGAATGTTTGAAAAGAGCTAGCCTGACTCCAGCACCCCATGAGGGATTTTGGGACTGTGCTAGCAGCACATAGCAGTTGGAATGGTGCAGTGGCCTGGCTTTCAGTGTACTTCTAGGTTGTTTCTTTTATATTTCTTTGCATTTTTTACAATAAAAGACTTATTTATTTTATCTACTTACTTATGTGTGTGTGCCAGAAGAGGGCTTTGGGTCCTTTTTTGTTTCTGTTTTTATTTTTATTTATTTTGGTATTTTTGAGACAGAGTCTCCCTGTAGCCCCAGCTGTCCTGGAACTCACTATATAGACCAGGCTGGCCTTGAACTCACAGAGATCCACCTGCCTCTGCCTCCCAAGTGCTGGGATTTCAAAGGTGTGCGCCACCACACCCGGCTCTGTTTTTATTTTTTTAAGATACTCTTTTTTATTATTAAATTTTTTTTTAAAGCCGGGTATGGTAGCACACTCCTTTAATTCCAGCACTTGGGAGGCAGAGGAAGGCAGATCTCTGCATGTTCAAGACTAGCCTGGGGTACATAGTGAGTTCCAGGTCAGCGGGGGCTACAGGAAGACCCTGTCTCAATTTTTTTAATTTAATTAATTTATTGGCCTTTTTTTTTTTTTTTTTTTTTTTTTTTTTTTTATGTAGTCCCAGCTGGCCTGAACTCACTATGTAGACCAGGCTGGCCTTGAACTCACAGAGATCTGCCTGCCTCTGCCTCCCGAGTGTTGGGAGTACAGGCTCCTGCCACCACGCCCAGCTATTATTTTTATTTTTTTGTGTGTGAGTGTATTGCCTGTATGTATGTAAGGGCACCTGTGCTGTGCAATGCCTGAGGAGTTCAGAAGAGAGCATCAGACTGCCCCTGGAACTGGAGTTATAAACGGTTGTCAGGCATCATGTGGGTGCTGGGAACTGAACCTGGGTCCTCTGCAAGAGCAATCAGTGCTCCAACTGCTGAGCCATCTCTCCAACCTCTAATTAAATTTTTTATTTCTTATTTTTTGTATATGAGTATATTGCCTACATGTATATAAATGCACCCGTGTTGTGCAATGCCCACAGAGAGCAGAAGAGGGTGTCAGATCCCCAGGAACTCGAGTTACAGATGGTTATTAGCTACCATCTGAGTACTGGGATTTGAACCCAGGTCCTCTGTAAGAGAAGCCAATGCTCTTAACTACTGAGTCATCTCTCCAGTCCCATTTTCCTTTTATTTTTTTATTTTATTTTTTGAGACAGTGTCTTCCTGTAGCTTCAGCTTGCCTGGAACTCACTATGTAGACCAGGCTGGCCTTGATCTCACAGAGATCCACCTGCCTCTGCTGGGATTAAAGGTGTGTACGATCATGTCCAGCTGCTTTTCATTTTTTAATATTTATTTACTTTTATTTATGTTTATGTATATGTGTGTCAGTGTATGCCACTTGGTATAGGCATCCAAAGAGGCCAGAAAAGGATATAAGATCCCCTAGAAGTGGAGTTATAAGCAGTTGTAAACTTCCTAGTGCAGGTGCTAGAAACGGAACTCAGGTCCTCTGTAAGAGGACAAAATGCTCTTAACCACTGAGCCATCGCTCCAGCCCTGTGGATGTCCTTTTCTTTCACTCTCAGTCTATTCCTTTTAAGACAGGATCTCTCCCTGAACCTTGGTGGGGTTTTCTTTGCTGGGTTAGAAACTAGCAAGGCCGATTGATCCCCCTACTCCCCCACCCCAACTTCTTATGTAGGTACCAGTCTCACGATTGTTCAGCAACTGCTCTTAACCTCTGAGTCGTCGCTCCAACCCTTGTTTGTTTTTGAGACAGGGTCTCATGTATCCCAGGGTGGCCTCAAACCTTGAGTTCTTATTAGGCATGTGCCTTTGTGCCTGGTTTATACAGTGCTGGGAATTGCAGTCAGGACTTTGTATGTAATAGACAAGGGCTCTACCAAATGAACTACCTTCCCTAGTCTTTGTGACACCCCTCTTTGAAAGGGATTTCTTTCTAACTTCAGGTAGGTCTGTTCAGTTCTGTAACTTTAGGGACGCCCTACAGTTGACCCAAGCTGAGTTTGAACTCCAAGTGTCGTGTCGGTATATGTGTCCAGAGGAGGTACAGTAACAGGATGAGGAAGAAATAGGCCCAGCCTCTCAGACTGAGTAATTCCCTCATGACTTTTTAAACAGTCCTCTAGAGGGTGCAGTCTCCTCAAGTCTGAGGCTTCCACAGGTCAGTATTCTGAAGGTATCTGACAATCTATTCAAAGGACTGAAGACAGTGTTGGAGATAAAGGATCAGGGAGCCCAGTACCGAAGCACTCAGGAAGGTGGGGAAGAAGGATAGTCTATGTAGTGCGTTCCAGGCCATCCAGGACTATGCAGCAAGACCACATCAAGAAGGAGGAGGGAGTCAGGTGTGCTGGTGCATGTCTTCAATTCCAGCCCTCCAGAGGCAGAGACAGGGATCTCTGTGAGATAGAGGCCAGTCTGGTCTACATAGTGATTTCCAGCTGGGGCTACAGGGAGACCCTGTCTCAAAAAAAAAAAGACCCCCCCAAAAAGAGAGAGAGAAGGAGTGGTGGGGGGGTATAGAAGGGCATCTAACTTTGAGGACTTTCCAGCATACCTCTGAAGAAGACAACAGAGATATGGACTTATTCTAGATATTGAGACATATTCAAGTGGACAGAATGGGGCGCTATGCAGGTTCTAGGAGCTTAGGTTCTAGGTGGGTCTAGCTTTCCAGCATTGTCTAAGGTAGCTGCCAAAGGAGGTGGCCAACATTGGGGGTAGACTTGTTGGAGGGGATTTGGGGACCTATGCCACTCAAGGTGAGACCTTGTTAGAGTCGATGTTGTTTTTTGCTTGTTTGTTTTGTTTGGATTTGATTGGTTGGTTGGTTTTTTGGAGGGTGATGAGGAGACAGAGTCTCATGTAGCCCAAACTGACTGGAACGCATTATGTAGCCATGGATGACCTTGTACTCCTGATTCTTCTGCCTCCATCTCCCATGTTAGTGTGTACCAAGTACAAGTGTGTACCACCATGTCCAGCTAAGGCTTTTATTTTAAATTAAAATTATTTTAATTTTTCACTATAAAATGGTTGCTATTATGTGACTTTCACCTAAATGTTTTTAAAGGAATGTTGAAATAGCAAATTAAGCAAAAATGCTTAATTTACTGTTAGTGATAGATAATAATTCACATGGTTCAGAATTAAAAATTAAAAGGTAGAGGCGGCTGGAGAGATGGCTTAGCAGTTTAGAATACTGACTGTTCTTGCAGAGGACCCAGGTTCAGTTCCCAGCACCTACATGGTGGCTAACAACTGTCTTTAACTCCAGTTCCAGGTGATCTGATGCCATTTTCTAACCTCTGTGGGCACTGCATGCATGGGTGCACTTACATACATACAGGCAATATACTCATACACATAAAATAAAAATTTAAAAAAATAAATTTTTTGGTCTTTTTGAGACAGGGTCTACCTGAAGTGGGGCTGGCCTGGAACTCACTATGTAGACAAGGCTGGTCTTGAAGTGCTGGGATCAAAGGCCTGCACCACCATGCTTGGCTAATAAAAAAATTTTTTTTAATTCAAAAGGGTTATAATTGGACAGCTTTAGTTGTCACCTTGACACACCTGGGTGGATGGAGTCTCAAATGGGGAATTGCCTTCAAAGGACTGGCCTATGGTAATATCTGTGGGGCATTTTCTTGACTATTCAGTAATGTGGGCAGGCCTAGCCCACTGTGGGGGGTGCCACCTCTGGGCAGGTTGTTCTGTATAGTATAAGCAAGCAGGCTGAGCAGGGGCCAGGGGAGCAAGCCAGTAAAGCAGCGTTCCTCCATGGCCTGTACTTCAGCTCCTGCCTTCAGATTCCTGCCCTGAGTTCTTAACTTGGGCTCCCTGATGAACTGTGACCTTTCCTCCCCAAGTTGGTATTGGTCAGAGCATTTTTGTCACAGCATTGGAGAAACAAACTAGAACAAACTGAAAATTATTTTTTCAGTCATCTCTTCAAATACCCAATTTCCCTTTCTAAAAGCAAGCGTTGTCATATTCCCTTTATATATATATCCTCAAAAGTTCTATTCATATACAAAGGGATAGGTATAGCTGGGCTTGGTGGTACGCGCCCATGTACCTAGCACTGGGGCATGAGAGGAATCCCAAGTTCAAGGCCAGACTGAGCTACAATAGCAAGTTCACAAACAGCCTGGGCTACATAGTGAGGCTCTGTCTCAGAGAAGGTGGGGTGAAGGGAGGTCACACATATAAACAGACCAGGTTTTATGACTCCAGAATAGTCTACTTTAATCACTAAACTTAACAGCTGCTACCTAAAAAGCTTCCTGGTTCTTTGGTTCTTTTTTTTTTTTTTTTTTTTTTTTTGAGAAAGGGTCTCTCTGTAGCCCCAGCTGTCCTGGAACTCACTATGTAGACCAGGCTGGCCTTGAACTCACAGAGATCTGCCTGCCTCAGCCTCTCAAGTGCTGGGACTAAAGGCGTGTGCCACCATGCCCAGCTTTCTTTTTTTCTTTAATAGCGGTATAGTATTTAATTATATGGCTAGTCCGCAATTTACTTGAGCCATCTTTATTGGTGAACATTTATACTATTTCTAATCCATTGTTACAAAAAATGCAACTGGATGCAGTAGTACAAGCTGTAATACCAGCACCTAGGAAGTAGAGGCAGGTGGACCAGGCCAGCCTCAGACTATAAGGCCAGCCTGGGTTATGTGAGACCCTGTCTCAAAACAAAACAAACAACAACAAAACAAAACCAAAAAACCTCAACTGAAAAAAACTTCAGTTAGTAAGCTTATTTGTATGTAATTTCGAACGTATTTATCTGTGGGATACTATTATTTATTTATTTATTTAGCAGAGGTTTTTTGTTTTTTTTTTCTTTTGCAGGGCAGGTCTTTTTGAGACAGGGTCTCCTTATAGCCACAGCTGACCTGGCACTCGCTATGTAGGCCAGGCTTGCCTTGATCTCACAGAGGTCTGCCTGCCACTGCCTCCCAAGTGCTGTAACTAAAGGCTTGTGCCACAACGTCAAGCTCTAGGACAGATTTTTTTAGAATTGAAATTCCAGAGACAATATATTTTTTTAATTATTTTACTTATATTTATGTGTTTGTGTGTGTCTTTGTGTTGTGTGTGTGTGTTTGTGTGCCTGTGTGTCTATGTGTGCTTGCTTGTGTATGTGTTCAGTTGCCCATGACAGAGAGAAGTGGGCATTGAACCTCCTGGCGCTAGAGTTGCAAGTGGTTGTGAGCCACCAGATGTGGTGTTGGGAACTCAACTCTGGTTCTCTGCAAGAGCAGCAAGTGCTCTTACCCACTGAGCCATCTTTCCAGTCCCCACCCCAAGACAATTTTCAATATACACTGTAGAAGTGCCTCTTGCCTTCATTGATTTATCCTCACGTCCAGGACAGAAGATGATCCCTGCTATGTTGATTTTTGCTGTGGGTTTGTGTAGCATTGTAGCAGCCCATAGTTAGTGTTTTGTTTTGAGTTGTTTTTGAGACAGTCTCCCTATATCCCCAGCTGGCTGGAATTCACTATGTAGAGGATTGTCATGAAGGAGGCTCTTGAAAACCTCCTAGCATGGGGGAGGCCTGGATTGATTCAAATGGATGACTGATAGACCTTTATTTAATGAGTAAACTGAACAGGTCATTGGCCTGTGGCTTGAAAAAAGCAGAATACAACGGGAGTAGGCCCATCCGATTTCCAACAATGTAACCAGCTTAGGTTGTGTGTTTTAGGAGACTGGAAATAAACAAACAAACAAATAAATAAGCTGGGTATGATGGCCCCTGCCTGTAGTTTAAGCAATGGGAGAGGTTGATGTCTAAGGATTGCCTGAGCCCAGGAATTTGAGGTCAGCCTGGGCAGCAAGAGCAAAAAACATTAAAACACACAACCACAAAAACAATAAGAGTTTCTCACAGGCTTTCCTCTTATAAAGCCACAAGATAAAGAAGAATCCATATGTTTCTTAATCCAATGTATTCCTCACCATCTTCAGAAGACAGTTGACTCTTTGTTGTAGCAAGAGGCAAAGGTCTCTCTCTCTCTCTCTCTCTCTCTCTCTCTCTCTCTCAGTCTCTCTCTCTCTCTCTCTCTCTCTCTCTCTCTCTCACTGTGTAACCCAGTTGGCCTCAAATTCATGATCCTCCTGCCCCAGCTCCCCCAGTAAAGACAGAAGTCTGAAGGCACCAGACCACTATGTTCAAGTTGAAATGTGGAATGTGGCCACTAAATAATACGTGCATGGAGTTAGCTCTGTCAGTAAAGTGCTTGCCGCACAAGAAGCATCAGGACTTGAGCTCAGTCCCCAGAACCCACGCACAAAAAGCCAGTGCACTTGTAATCCCAACACTGGAGATGTGCTGACAGGCAGATCCCTTGGGCTTACTGACCAGCTAGCTTACCCTACTTAGTGAGCTCTGGGCCAGTGAGAGATCCTGTATCAAAAAAAACCAATGTGGAGGATGTCTGAGTAACACCACCCAGGATTGACTTTTGGCCTCCACATGCATATGCACATACATGTGTACACACACAGCTGCACATACAGAAATATCCACAGACACAAATACATGCAGTTTAGTTCTTGAAAAAAGCCTATATATCTTGCTTCCTTGTTTATTGATCAATCAAACCCCTTCTGCTTCTCTTATAATGTCACTTCACCCATTCAAGTACAAATATTCGTTGTTATCCTTCTGTGTGACAGGCACCTGTTAAGTAGAGTGAGACACACAAATAGGCTGTTTCAAGTGACTCCACAGAAGAGGAAATGCCAATGGCTTTTACCTGTGTCCCAGAATCAAGTGTTTCTCTATCTGGGAGATTGGTGCCGACTGTTTCTAGGAAGAAACAGAACTGCTTTGGTTTGGCATGCATTGCTAGGTAAGCTAAGATTTGTTCCTTCTCAGAATTTTCTGAGAAATTAGGACAACATTAGGAGAAGGGAGTGGCTTTTAACTATTCTATGTAAATTGAAATATTTCAAAATCTCTGGGCCATCATCTTTGTTACTAATGAAGAATGAGTTGACCTCTGCATGATTGGTTTTTCAGTCAGCTGGGAATGACTCTCCCTATGAGGTCTTAAGAATATGCTGGGTAGGCTGAAGCTAGAAAGATAGCTCAGCAGTTCAGAGCACTGCTGCTCTCTCAGAGAACTTGGGTTTGGTTCCGAGCACTCAGATGGTGGCTAACAATCATTCATAGCTCCAGTTCCAGGGATTCTGATGCCCTCTTCTGGACTCTATGCTCATTGCATGACATGGGTGTACTTATGGATATGCAGACCAAACACTCATATACATAAAATAAGAATAAAAATAAAATTTAAAAAAGAATATGTTGGTAGCTGGAGAGCCATAAGGGCAAGATGGAAGGTGACTGGAGTTTGTTTTCCTCCACTCATTCCCTTTATTTTTTTTTTAATATTTTATTTTTTTATTTTTATTTTTATTTTTATTGTTATTTTTGAGATAGGATCTCCCTGTAGCCCCAGATGGCCTGGAACTCACTATGTAGACCAGGCTAGCCTGAAACTCACAGAGATCCACCTGCCTCTGCCTCCCAAGTGCTGGGATTAAAGGCCTGCACCACCATGCCTGGCTTATTTATTTTTATTTTATGTGTAAGAGTATATTACCTGCGTATATGTAAGTGTACCTGTGTCATGCAATGCCCATGGAGGTCAGAAGAAGGTGTTGGATCCCCTGGAACTGGAGTGATAAACAGTTGCTAGTCTCCATGTGAGTGCTGGGGATTGAAACTGAGTCCCTTTGTAAGAGCAGCCAGTGCTCTTAACTGCTGAACCATCTTTTCAGTTCTCATTCTGCTTCTGACTGCTCCTTAATTAAATAAAGTATACATTATTAGGCAGAGTTTGCTAGATGAACAGAACCAATAGAATTACAAAGGGGATTCATTATATTATTATATTATAAAGGTGATTTGCTAGAATGGTTTGCAACCAGTATGGGCTATGTAGTTCACCAATGGCTGTCTGCATGATGGACAAGCTGGGAGTCCAGTAGGTGCTTAGTTTGAGAAGCTGGGTGCCTCAGCAGTCACATTCTGGTGCTGAAGGCCTGGAATTCCTGGAGAGTCACAGATCTTCAGTCTAGGGCTAAAATATTTGGAGTGTGATGTCAGTAAAGGATGGGAGTGGCAGCTACAATAGCCACAGGGGTTAGCACATTGACCAATCAAGACAGGCAAGTAGGAGTAGGCACACTTATCAGCAAGACAGGAAGCAAGCAGCACTGATCCTCCTTGGTCTGTTTATATCTACACCACCTACTGGAAGGTGCTACCTACTCTTGAAGAGTCTTCAGACCTGCCCATAGGTGTGTCTTTTGTTCATTCCAGATCCTATCAAGTTGGCAATCCATCAGGGCTGGAGCAATGACTCAGCAGTTAAGACTATTTGATGCTCTCCTAGAGAACTGGAGTGGATTCCCAACACCTACACTGGGTGGCTCACAGCTGACTGCAACTCCAGCGCCAAGAGATCTGATGCCCTCTTCTGGCCAATATGGACACACACACACACACACACACACACACACACACACACATACAAAAAATAAATCTTAAGAAAAATTAACTATCACTGTGTGAGTGTTCATCTCTGAGCCCAAACTGACTCTGGAAGCTTGTCTTAGTCTATGCCTACTGCTGTAAAGAATGCTTTACAGTTAGTAACATAATAGATACTTGCCTTGCACGACTTACCAACAGATTCCATGTTGGGGAGGTTGGCTCTGTTCAAAGATGGCACCTCTGGCTGTGCTGCTCATGGTGGAAGCCAAGCCAGAACCCTCTGATCTCGCTTATAAGGACACCAAGGCTCTTTCCCTCAAGACTTAATCTCCTCCTACAGGTCCCATTTCTTAATATTTATTACACACGATTACATTTTAACATATGAATTTGGGTGGGGAACACATCCAGACAAGGGCAAACCAGCTGATTTTTGGCATTTAAAAACTTCCTTCATGGTAGGTGTCGAGGTACATGCCTTTAATCCCAGCACTTGGGAGGCAGAGGTAGGAGAATCTCTGTGAGTTCAAGGCCAGCCTGGTCTACATAGTGAGTTCCAGGCCTGCTGGGGCTACAACAGGGAGATTCTCTCTCTCTCATTTTTGACCAAAAACCAAAAACAAAAAACAAACCCAACAAACTAACAAACTTCGTTCATTTGTTGGCCATAATTTCTGGGAAGTGTATAGATTCCGAGATCGAGTCAAGTTTCCGGAATCATCACAGCACAGCTGAGTTTAACCGTCAGTAGATGCTAAAGGTCAAGGTAATAAAGCAGTATTGGATGCAGGATGGCCTGAAGGGAGGGCCAATTGCTTGGTGATTTTCTATCAAAAGCCAATATTTCCGGTTCATGAATTGGGCCAGATGCTAAACACAAAAGCAGCAGAATGCCTGCTTCACAGCCCACCACTGAATCAGGGGCCACTTTGCTTCTCCTTTTATCATTCCTGAAAACAATCTGGAACTTCATTTTTTGTTTCTTCGAGACCTGGAACGCCCTATGTAGTCCACGCTGGCCTGGAATTCACAACTCTTCTGCCTCAGCTTCCAGGGTCCTGGGATTATAGGTGTGCACTGCCACCCCCAGTTTCTCTGTCATAGTTTATATAGGAGAGCATTTGGGAAGGAGAAGACGCAAGATAAAAAGCAACGTTACTGGTGAGGCTTATGCTTAACGAGGTGCCTGACGCTTGAAAAATGAATTGCAAATGTTTATTGGTCTTTCCCATTCTACAGAACTTCTTGTGAGATGCATCCTATTTTACTCTGTCTAACGCAGTGCTTTAGCACCAGAGGTAGAATCCACTTTTTCAGAGACGCACGTGCTAGGCAAGTGCCCCAAAGGTGAAATTCAAATGAACTGTGTATTTTATTTGCAATCTTGGCTTGAAATGAAGGGTTTATCGGTAACTCGAGAAAGCCGATAAAAGAGTCTCAATAGCTTTTGATATTCTACCTAGGCTTAGCAACAAAGCAACAAACAAACGTTGGAAGCTGACAAAACATTTTATCATAAGTTCAGTCTATTAGTTCCCGTTTAATGTCGGCTGCCTGTGTCCCTTTCTTCTTTCGTCTAAACTTAAAGTTTGAAGGTCCTGAGTGTAGATTTTTAACTCCTACAGAACTATTCTGCATAGCACGCTTTCAGAAGCTGTACCTCAAAGCGACAAGCAAACGAAGGGAGCAACGGCGCTGAACAACTGCTCGCAGCAACGTAGTTACCGCAGGATCATTGGACAGGGCGGCATTCCCGCTGTCCAATCATAGGGAAGTCCGGAGAGCAGGCTCTCCTGGATTGGCTAGAGCAAACATCTCTTCAGTTTCATTCTGGTAAGGGCAGGACGCCGGGCCTCAGCCGGTAGCACCTTGGGCCAATCAAAGGGAGCCTGGGGGCAGGGTTTGCCGCAGGCGGGCGGGGCAGAGTCTGCATCTGCAGGCGAATCTCCGCCGTCAGCCCTGCGGGAGTGGGCGTGGCCTTCCGCCTGCTGTAGGCGGTCCCGCTGCAGGGGGCGGGGCCTGAGAGCTTGCCGGGGGAAACGGCAGGGGCGGGGCTCGTGGCCGGGGGCGGGGCTGACGGCCTGGGCGGGGCGAGCGGGGTCGACTGCGGAGCCGGATGCGGGCGGTGCCGCAGCCGCCGAGGCCCTAGGGATGGGCGGAGCCCCGGCCGCTGGTGCTGGTGGCAGCGGCCGGTGCTTGAGCGGGAGAGCAGGCAGCTGTCTCTGGTGCCGCGCGTCATTGCTTCGCTGGGCGGCGGGATGCTGGGGAAAGCGGGAGTTGGCGGGGGCGGCGGCACTAAGGCGCCCAAGCCCTCCTTCGTGTCGTACGTGCGCCCTGAGGTGAGAGAGCGCTGGCCGGGGTGGAGCGGCCGGGGCAGGGACGCCGAGCTCTGTTCGGCCGCCGAGCGCTTCCTGCCGGTGTGCCGGGCGGGGCGAAGCTGCAGGACGCCCTGGGGCCTCCCCGAGGGCCGCAGCCGGGACCCCTGCGGCGGGACAGGCAGGTGCCGGGGCAGAAGGCCCTGCTCGCTGGCCACCCCGCCTCGGGGCCCGAGACGGCGAGGTCCTGCGGCCGGGACGCCCAGGTATCCTGGCGGGAGCAGAAGGTTTCCGTAGTCGGGACCCTAGCGGGTCCCCCAGAAGCCCGCAGCTTTTAGGGATCTTCCCTGTCCGGGACTTGCTCCATGAATCTTGAGAGCTCCCCTGGCCCCGCTGCCTGCTTTCTTTAGTGCCGTTTGATGCCGCTGGCGGGATGTGGTGCGCTGCCTCCCTTCCGCGCTGCGGGGGGGGGGGGGGGGGGGGGCAGGGAAGGGAATGTGGGTCGGCCCCCACCTCTCTCCGCAGTGAAACCGTCTCCCGCTTCTTCCCGGTTCGTCTTACCCGGTCCAATCCTTATGCAATTTTAGTCAAAAAGTGCATTTATTCAGGAAATCCTTTCTGAGATCCTACTGTGTGCCAGGTAAGGTTCTGAATGCTTGTAACATGTATTAGTGAACAGAATACAGAGCCTGCTCTCCGGGACCTTATTTAAGAAGGGAAACTGGGTAAATTTTATATACATATATGTAAGTGAACTGTATAGTGTATTAAAAGATAATAAGAAAGAAAAGACATCCTTTTCCTCTTTGTAAAGGTAGCATTTGAGCGAAGACTCGAAAGATGTGATGAATCTGGGAAGAGAGGTCCGGGACAGCCCCAGGGAAGGCTGCTCCGTGGCAGTGAGCCTGGAGGCTCAGAGGATCATCAAGGAAGCTAATGTTGCAAAGTCTGGTGGGTGAGAAGAAGGCATAGGGAGGTTGGAGAGATCAGAACTCCCAGACCATACTGAGGACTCTTGAGCCGTAGTTCCTGATCTCACCAATGCCTGACTAAAGATGCCTTCCTTCTCTTTTTGGATTTGTGAAGCTCCCCAACCCCCATCTCTGTCCTGGAATTTAATCAACGACATGTAGATAGAGGCATTCCCAAATTCACTATCTCCCAGTGACTTCCCATTTTTCACTTTTGTAAGGCAAGAAACAGGTGGGCTGAGGTTGAGAAATCAGAGACCTGGGGCCTGCAGCCTTTGCATATGTTATCTTGAAAATCATCTTTTCTTCAGTGGAGAAGACTTTTGAAACGAATTCTATTTTTAGTCCCAAATTTTCAAATAAAAACCACTTCCTCTGTCAGCACTTGATAGGGAGGCAGGGTCGTCTTACTTTTTCACAGGCTTCCCTTGCATCCCTTTAAGCAACGTGGTCAGTTTCTCTGTTCTTTCTTAGATAGAGGCCTGGTTGGAGGGTAACTGATCTTCAGCCTTTCCTCTCCAGTGAGATTAAATTACAAGTGGAGGTCTTCTGAAGTGTGGCCAGAGTTCAGGAATGTTCACATCCTTCATCCACCAAATACACATGTTGTAATTAGGCATGTTTTCGCTCTTTGCCCATGGAACCTGCTGTATTTTCTTTGAGGGGTTAGGAAAGGTTCAGCTCACAGTGGTTACATTTTTCAGATCCTTTTAGTTGGCAGGTATTATTATTATTATTATTATTGTTATTACTAAAATAGTGCTGTGCAGGTGTATGCATTTTTGTTGTAGTCTGATTCTCAATTTTTTTTCCGTTTTCAGACAGGGTCTCCCTGTAGTCTCCAGGTTACCTGGATGTCTATGTAGACCAGGCCGGCCTCCATCTCACAGCGTTTCTACCTGCCTCTGCCTTCCTAGTGTTGGGATAAAAGGCGCGCAACACCACACCTGGTCTCTAAAAGTATTTTGTAGTGGGATAAAGTTCTCACCTAAATTGTGGAAAGTTTATTAAAAGATAATGGTAGGAGGAGGTGAGAAAGCAATTTGTTTTTAGGTAGATGGCTTTACTAGCTATCCCATTAGGGGAAATGCAGGAGTGACACTGAGGTGTTGCTTATGTGGTGCAGAGCCCTGGCTCTGGTACTGTGTTGGCTCACCCAATGGAGGAATCCCTTAAAACACTTTTTTGAAGACTGGCATCCATATTTCAATTCTCCTTTCCTCCATCTTTACTATCTGCTTTTGGTGTGTGTCTTGATAACACCGTTTATGTCTATGGCTATACCATCTGATTTCATCTGATAACACTTTTTTTTCCCTTTGTGCAATGCTGAATGAAATAGAACCCAGGACTTCACCCATCATAAGCAAGTACTCTGCCACTGAGCCACATCTACCACTTTCTTTGTTCTACTTTCCCTAGTTGGAAAATTGCATTTTCTCAGATGTTTTCTTGTTGGTGAGTGACTGAGTTGCCAGAACAACACCTTACAGTGTAATGATGCTCACTCCTGATGGGTACACCTGCTCTTGGCTGATCAGATCTTGGAAGCTTCCAAATGCAGAAACCTTCAGTATGCCGGAGTTTATAGAGTCAGCAGTTTTATGTTCAAAAGAACTAGGTAAAGTATTTGAAGATGAGTTTGATAAACATGATCTTATTTTTTTCCTTGATCCAAAAGGACTGGCATTTGGTAGCCTAAAATGAAGGGTAATAGTTAACACCAGCTTTTATAATTGGAGCTCTGCCAAAGTAACTTGAGCTGTTTTGTCATTGATTCTCCAAGTCAATGAGTATTGACAGGTGAAATCCTGAATGGTAGCTTAGGACCTTTGGTCATGTTTTGGAATCTGTTAAGAGGGTTATTGATAATTGGGAAGCTGATGATTCTGAAAGTTGAGGTGAACAGGAAGCAGGAATCTGGAGCCACCTTGCTACTGCATGAATGGCTAAAAACATGTCAGCACTGGAATCCTAGCTCAGTCTTAGGCACAGGGTGAAAAGGACATCTGTGGCAATGTGCAGCAGACCTGTGAGTGCTGAGCTCTGTTCCAGGGATGCATCTAGTGACAATTTGAGTACAAATCCATCTTTCATGTGAAAAGAAAACACCTACTTGAATTATGATGTTAGGAGCCAAAGTGTTCATTGTAGAAAAAAATAAGATGAACATATAAAAATAAGTAAAGTTACAGACTTATGGCAAGATGGCTTAGTGGGAAGGTCCTTGCTGCCAAGCTTGATGACCTGAGTTTGGTCCCTTATCCATAGTGAAGAGAGAAACAATTTCTGAAAATTGTTCTTTGACCTTTGCACATGTGCTATGTCTACCACATGTCCATCCTCCCCAAATAAATAAATTACAAGCTCCCTAACAAATTATAATATATTGTATCCTGCCGGGCTGGTGGCTCACGCCTTTAGTCCCAGCACTCCAGAGGTAGAGGCAAGCAGATCTCTGTGAGTTTAAGGCCCGCCTGGTTGACATAGTGAATTCCAGGCCAGCTGGGGCTACAGGGAGACCCTGTCTCAAAAAAGATTTTAAAAATGCATATATATTGTATTCGATATATATATGTGTAGGTATATGAGTGTGGGTGGGACTATCCAAAATGGGATTACTATTGCCAATATTTTCAACTGCCTTTTTCACCAAGAATCTGTAAACGTCTTTCCATGTCAGCTTCTAAGCTACAGTTAGTCTTTCATTCTTCAGTAGTAACACAGTGATGGAGAAAGGTTAGGTAGAGCCAGTAGCCAGAGTAGCTGACCTTTGAATGATTTTCTATTTAGAAATTCTTCAACCTTATCAGTTCTATGCTCAGGTACTTTGACATTATAGTGGTTTTTTTTTTTTTTTTTTTGTCTTTTTTGAGACAGGGTCTCCCTGTAGCCCCAGCTGGCCTGGAACTCGCTGTGTATACCAGGCTGGCCTTAGTCTCACAGAGATCCACCAGCCTCTGCCTCGGGAGTGCTGGAATCAAAATTGTGTTCCACTACACCTCGCTGTTTTGGTCATTTTTTATTAGAAATACTCGGTGACTATGCCCCACAGCTTATACAGAAGGACTGCTGGGTGGGCTAGGAGGTTGGGACTTACCAGAAGCCACTGTGAGAGTTAAATGACAAGCTTCATGGTGTTTTTGTGTTCTGTAAAACTGACCTGGAAAATTTTAGCTCAAAGTGTTGCCATCCTCTCCCCCATTTTTGCATGGTATTCCAAATATGCTTAAAATGTACTTTCTAGTGGAGTGTAGGCCAGTGTTTGACTTGCATATACTAATAATAGTATCAATGACTTTTCTTCTGAATATTTTAAATTGGGAAGAACATAGAACTTTTCCTTCATTTTACAGATATGCAAACTAAGGCCCTGCAAAGTTAAATGTCCTACCCAAGGGCACAGCAGTATTGCAGAGTAAACATAAGAATTGTTTCCTAAAGAGCCAGCAGTGACAGTAGCTAAGCCAGGCCCATAGGAACTCAGGTTTTATATAGTTTATTTAGATATAGAAAGAAAAGGCAAGAAGAGAGATGAAGATTGAAAAGGGACTTTAAAAATTTTGTAAGAGCCATTTTCCCCTATTTATCCCCCAGGGAAATGAGTGTATTCTGTTGCCTAGTCTTTATTTAAGGCCATTTCTTGGGTGGGGAGAAGTGAGCTTATGATGCCGTATTTTTTAACAGTTTGTACCATCAACCAGTTCACAAGGGTTGATGCAGTGTTTAGCCTGGGGCAATCTGGCTCCAAGCAACATTCTCTTTATCCTTGTGTCTGTGGATTCCGGGAGCTTTGATAGTGAGACAGGCTTGTAGCCACTGAACAATACAGTGTGTTCTCATGTAGCAGTATCTTGGCTTTTTGTTTGATGATCATCTGGGTGACTTACTGAGCAGTACAGGGTCCTCTTGGCTATTTCTGTTTCCAGAGTCAGTGTTTTCCAGAGATGCAGTTAATCCTTTCAGCAGATGTGTACTCAGCATCTGCTTTATGTACCAGGCATTGTTTGAGTGGGGCTGCAGCAATCTTCAAAACAAAGTGACTGAGACTTCAAATATGTTTTTAAAAATTTTATTTGCTTGCATGTATGTAGGTGCACCCATGTCATGCAGTGCCCTCAGAGGTCAGAGGAGGGCATCAGATGCCCTGGAACTCAAGTTAGGACAGTTGTTAGCCACCACATGGGTGCTGGGAATGGAACCTGGGTCCTCTGCAAGAGCAGTCAGTGCTCTTAACTGCTGAACCATCTTTCCAGCCCAACTTAAAATATTTTTGTTTTATTTACATTTTGAGACAAGGTCTAGCTGTGTAGCCTTAGCTAACCCTAAACTCTCTTTGTAGCCTAGGATGGTCTTGAAATCAAGATCCTCCTTTCTCAGTCCCTTGAGTGCTAGGATTACAGATGTTCACCACCATGGGCAGCTTGAAATTTTTTTTTGTCTGGATCACTTTTAATAACTTTGATGGATAGATGATATGAAGATGAAAGTAGCTTATCCTAAAACAGAATTTTTTTTGCCTCAGTTCTGACAGTAAAAATACCTTTTAAAATCTTTTAAAATTTTTATTTAATTTTATGTGTATGAGTGTATTATCTGCATGCATGTTAGTGCACTCATGTCGTAGAGGTCAGAAGAGGGTGTCATATTTCCTAGACATGGAGTTATGGATGGTTGTTAGCCTCCTTGTGGGTGCTGGGAATTGAACCCGGGTCCTCTGCAAGAGCAGCCAGTGCTTTTATGCTCTTATGCACTGAGCCATTTCTCCAACCCCAGTAAAAATATCTTTAAAAGCAAAGTTTAGATGCATTGCTTTTTTGTTCTATTTTTATTACATTAAAAATATTTGTGTATGCCTGTGTGTGTGTTTGTGTGTGTATGTGTGTGTATGAATTGTATACTACAGTGTGTGGAGGTCACAGACTCAGTTTTTCTATCATGTCCTGGGAACTGAACTCAAGTAATCAAGCTTAGAGGCAAGTGTTATTTCCTGCTGGTTGTCTTGCTGGTCCCTGTTTTATTTTTATTTTTCCTGATTTATAACTCCATAACTTTTTTTTTTTTTTTGGTCGTTCTGAGACAGGGTCTCCCTGTAGCTTCAGCTGGCCTAGAACTCACTATATAGACCAGACTGGCCTTGAATTCAGAGATCCACTGCCTCTGCCTCTGCCTCTGCCTCCTGAGTGTTGGATTAAAGGTATGCGCCACCACGCCTGCCCATCTAACTCTGTAACTTTCAATTAAGTTAGAAACCCTTTCCCCTCTGGGTTTTTTAATACATTCAGTGCTTACTTGACATTTACTGTGTGTGTGATACACTGCTTTTCTTCTGTTTATGGAGATTCTAAAATATACAGCCAGGCCCTTTTCCCTTAGCAAGTATTTATTTATTTATTTATTTATTTATTTATTTATTTATTTATTTATTATTGTGCTGGAGATTGAGGCCAGGGCCTCCATATGCTAGACAAGTACTCTAGCACTGAGCTATATTGCCACTGCCTTGCCTAATTTTATAGTGGTAGAATTACCTCCTTAAGGTTGGAGGTCCTTGATAGTGATTTAATAGACCCTGGAAAGACATTAAAAGTTCTTTCCAAAATAATCACTTTCCTAGCTGTGGCTTTAGCTTGATGATCTGTCCAAAGCTTCTGCTTTTTCTTTCCTGCATGTGCTTCCTGCGGCATCTCCCTGGGTTAGATCCAACACTATACAATTTCTGCAGATGGAGCATCAGAAAGTGTCAGGAGGCTCTGCCAAGCAACACTTCCTGCAATCTGACCAAACAGCTGCTACATGCAGTCATCCTCTTAGAGCCAGAGACTCCTTTGTACCCTCCTTCCGTCTCCAGTGTTGTACTTGGGAATACTGGGCTGGGGGCTGGGGACATAGCTCAATGTAGAGGTGCAAGGCCCAGAGTTTGATCTCTGCAGCAAAAGGGAAAAATTAAAAAGGCAGAACTCTGCCAGAATCTTAGAATGTGGGAGCCCTGCAATTAAAAGGTTAAAGTTCTGACTCTTTCTCGAACATCCTCAGTAGGATATTGGATGCTGTTGGACTATTTGTGTGTAGAACCAACCTGTGTAACAGCATGCTTTAGAAAGAATCTGATATTCAGACCAAAAAAAATTTTTTTTTAACTGTTAAAAAATGTATACCGTGGGGCTGGAGAGATGGCTCAGCAGTTAAGAGCACTGACTGCTCTTGCAGAGGACCCGGGTTCGAGTCCCAGCACCCACATGGCAGCTATGAACCGTCCTTAACTCCAGTTCCAGGGGAATCTGATGCCCTCTTCTGACCTCTGCGGCATTGCATGACATGGGTGCATTCACACACATGCAGACAGTACACTCATACAGATAAAATTTTTTTTTTTAAAAAGTATACCTTAAAATAAAACCAGTATGATGGAGTTACAGCTTGAAAGTTAGAAAAATAAAATTACCCTTAATTAGGATTCCATAAATCAGTGACTCCACCTTTGAGTATGTCTAGGCTTTGTCCATGTGTCTCATGTGACTGCATTCAGATGTTTAAAGCTTTCCAGGTTGCATATGGTTGTCCTGTTTGAAGATGGTGCTGATGACCTATATTGACAGGGCATGTCTTGAGGTTTTGGTTTAGTTTAGTTTAGTGGTTTGTTTTTTTTTTTTTTTTTTTTTTTTAGACAGGGTCTTACCATGTAGCCTTTGCTGGCCTAGAGCTTGCTATGTAGACCAGGATGGCCTTAAACTAAGATCTGCCTACCTCTGCCTCCCCAGTGCTGGAATTACAGGTGTGTGCCACTACATCTGGCTCCTCTGAGTGATTTTTTTTTTTTTCTGGAACTTGCTATGTAGACCAGGTTTGCCTTGATCTCATTCCAGCTCCCCCAGTGTTGGGATTAAAGGCAGCCACACCTGACTACTTTTGAGTTATTTTGACTACAGGGAATGGCCCTCCTGTTTCTTATCAATAGGTTTGCAGCCTTTAACAAAGAAATATGAGTTCAGAAAAGGACTAAAGCTGTGTGCTTAGCTTTGCTAGAGTTATGCTCCGTGGTAGCCCAACTTTGCAGAAATTGTATGGTGTTGGATCTGACCCAGGGAGATGCCACAGGAAGCACGTGTAGGAGAGAAAAAGCAGTCCCCACAGGCACTTACATGAAGTTTAGCAAATAGCAGAGTTGGATGTTCCCTTTAATCCCAGCATTTCAGAGGCAGAGGCAGGTGGATCTCTGAATTGGAGGCCAGTCTGGTCTATATGGCAAGTTCTAGGCCAGCCAGGGTTACAGAATGAGGCAGGGTCTCCTTTTGTAATAAAGTCAAAAAATTTATTTTTTAGTTATGTGTGGGTATGGGTATGTACATGTGTACATGTGAGTACAGGTGCCTAAGGCCAGAAGATGGTGTCAGATCCCCTGGAGCAGTTATGAACTGCCCAGTGTAGGCACTGGGAAACAAACTCAGGTCCTCTGCTAGAGCAGTCTGCTCTCTTAACCAGGGTGCCATCTCTCTAGTCCGTCCCCAACACCTTTTAAGATTTATTTTTATTTTTTAATTATGTGTATGTCTGTGTGTGGGTATGTGCATGTGAGTACTGTTGCCATGCCTGAGGATGCCAGAGGTGTTGGATCCTCTGAAGCTAGAGTTACAGGCATTTGTGAGTCACTCCATATGAGTGCTGGAGTGTGAACTTGGGTCATCTGCAAGAGCAATGCTCACTCTTGACTTCTGAACCATCTCTCCAGTCCCTGGTAAGTAGTGTTTTAACCAGCACACCTCCATCCATATTGGTAAACCAACTATGTCTCAGTCCAACACCTTGAGTGAAATAGGGTTTCACTGAAGTAGGGTTTATAGCTGATGGGAGCCATATATGAATGTTTTCTAGGGGCTGGAGTGGTGGTCAATAGTTAAGAGCACCTACAGCTTTTCTAGAGGACTGGAGTTCAGTTCCCAACACCCACACCAGGTGACTCGAAACTGCCTGTAACCAGCTCCAGGGGATCCAATACCTTCTGGCCTCTATGAGCACCTGCAGACACATGCACATACACACACACACACACACACACACACACACACACATAATTAAGAAAATCTTTTCTAGAGTCTGGAGAGATGACCCTGTGGGTAAAGAGCACCTGTTGTGTGAGCATGAGACTCTAAGTTTGGATCCCAGCACCTATGTAAATAGCTGGATGTGGCCTATGCGTACCTGTAATCCTAGTGATGTGGTGGGAGACAGGATCTGGCAAGGATATAAACTTCTTGAGATAAATTGGGAAGTATGATTGAACTGGAATAATTACTTTGCTTGCTTGCTTTTTTGTTGTCAGACAAAATTTTACTATTAGCCCTAGTTGGCCTGAAACTCCAATGTATAGACCAGACCTGGCTTTGAACTTGGGGTGATCTTCCTGTCTCTGCCTCACAAGTGCTGAAATTATAGATGTATGCCACCATACACAGCTATAATTCTTATTTCTTACTGTTTTTTAAATTTTATGTGTATGCGTGTTTTGCTTGCGTGTGTGTAAGTGCACCTGTGTGTGCAATGCCCATGGAGGCCAGAAGAGGGTATTTGATTCCCCAGGAACTAGAGTTATGGATAGTTGATAGTCACTATCCGTGCTGGGAACTGCACCTGGGTCCTCTGCAACAGCAGCCAGTGCTCTTAACCTCTGAGCCATCTCTCCAGCATGCCCACCCTTTTTTTCAACAAAGTCTCACTTTGTAGCCAAGGCTTGACCTACTCTCTAAATAGCCCAATCTAGCCTTTAACCCTTGGTGATCCTTTTGCCTTAGCCTCCCAAATACTGGGAGGTGGTATTTGGCTTTGAAGTAGAATAATTCTTTTAGCTTGTGATTTCCTGTTGCTTGGAGAGGATGACAGAAAAGTGATGTGGAAGGACACTAGGGCCTCACTTCCTATACCTTGTGGGTTGTAACAGGAAAGCAAACACTTGTCAATGGCTCTGCCTCCTAACAAGGGTAAGACCAGTTCCTTTAAGCCTCTCTTGTTTCTGCCTGAAAAATTGGAATGATAGAAACAAGTCTTCTATGGTAGGTATATATGAACATTCATGACTATTAATTGTGACTGATGTGTAGGCCTTGGCAGGGCACTTGGCACATAGTCTCCAGTAAATATAGGCTATTATTATTATCATTCAGAAGCTGGCCAGAACCACTGGGATGGTTGCAGAAAGTGCTTAATCAGTTATCTTAGAGTACAGAAATCTTTCCCCACTCAGGTATTAATGAGTGGAGTGGTTGTTGCTATGGTGCCATGCCAGGAAAGCTTGGGCTGCTAACTCTTTCTTGAGTATTTTTCACTATCTCTGGAAGTTTCTTTTCCTCTCTTCTTTGTTCCTTTATTCATTTGATAATGATTTGATTATCTTTAAAATTCCAACCTAATGAGAACACATAATTGTTGGCTTTTTTCTTTATCATTTGGTCTTTGACATTTTGCTATTTTCATTGCGTAGTGGGCTGACTTTTCCCTCATTTCTAACAGGCTTCTCTGTCAAAGGTCAGATTTTGTCCATTTATCACATCTGTTCAGTATTTCATTTAAGATATGAGTGAATCAAGTGAAATCATAATTAAGCAAAATAAAATGATTTTTGGGAGTAATATGCCATTTTATTTCAAAAGCATTGTGCTATTTTGGTTTCATAGTTCAGTATCATAAATAATGTCACTTTCTCTTGTGCCCATCCTGTATCATTTCTTTTAGACCTGGCTGGTAGCAGCTTGTTAGAGGTGGCCTGCTACATCTATTGTTTGCTTTTGAGGAAGGGAGCCAAAACATTAGGATTGAAGCAGGAGTAGTAGGGGCAAAGGAAACCCTGGCCACAGTGGTGAAATGCTTCCAAGTCTACCTTTTTCTTAGGTCAGATAGCTAGCCCATTTCAGACGATAGTCCAGAGCTGCTGAGTTTTAATTTTTGCTTTTGTCAGGACTTTTCTGTTATGTTGTTCTTTTTGGGGCAAGGTCTCCCTGTAGTCCCTATGGCCTGGAACTCACAGAGGTCTGCCTGCCTCTGCCTCCCAGTCCCAAGTACTGGGACTAAAGGCGTGTGCCACAATGCCCAGCTTTGCCAGGAGTTTTAAAACATCCAAGAGCATGGTGGTGTTACTCACACCTGAAATCTAAGCACTACTGAGGCAGGAGGATCTTGAGTTTGAGGCAGGCTCTGGTTGTATGGTGAATTCAAGTCCCCTGAGAGTTATACAGTGAGTTCAAGGCCAACCTAGACTACATAGTAAGACCCTGTCTCAATAATAAAAACAAAACTAAACAGAAAGGCCAAGAATGCATTAGAGGAAATGAACTCAGATTTTAAAATAGATTATCTTGCCCTGTTGCTATCTTTTCTCTAGAAATACAATGGAATCCCTCAATCACCTCCCTGTGTGTGCCTTTGCTTGGGAAGCACTTTTGGTCTCCTGTGAATGTGTGTTCCCTGTCTAAGCAAACTTCTAGAGCATCACTTTCCCAGTGGCCAGTCTGTAGTGGTAGTCACCGGGGCTCTGGGTATGCGGTAAGTTGTTTGCAAGTACCTCAGTTTTGTCCTAAGGCCTCTGGTTGGGCTACATGTTTATATCCCATGCCTTCTCTTTTGATCCCCCCATACCATCTAGTGGCCCCTCTTTTTCTCACCTCTACCTTCCTGCCTACTTATCTTTTTGTGCCCTGCCCTCCGGCCTCTTTGCTCCACTTCAGCATGTTTAGTTTAGCTTCAGGTTCACTTGCCCAACAAATCTTTGTACTGTTTATTTGTAAGTATATACTTTTATATTTTTCTTTTATGTATATTAGTGTATTGCCTGCATGTGTGTAAGTATACCTGTGACATGCAATGCCCGAGGAGGTCAAAAGAAGATCCCCTGGAACTGGAGTTACAGATGATTGTTAGCCACCATGTGGGTGCTGGAAATAGAACCTGGGTCCTCTGCAAGAGCAGCCAGTACTCTTAACTGCTGAGCCATCTCTCCAGTCCCCACTCTTTTTAGCTTTAATTATCATTGTCTTCTACCTGCTGAGTAAACAACATGACTCAGGTTAAAAGAGTAACAAGAGAAACCCCAGTAAGAACTCAGTGTGTCAGACATACTCTGGTTTGCAGACGGAGGGACAGGGACACTGTGAGGGGCATGAAAGCCCTCAGGGTGGTGTGGGTGAGACTGAAACCTTGAACAGAGTTAATAGCTGAGGAATAAACTGGCCACAGTAGGAATATGCTTATGGGAAGGAGGTGTCTCGATACCATGGAAGATCCTTAGATTCTAGAGGTTTCCATTTCTAGTCCAGACCCTTGATGATGACCTTGATGAGACATGATATTTCGCCTTTCTGATACTTGCCTCCTGTGACATGGATAGATATCTTCCCTGCAGGCCTATTTTGAGAATGAGAAGAAATGTCATGAGTATCCTGGTCAGTCCTAGACATGTGAACAGTACAACATTGCTAGTTGTTCTTATTAATAATAGCTACAACTGGAGAATTCTTTATTTGATCAACATTTTTGGTACCTACCATTTGCTGAAACTGAGTTAAAATTAGGAATCCAAAGAAACATTGTGTACTCAGGAGCTCACATTCTGTTAGAGACAGCAGGTCTCCAGATGGCATGGAGGTGGGAGCTGCCTGCTTAAGAGGGATACATGCCCAGCATGCCCAGAGTACAGAGGAATACATAGCATCAGGCGTGTATGAAGGCTCTGGGATTTGAAAGGGTCAGCTGTACAGTGGGATTTGGTATGGGAAAGAAGGGGATGATAAATCAGGCAGACAAGAGGACAGCAAAAGGCTCATAAGTGTTGGGAGTAGGTGGTCGGAGCATCTGTCCTTGTCTTAGAGGAGGTGTGTGTACCTTTGCACCA
>NW_008329320.1:3054982-3058495 GCF_000622305.1 Nannospalax galili
AGGCAGGCAGATCTCTGTGAGTTCAAGGCCAGCCTGGTCTACCTAGCGAGTTCCAGGCCAGCTGGGGCTACAGGGAGACCCTGTCTCAAAAAGACCAAAAATAAATAAATACATAAAAGAAATCAGGTCAGACATGGTGGCACACACCTTTAGTCCCAGCACTCGGGAGGCAGAGGCAGGCAGATCTTTCTGAGTTCCAGGCCAGCTGAGTGAGGCTAGAGGGAGACTCTGTCTCAAAAAGAATAAAAATAAATCTCAAACTCATAAACAAATTAGTATCTCATTTATTTAGTGAAACATTCCACATTCAATAGTCAGTCTGAGGTCAGAGGGCTTCAGCTTCTGGGTTAAGCACAGGCTCTAACCTTGCAAATCCCTGTGGCAGTTCTCCAAGGCCATAGAGTGGATAAAGGTATGGGCTTTTGCCATGTCTCCTGCTAGTCAAGTGCACTACCTGTGAGCTGTACCCCCGGGCCTATAGTGTTAACTGTTGTAGTGGCTGTTATTCCTCACCATCTCCGAAGCCTCAGTTGTATGTGTTTGTGTGTGTGTGCGCCTACATGCCTATGCATGTTCATTGTTCTTTGGGCTATCAGTGTAGGTCTTGGTGGTGGCAAGACTTGACCTACATTCCTTTCCCACCCTGTCTTCCCTTGCCTTTCCTGATTGGTATTGCAAAATGGGAGGGTGATGCCCTGATACTGTGTGGATGAGCCCATGATTTTATAGGTTTCCAGCTCTGATGCGGCCACTCGGTGGTGACCTTAGACGTGGGACTTCACCTCGAGATTCTTGCCTGTAACACATGGATAGGCATCTTTCCTGCAGGCTTATTTTGAGGATGAAAAGAAATAAAGCCTAGCTATCCAGCTTAGGACCTGACAGGCCTTCCTTCTAGTAGGAGTATGCTGTACATGCTGTGTCTACCAACTGTCTACCCAAAAGGCCTCCGTGCTGTGCTTTTCTTTTTCACGAGGGGGTTCAGAGTCACTTTGGTGACTTTTTGCAGCAGAATCTTGTCTCCAGGGCTTTTAGTTAGACTTGGGGTTTGGGCAGCATGTGACGTCTTGGACAGATCCTCCAGTTCAACTTGGTTTCCTAGTGAAGTCAGCCTCCAAGCTTCTGCCAGTAGCACTTCTCTTTCCTTCCTTCATCATCCTTAATCCAAACCAGTCAGTCCCCACAGTGCCCCTCGTGGGAGCCTCTGTGACAGTGTCTCCATTTGCATCATCACCTCCTGTCTATTATGCCTCTTTTGACTGGTCTGTCCTGTTTGCTTCCTGTCTTGCACTGTCCTAAGATCTCTGCATGACCCAGGCAGGAAGGGTCCCTGTGAGTGCACCCCCTACACTCACCAAGTCTTAGCAAAGGCTCACTCAGCAGCCCACTTGCTTGTGGTTTTGGTGAGAAAGTGCTAGTTTGATTCGGAACCCTGGGCTTTGGCTGTTTCTTTTCTGTGTGACCTAAGGTCTCATTTCCTGGTTTCTAGAGAATTAAATTTCCTGATTTTAGAGTTTTTAAACATGTTTTGTTTTAGGGACCCTTTTGAGAATCAAATAACCAAAATAAAAAGTAAAAAGATAAGAGATTCAGATATGCCCCAGGGGCAGGGAAGGGAGACATTTTTCACTTCAGATTCTCTGAGGCTTATCTCCTGCGATCTGTTGAAAACTGCTGTTTCAAAAGCAATCATATGAAAAACTCAAGAGAGAGAGATGAGAAGTTGGTGAAATCCAATTTGAAAAGTTGCTGGGGGCAGTGTTAAGCCTCCTTCCCCTTTCCCCCTTTGCATTCTTAAGTCTTATTCCTTGTGAGTGCCACCTCCCTTTCTTTTCTCCTGTGATTCAGGTTGCGTGTAGCTCTGACTCTTGCTGATGCAGTTGACTACTCTCTACTTCTTATAGTATAATTGCTGTATGTCTGTGGTGCTTGCTTTTTTTCCCAGCCGAACCACAAGCTCCTTGATGTAAACCACTGACTGTCCTTGTTGAGCTCTAGGTGGCTTCAGAGAGATGCCTGTCACGTGAAATGTGCTCCAGGCTAGGACCTTAGAAGACAGCTGCTGGGAAGCATCCTTCAGAGACTTTTATCCTGGTATACGTGTTTTGAGGATTTAAGGTTGAGAATCACATTGGTCCTTTCATATGAGCCTTGACAATTCAGTCTTTTTGTCTTATAACCAGCTTTGGCCTTAGGTGCTTTGCCCCAAAATAGTCCTTTTAACTTTCACTATGGCAGTTTATACCAGTGACTTGTTAGATGTCTGGAGCCGAGTTGTTCCCCTGTGGTGTGTCGGCAGCTGTCCTTTTGTGCCTTCCTGCAGCTCCTCATCACATCAAGCCTGTAGACCCTCTGTGTTGGGTGTGGCTCACAGAGCACAGTTAAATGAGCCAGTTAATTGTTTGGTGAAATCACACCGGTGCCCCCCCCCCCCCCCCCCCCCCCAGGTTTTTGAAGCATTCCTTTCTGTAACACGCTCTTTACTACTAGACCAGTGTGGATCGTAGCACACCTGCAGGCCTCTCTTTAGTTGTCCCTTTCTCCAAGGCTTTTAACATTTCCCAGCTATTTAACTAACCTGGTGTTTAGAGCAGTTCTGGGGAAGGTGATGGAGAGAGAGGCTCAGAAAGCAACACCGAGTGTTTCTGCAGTTACTGTTAGTCACATCCTTTAGCTTAGATTATAGTACCAGCCCTCTGACTGTCACTTGTTGCCTTTTCTTCCCTCCCTCCCTTCCTTCCTTCCTTTTTGTGCTTTCCAGAGTTTGGCTTTATTTTGCAGTACAGAAATCATTTGGAGCCATTTTTGAGACAAACATCATTGAAATCGAGTCTGTCAAATCAATACTGCAGTGCAGCTTGGTCCATTGAAGAAGCCACACCTGGGCTAAAAAGGTGCTTCTCCATTTTACCTGCTTTACCATAGGTTCCTTTCCCGTTCTTATCAGTTGTACTAGGTTAAAATACCACATACTGACTTCCTCTAAACAACTCCCTAAGTCTGAAGTTTGGTTAGAGGTTTCTATCCACATAAACAAAGCCTGTTTGGGCCCTGATGTAATACTTCACGTGACAAAATATGGAGAAAACTTCAGGATGCTTTCCCAAACCATGGAAGATTCAATTTAGACTCTCGATGTCATGATGGCACAAAGTGTATAGATCCAGCCCTTGAACAGAGGCACACAACTGCAAAGGCTATACTGACTAAAAGATACCAATACTGTATCAAGTTCTCTATCAGTATTTGTTTAGAACTGCTCCTTCACTACAAAAAAACCAGTTTGGGGGCTGGAGAGATGGCTCAGCGGTTAAGACCACTGACTGCTCTTGCAGAGGACCCAGGTTTGATTCCCAGCACCCATGTGGCAGGTACAAACCATCCTTAACTTCAGTTCCAGGGGAATCCAAAGCCCTCTTCTGACCTCTGAGGCACTGCATGACACAGGTGCACTCACATACATGCAGGCAATACACTCATACACATAAAAAATAATAATAAAATATTTTTTAA
>NW_008329320.1:3061666-3064405 GCF_000622305.1 Nannospalax galili
CTTGAATTCTTGGGAGAGTGTGATAAGGTGATTGGATTGCCCAACAAATGCCTAGTCAGGGTGATCCTTGCTAAGACAAGTAATGTTTCAGTGCCTTCAATAAAATGATGAGCTATCATTAAGAGTAAGGGATTTCGTGTGCATTCTAGTAAGCAGTTACTGTTTTCTTTTGAAACAAAAGCAAACCCTTAAGTTTGTTTTACAGTTTCTAAAAAAGCAGAGGCTCAGTGGGTAGAATGCATGGGTTAAATTGGGTGTGGCATACCTGTAATCTCAGCATTTGGGAACTAGATGCAGGAGATCAAAAACTCAAGGTCATCCTTTCCTAAATAGTGAATTCAAGGCTAGCCTGGGCTATATGAACTCTACTTCAGGAAAAAAAAATTATTTCTTCACAAAACAAAAATTTAAGGATCAAGGATATTAAAGCCAGTGTCAGGACTTCTATGATGAGCTCCAGCTATGGGAACCTTGGGCACATTTTGAAGTTTTATTGGTCTTATCTGTAAAGTGGGTATGAAAATACCTTGTACATACAACTGTGTCAACCTGAAGCACAAGGGCTATGTCCTAAGTTGAAAATGCTACCTTTTGTGGATGACAATGTGTTACAATGTCAAAAGGTTGGACACCTCTCATTCACTATTGTCAAAATAAAGGACAAGGGTAGGACATCCACAAGAAGACATTGTAAAACCAATGAGTTACATTCAGATGTTTGTGGACAACAGATGCTTAGTCTGACATGCTCTCTGGGGTATCCAACCAGCCCTGTGAAATGAAGACTTCTTTTGGCTGAGAACTGATTTGTATAAGTAAGTAAACAGAAAAGGCCTTAAACACCACAGATATGTAGTTATCTGTATGGTCTTTTACCTTGAACCAGATGGAGATTATCAGGTAGCCTCTTACTGAATGTCTGCTTGCCTGCCTACTGTTATAGGACAGACTTCGTAAAAAATCACCAACACCACTTTAAGAAAAGTAGCAAGGTAAATTTTATATTGAAAAAAACAACAAAAAAGCCAGTTTTGTTAAGCGGAACAGAACTGACCAATTTTGATTAGCCATTCCATGAAAAGAAGTTAATACCTGATATTAGAAAAATGAAGGGAAGGAACATTTACTGGTACAGCACTCATCAGTCTCCCCATTTTGGTTACAAAAGCAGGCCTTACAATATTGATTTCATACAGTATACATTATTTGCCAAATTTAAAGTTTGTCCTAATTGGATAACATTTTTTCCGTAAATGTCATTTTTCTTGTGCTTCATTCCTTCAAAGTCAAACTCCAATCCTGTCATCCTCTTATAGATTTTTTTTTTTGTCTTTTTTGAGACGGGGTCTCCTTGTAGCCCCAGCTGTCCTAGAACTCACTATGTAGACCAGGCTGGCCTCGAACTCACAAAGATCCACTGCCTCTGCCTCCCAAGTGTTGGGATTAAAGGTGTGTGCTACCACGCCCAGCTACTTGTCATACGATAACAAGGGTGGTCTTCGATAGGTAGAGAGCGGGAGAGAGCAAGCGGGTGGTGGAGAGCACGAGCGGATGGATGAGGCACCGCTTATACATGTTTTTAATATCATCACAGGTTGTCTCAAAGTGAGTTGCTGCATCATATGCACGGGAAAGAAAGATCTGGCTCTCTGTTCCCAAATCTTTAGGTACAAAGGGGTCATTGATGCTGACAAATTTCTGCTCAATTCGTTCCAAGAGCTCCAAAGCTGGTTTGATTTCCTTCTCAGGTTCCTTGGTCTCCACGGTTGTACTTACAATGGCAATGTACTTTCCCTGTGCCACCACATTGTGTGCAAAGGAGATTATGCGAACGTAGATAATCTGACTTTCTGTTGACTTGGTTCTGTGGAATAATGATCTGACAGGAGTTGGCATCATTGGTGTTCTTGATGGGGTGGCTGAGTATGCAGATAACTTGGATCACCTGGCCTACTTTTTCTACCTGATCTTTTACATAGCTGGGATCACAGATGAGCTGCTTACAACAGGCAATCTCTCCTTCAGATTTTATACCAACCACTTTTCCATTTTGTACAATGATTTCTTCAGTTGGTTTATTCAACATTTAGGTTCCTCCATAAATAGCACTTAACCTTGCAAATCCCTGTGGCAGTTCTCCAAGGCCATAGAGTGGATAAAGGTATGGGCTTTTGCCATGTCTCCTGCTAGTCAAGTGCACTACCTGTGAGCTGTACCCCCGGGCCTATAGTGTTAACTGTTGTAGTGGCTGTTATTCCTCACCATCTCCGAAGCCTCAGTTGTATGTGTTTGTGTGTGTGTGCGCCTACATGCCTATGCATGTTCATTGTTCTTTGGGCTATCAGTGTAGGTCTTGGTGGTGGCAAGACTTGACCTACATTCCTTTCCCACCCTGTCTTCCCTTGCCTTTCCTGATTGGTATTGCAAAATGGGAGGGTGATGCCCTGATACTGTATGGATGAGCCCATGATTTTATAGGTTTCCAGCTCTGATGCGGCCACTCGGTGGTGACCTTAGACGTGGGACTTCACCTCGAGATTCTTGCCTGTAACACATGGATAGGCATCTTTCCTGTGATAGGTGGGAATGGTGGAGAGAGCGGGCGTGCGGATGAATGGAGGAAGGCACCGAGGCACAGGTGGAATTCTCAGTGGGATACAGCTTTATTTTGCACGGGGCACCTTTCCCTCAGGGAAGGGAAAGATGTCAGCCCACGGGCTGTGAGCTGGGACTTTATAT
>NW_008329320.1:3064531-3067803 GCF_000622305.1 Nannospalax galili
GTTTTAGGGGGGGGAAGGGGGGAAATTTTTGGGGAGAAATCAGGGAGGGGGAAGCAGGAAAAGCCTGGCTCCGTTCAGTCTGCCAGGTGGGATTAGGGTCTGGAAGTGTTTATTTTTTCCCTCTTAAGATAAGAGAAAAACAGCTTCTAAAATCTCTGGTTATCAGGTAGAATCTGCTTAGCCTATCTTTGGAGGTCAGAGGAAAGGCAGGCTGCTTCTCAACAGAGTTTGTTTCCCTTGACTTCAAAGGTCAAGGTGAGGTCCCTTTTGGGGAGGGGGGAAACTGCTGCTGTTTGGAACCCTAACAGATCCAGGGCTCGCCTGTTCTGGAGTGCAACTTAGCTAGGGAGGACAATTGTTGTTGTAGGAACTGGGCTATAGTTTCCACTGTTGAAGTGAGCTCTCGTCTGAGGTCCTCTATTTCTTGAGAAAGATGCTGGGTTGAGATCAGCCTGTGTCCCAAGCCTCCGGCCGCAAGTCCTGTGGCTGCCACTGATGCCACCAGGCTAACTCCTATCAGGACTGCCAAGGTGGCTGACCTCTTTGTTCTGGTTCCTTCTGTCCCTGTGGATAAGACATCATACACCTCTCCTGGTGTGTATAGGGTTAGTTTGGGGATGAGAATGACTGGAGCACAGGTGTCCTCAATCTGTGGAGAGATGCAGGAGTATATTGTCTGATCTAAGACTTTCATAGCTCTCTGGGGCCTTGAATCCTGAATTGTCTTTTTTATCTTTACTCGCCAGTGGTCTATGGCAGCCACTGTGTACTGGATCCCTGCTACAGCAATGCGGTCTCCTGTCCATGAGTGTGGATTAAGTATTTTGAAGACCACTTCCCCACAGACTCCTTGTTTATACCGATTGTGCCTGTGTAGAATTGAATCCCTGCTGCACTTACGATCTGTGGGGTCAGTTACCCGAGTGAGTTGGTTTGTGCTCATTCCGAATCTGCCCCATCCCTCTTTGCCCACTCCACTCAGCCAATGATAGTTGCATTTCCATGAGGGACAGCCTTCCCAATTGCCTGGGTCCCTGCATTCCCTTTTGGTTTGATCATCTATGAAGCAGAGAAACCTACCATAGCGAGCATCTACCATGTCAAACTTAAGAGAGACAGTGTTACATGAAGAAAGTGGGCATGTAGCAGAGCTAAGGAGCTCGAGTTCTCGGTTTCTATTATTAATTTTCCACATTTCAAATCTATAAGAACATGGTGGGTAGGTGCAGTGGGGAATGGCTGAGGTAGGGTTTAGAGGGAAGAATAGAAATAGGGTCAGTAGAAAATTCATTCCTGAATTGGTGTTAAGGGAGGGATCCTCGAGATTTTCAACTTAAGAGGCCCGATACTGGTGGCCTGGTACTTGCTGTGTTCCTTGGCAGGTTTTAATTTGGAGAGATGAATCCAACTGGGTTGTCCCGAGAGCTTGGCTGCAGTTGGGGTAGACAAAATCACCAGGTGAGGACCAGTCCACCGTGGCTGGAGGGTGTCCTTCACTCCTTTTTGCTGCATGTGCACCCGCAGGTAGGCGTGATCTCCAGGTTGAAGTGGGTGGTCAGTCTGTCCTTTAGAAGCCTGAGGAATAATCTGGTCAGCATGTTCCCTGAGTAATTTCCTTAGAAAGGTGAAGGCAGGTAAATAGTTGTATAGAGGGGAGGGATGCAGGAGGAAGAGGTCGTCCTTGGCCAAAATTAGGGCCCTGGTGAGTGTCACAAGTTTGGCTCTTTGTGACGTGGTTCCAAGTGGTAGGGGTCCTGACTCAAAGACATCTCTGAGAGATACTATGGCCTGTGGGACACTGTTGGGGTGAGAGTTAAACTCCTATCCATAAACCAAGTTAGAGTTGGGATTGGTAGAGGATTTAGGGAAATTAGGGGATCCTGGTATGAGAGTTCCTGAAGAGTTTCCTAGCATCAGTGAGTGAGTGGTTCACTGTAAGGGGGGTGGGAAGCTTGATTGAGAGGAGGGCAGGAATCAAGGGTGAGCAAGGGGTTTTCAAGAAACTTGACAAGGAAAAGTTGTAGTTTAGAGGGAGCTAGATTGGCAAGAGATGTGTGGGTTAGTTAAATCCTTAAGCTGGTGGGGGGAAAGGACAGAGATGAGCTGACCCAAAGTGAGCTTAAGTCCCTCTTGAGCCAGGAGAGCAGTAGTGGCCAGAGCATGGGAGCAAGGTTGCCAGTCCTGGATAGTGGTATTAAGCTGTTTAGAGGTAACCTACTGGGACAAAATTGGGACCACTCATCTGTCCCAAAACCCCTAATGCTTGGTCCTTATTTTCATTTGTGTAGAGAAGAAATGGACATTCCAGGTTGGGGAGAGCCAGAGCCAGTGCCTTTAAGAGTGCTTCCTGGATAGTGTGGAATGCTGTTGTAACAGGCCTTAAGGGGTCAACAGTCTCAGGGGAGTTTCCTTTGGAAGCTTTGTACAGCAGCTTTGTAGAGAGAGCGAAGTTAGGAACCCAGATGCTCAGGTACCCTACAATGTCTAGGAAAGATAGAATTTTCTCCTTGGTTAAGGGGGGACTTTAAAGACCTTAGGTAATTTGTCCTATCTATAGTTAAACAGTGGGATGTAGGTGTGAGAAGGAACCCCAAGTACTTGATTTGAGAGAGAGAAAGGTGAGTCTTAGCTGAAGATATCCTATGTCCCTTGTACCCCAGAAAATTAAGGAGTTTGATTGTGTGGGCCTTGGAGAAGCTTGGCTGCTGTTGGGGTAGACAGGATCACCAGGTGAGGACCAGTCCAACGTGGTTGGAAGGTTTACTTCTCTCCTTCCCATTGGATGTGAACCCACAGGTAGGTGTGATCTCCAGGTTAGAGTGGGTGGTCAGTCTGGCCTTTAGAAGCCTGAGGAATAATCTGGTCAGCATATTCCCTGAGTGGTTTCCTTAGAAGGGTGAAGGCAAGTAAATAGTAATGTAGAGGGGAGGGATGTTGGAGTAAGAGGTCATCCTTGGCTAGAATTTGGGCCCTGATGAGTGCTACAAGTTCAGCTTTTTGTGACATGGTTCCAGGTGGCAGGGGTCCTGACTCAATGACCTCAGTGAGAGACACTATGGCATACCCTGCCCTGCGAGACCCAGTTGGGGTGAGAGTTGAACTCCCATCCACAAACCAAGTCAGGACTGGGTTTGGCAGGGGACCTGGAGAGATTAAGGGATCCTGATACCTGAAGAGTTTCCAGGCATGAGTGGGTGAGTGGTTCACTAGAAGGAAGGAGGGAAGCTGGATTGAGAGGAGGGCAGGAATCAAGGGAGAGCAAGAGGGTTTCA
>NW_008329320.1:3068217-3069119 GCF_000622305.1 Nannospalax galili
AATGAGCCCTGCAGGGGGGCACAGAGAAAGCAAGTGGAGACATTAGCATTAGAGAAGTTTCTCAGGAGATTAAAGAGGTTATGAGAGTCGGGGTGTAGGGGTATTGAGAAAAAAGCATCTTTAAGGTCTAATACAGAAAAGTGGGTGGTGGAAGAGGAGTATAGGGAAAGAAGAGTATAGGGGTTGGGAACGACTGGGTGAATGGGAATAACTGATGAATTAATAAGCCGGAGATCCTGGACCAGATGGTAGGAGCCATCAGGCTTGAGGACCAGAAGAATGGGAGTGTTATATGGAGAGTGAGTGGGTTTAAGGAGGTTAGCACTCATAAGCCTTTGAATTATGGGCTTAAGTCCATAGCGGTGTTTGAGTGCAATTGGGTATTGGGATCTGCTGGGAAATAGGGAGGGGTCCTTCAAGAGAATGCGGATAGGAGGGTGATGAGAGGCTAGTCCTGGGGCTGAGGTGTCCCAGACCTTGGGATTGACTTCAGTGGGGGGAAGGGGCAAAGATCTGGCTTGGGGGGGAGAAGGTACAAGGGAAAGGAGAAACACTGTGGAGAATGAGAGAGAAATAGAAAGGGAGAGCTTTTGCATGAGATCTCTGCCAAGTAGGGGGGTTGGGCAGGTGGGCATAACCAGGAAGGAGTGAGTTAAAGGCACCTTCCAGAATACACAGGCTAAGGGTCCTGTTGATTTGGGGTTGTGAGGCTTCCCACCAACCCCCACCACAGAGATCTGTGAGGGAAAAACTTTACCAGAGTAGGAAGGGAGAACTGACCATGATGCGCCAGTGTCAATAATGAAATCAATAATCTTACCTGCCACCGTGGCTGAAACCCTGGGCTCCTCCATTGTGATAATCATAGAAGCGGTGGGGGCCGAGAAGCCAGAGCGTCATAA
>NW_008329320.1:3070034-3070733 GCF_000622305.1 Nannospalax galili
TCTACCTGGGGAAGGTCCTGTCTGACCTCCTGGTGGGGGTTGGTAATCCCACCCAGGGTCCTGAAGGGGAACTGCCTCACTGCCAATAGGGTGAGCTTGGTTAGTAGAATGAAGCTCATTAGCATATTCCTGTGCGGCTGTCCAGAGCCTATGTCTCTCATCAGGGGTGAGGGTAAACTGGAGAATGATAAAGAGATGATGCCAGGTTAGATCATAGCTGCGAGTAATATATTTAAACTCTTGTATGAAGTGAGTAGGATTAGTGGACAAGGAACCGATTTTATGCTCTAGTTGAGAAAGATCTCCAAGAGAGAAAGGCACATGGACTTTGACAATCCCTTCCATGCCTGCTACCTCCCTGAGGGGAAAAATGCCCTGGGAAGGGGCCTGAGACTGGGTGTGGGAACGGGTATGGGTTGACACGGGAGAGGGGTTTGGAGGAGGCAGAAGAGAAGGAGAAGGGGAGTCCTGGGAGGAAGCTGAAGTGGGAGAGATGGGAGGGGTGTCCTGTCCATGAGAGGATGTAGGGGCAGGGGTATCTGAGGCAGGGTCTGGAATTGAAGTAGAAGCAGATACAGGAGGGGTAAATGGGGTATTTGAGGTAGAAGTCAGAATGAGGTGTTTAAGATTTTGGATTTCCTTGATTAAAGGGGAATTGAGAGAGTGAATGTCAGACTCAGAATGCTGAGGAAGGGAGGG
>NW_008329320.1:3071778-3087871 GCF_000622305.1 Nannospalax galili
TTTTTGGCTTATAGATCCTTAGCCCCTCCCCCACATGCAGCTAACGTCAACTGATTGGGTAGGAGGGGTAACTGACTCCCTCCCCAACTCCTTCATGAGTGTGGGAAGGAGGTGTGACTATAACTTGCCAGCATAGGGTCGGGGAACACTTCCAGTCAACACTCCACCCCTTCCTCTGGCTCTTAATGTTCTTTTCACCAAAGTGTTCCACCAAAGTCCCTGAGCCTTGGAGGGGGTGATAGGTGTGGGATGATCCTCCTCCCATTGTGGCAAGGCACCGGACTTTTCTGTCTCTGCATCATCTGTTTTCCCTGGGCTGTTGGCCCATTCCAGTGGTATTCCATTTATAAGGATTTGGTGCTAGGATCCACAAGTGAGGGAGAACATACATTTTTTTTTCTGAGTCTGTCTCCTCTTAGTATAACAGTTACTGGATCGGTTATAGGACAGAGTTTGTAAAGAATCACCAACAACACTTTAAGAAAAGTAGCAAGGTAAATTTTAATTTTCGACCGGCCGGGCTGTCTACGTCGGGAGTAGAAGCAGCCCTGATGATTGTTAAGTCAGAGTTTTTATAGGATTACAGAATTATTGTTAAAACAGGACATTTGTGAACCAATCAGGTTTGTACAATATAGCAGAATTTTGATTCTATTAATTAACAACCAATCATTGTACAGACAAGTGATGCAATCATATAACTTGGCACTCAACTTGGTAACATTAAAAACTAGCCAACTGTTTTAGTCATAACAAGTGAAAAAAGACAGTCAAGGTAAATCACTTCTAGGTGGTCGTGCAATTACAGAATAACAAGGGTGGTCTTATGCCCTGTGTCAGGGCGACCCAAGACAGCAAGCAGGTTACAGAAGCGAAAACAAGCTGGTTAGCAAATATATAATGTCTGGAATTAGCACATTCCATGATTCATGGCGAGGGCAATTTTCCAAGGCCCAAGTTGCCCCCCTTTTCCTTTTGGTGTGGAGCAAAGTTGCTGCTGAAATGGCTCTGAACAAAATGGAGTAACTTAGGGAAGTTTGCTGAACCAGTTCACCAACCTGCCTGCCTTCAGCTGCTCTGCCCTTGGTTTATTATCAGAGTAATTGGTGCTTGCAGCTGCCAAAGGCAGTGTAGTTAGTGGAGCAGAGCTGTGATCAGCAGCAAAGCTATTATCCTAGCCTGCTTTTAGAGTCAAGGGGCTTGGGGAATGAGTCTGCTAGTCAGGATGACTCTGAGGAAACCTGTCCTTCTGGAACCACCACCAGGAAACAAATCCTGTTTCAATTTCTAGCTTGCTAGGACTGACTGATGGATGGATTCATTCAGGCTCTAGTTTGTGCCATCAGTGAGACAACTTCAGGTTTAAAATCTGAACTAAATATGCCCTTATAATCAGTGAAACTAGAATATATTTCAGAAAGTCTGGTAGGGAGCAGCAGTTTGGTAATATCTGGCACTAGCCATATATGTAGTGTGTTTTCACCATTATAATAAGTATTCAAGGCAATGAACTAATAATAATAAAAAGGTTCATTTAGGCTCTTGTTTATGGAGGGTCTAGTCCATGATTGGTTGGCCTTGTTTTTACCTGTGGTAAGGTAGCACATCATGGCAAGATTTGTGTGGTGGAGCAGAACTGCTTGCCTCATGGCTAAGACAAAAAAGAGAGGAAGAGATCAGGCTCCCATAATTCCCTCCCCTTTTAAGAAAATTTTTTGGTCTTTGAGACAGGGTCTCCCTGTTGCCCCAGCTGGCCTGGAACTCTGTAGACCAGGCTGGCCTTGATCTCACAGAGCTCTACCTGCCTCTGTCTCCTTAGTGGATTAAAGGTGTGCACTACCACGCCCAGTTTAGTACTTAGGCTTTTTTTTTTTTTGGCCAGTATGTTTATTGGTGTGTGTATAGTGCCCAAAAAGGCCTGAAGAGGACAACAGAGCCAGAGCTGCCATGTGGTTGCTAGGAGGCGAACCCAGGTCCTCTGGAAGAAGAGCAAGTGCTCTTATCTCCTCAGCCACCTGTCCAACCCCAGTACTTAGGAGTTTGTCATAGAGCTGCTTGTTTAATCAAAAACTATACCTAGCACTGAAGAATGTTACTGGGATAATTACTTGTTTTTTTATGTTTTGATGTATATATACTTTAGTAGACTTTCATTGACAATTTACTGTCAGGGGTTATACACTAGGAGTTGAAGCTAAAAATCTATAAATATGAACACTAAGCCCTTAGCATCATTGGTTGGCAAGACAGATTAGGTAAGAGTGAGGTATGAAAAGTACTGTAATAGAAGCATGTATAGAGAGTACCTGGGCATCCAGAAAGGGATCCCTCACCATTCTCATAGGAAGGCTGGCTTAGAGAAAGCTTCCTAAAGGTGATGCCCTGTGTGGATAGTAGATTGCACCAGTTATTGGATGGACAGGGCTGGGATCCTGTATGTATTGGGTGGGCCCCGTACATACACTGGGGGTCACATAGAAGCAGTAAGATTGGCAGTCATGGGAACATGCCAGGTGGCAGAGGATGGTGTAGCCTGAGGTAAGAGAGTAACAGTAGGGAAGGATAGCTGTTAAAGCAGAGCATAGGATGTGAGAGACAGGCAGCAGTTAAGAATGACTCCCAGATTTCTGGCACCATTAGTTGGGCTAGTCAGAGCCACAGGTGTGGGCTTCATAAAAAGCCAGAGGTGGGGGTGGTGACGAGCTGACTTTGAAATGTGAATTTGAAGGCCTGAGGAACAGTCTAGTATAAGTGGCCATGGGGCTGTTGGGGTTTCTAGAGCTCTCACACAGATCTTTACGAAGAGCGTATGTGTGTGCGGGGGGTAGGTGGGGGAGGTGGAGGGTTGGAGGGGTGGGGAAGTCTTCAGCTGAAAGGATTAAACACTTGTGAATGAGAATAATATAGGAATCAGGGCTTGTGATGTGGCATCAAGACCTGCCCAGAAAAGGGACCTGAGTAAGAGTGTCGTTAGCTATTCTACCTGTACCTAATCTCTGCTCATCTTTCAGATCTCAGTATAATGACCCTTTTCTGAGGGTGACAATCTTCTTTAACCCTTCCTGAAGCCAGATGGGGTGGCGTGCACATCTCTAATCTCAGTACTCAGGAGGCAGGGGTAGGAAGATCAGGAGTTCAAGGCCATCCTCAGCTACTAGCCAGTTTGAGGCCAGTCTGGGCTATATGAGATCCCAAGTACCCTTTCTGAATGTGGTTGAATATTTCTACTGTGCTTCTGTCTACCTGGTACTTGTCCTGACCTAGCACACATCTCTGTTAATGCCATCATGAGAGGGACTCTGTGTACTTTGGAGAGGTAGAGGCTATATGCCCTTCGTTTGCTCTGTCTGGACTAGAGCAGGTGCATGAGGAATGACTACTCAGTAACTGAAAGAGTGTGTAGGGGCTGGAGAGATGACTCAGTGGTTAAGAGCACTGGATGCTCTTGCAGAGGATCTGGGTTTGGTTCCCAGCACCCACATGGCAGCTAATAACCATTTGTCACACCAGTTCTAGGGGATCCAATGCCCCCTTCTGGCTTCTGTGGGCACTGTACACATGTTGTGCCTTATATACATGCAAAACACTCATCCGCATAAAACAGAAATAAATAAATAAAAAGTAGCTCTCAAAGGACTATTCCCCAGAACAAACAAAAACAAAAAAGTATGTGAATGATGGGCAAGGACAGAAGAGGAAGTTATTTGGTAGAGGCAGGCTAGAGTATAGTTAGAGCACAGCTTTAGTTGTATAACTGAGGCTGAAGGCTAACTCTACTTTTCCTGGCTCAGTCTTATTTTCTTCATCTCTATAATGAGAGCAATAAGGGTAATTAACAGTCATGAGGATTAAATGAGGTGTGTGCAGAGAATCTTTTGTTGCCGTTAATACTTCATGCCTTGACTATCCAAGGATCCAGTGATTTTTTTTTTTTAAATCTGAATTTCATAACAAAAGTTTATTATTTTTTATTAATCTTTTTTTCCATTGTGTGTGTGTGTGTGTGTGTGTGTGTGTTGTGTGTTTGTATGTGTGTAGCAGGTACACGTGTGAGTGTGGAGGCCTGAGGTTGATGTGGGGAATCATGTTCCATTGCTCTACCATCTTATTCATTGAGGCTGGGTCTCTCAGTCAAATCCAGAGCTCACTGATACAGCTTTTGCTCTGGGGATCCCCTGTCTCTGCCTTCTAAGACTGGAATTACAGATGGGTATGGTGGAATATTCTGTGGGTTTCTGGGGACTTGATCTCTTACCGTGCTTGCAGAGCAAGTGCTTTAATTGCTGAGCCATCTCCCCGGCCCTAATTTATTCACCTGTTTATCCCCGGCATTTGGCAGTTAGGATATTCAGGAGTTGTTTGTTGAACTGAATTGGTACCTACTAAAGAGTGTCGTTTTGTTTCTCTCAAGTCATCAGACATATAACTTGAGGTCCTGACTCATTCTCATTGAAGACCTGTGATTTTGGGGCCACTCCTCAGAAACAGTCCTGAGAAGAGTTCAAACTAACAGCTTTTACAGTGCTGGCCCAGCTATATGATGGGAGTTTGTCTCCTTTGGGTGACAATTGTCAAACTCTTACCTTGTTTGGAGCACTTCTGGGTGAGCATGGGTATGCATATGTATGTGGGGGTGGGGTTGGATGATGGAGTACCAGTAGCTACAGGTCCTAGGAATTGTTGATTCTCCTAGTAGGAGCCAGAATAGATGTAGCTAACACCTTTTGATCTGTGGGATAAAATTTGGGGAATTTGGAAGACTTATTTTTCATGCCCTTATCCTATTTGAATTAACACAAACAGAAAGTCTCAAAAAGACCAAAAAAAAAAAAAAAAAAAAAAAAACCCCAAAACAAAACAAAATCCTAGAAAACCAAAGAAGCAGAAAGCACCCCTAACATTATGATAAACGTTGGCATTAGAAATTAGCAAAGCAACTGGGTGTGGTGGAGCATCTTTAATCCTAGCACTGAGAGGCAGAGGCAGGAGGATCTCTGTGAGTTCAAAGCCAGCTACCCTGTCTCAAAAAGACCAAAAAAAGAAGGGAGGGAGGGAGGGAGGGAGGAATTAACAAAAGCTCAGCTCTGGTCCTGCTGCTCTGGTTGTGTCATGCCTGTATTCTAATAGAATTTATGCCACTGAGATATTGTAGCTGTAAAAGCCTGGATATGCTATGGCCCCAGTACCAGTAGGTTTTTTGTTTTGCATTCTTTTATTCCATAATAGCAAGTGTAGTCAAACTCAAATGGAGCAGTGAGAGGTGCTGGCCTGGAATTTCCTATGTAGAACAGGCTGGTCTTGATAGAAGTGGCACACACCTTTAGTCTCAGCATTTAGGAGGCAGAGGCAGGCAGATCTCTGTGAGTTTAAGGCCAGCCTCAGCTATATAGGGAGTTTCAGGCCAGCCAAGGCTACATAGTGAGGCCCTGTCTCCAAAAACGAAAAAAAGAAAATTTATGTAACTTTGAAATGAGTTAGTTTTTGAAAAGTCTGCCAGTGTAACCAGTAGAACTATTTTTGCTTGACTATTAAAGAACTATACCTTTTGTTTTCTACATATTGAACATGATAATGAGGTTAGTGAAGAATTTATTTATTTTCAGTGAGGACTTTTATGTCATGATTCATAGCTATAGGAGGAAGGTAGTCACCGTTTACGCATTGACAGCAGCGTCAGAGCTCAAGGGTAGTGTAATAGAAGGTGCAAAGGCATAAGGGGATTCTGGGCCCCTGCTGGAAGCCAGGTGATGGTTTAAAAGCTTCCGTCAGAACAAGCTTTGTACAAAGGCACCTGACTGAAGTGGTTTGTTGGCTGCTGGATGAACTGGTGCTGAGATCCTGGGAAGACTCTAGGACCATCCCAGGCTGTTGCCCTGCTGCAGTTCCTCTGGACAGGCTTCATGACTAACAGTCTTTCAGGATTAGTGCCACACATGGCAGTCTTTAAGGGAATGCTCTTTCCCCAGTGTGCTTTGAGATGGTTAGAGCACTTGGTGATGTCATTCATATTAATGGCCATACCTAACTATTATTTCTTAATCTCCCATATGCTTCTGTGGCCCTTGCTGATTTTGGAATCCATTTATTAGGAATAATTTAAAATACTTTTATTTGGGGGGCTGGAGAGATGGCTTAGTAATTAAGAGCACTTACTGCTCTTCCTGAGGACCTGAGTTCAGTTCCCAGAACCCACATGGCAGCTAATACTCACCTGTAACTCTAGTTCCAGGGAATCCAAGCCCTCTTCTGGCCTCTGTGGGCACCAGGCACACACATGGTACACTTATATACATGCGGGCAAAACACATTAAATAAAAAGCAATTATATATATATATATATATATATATAATTTATTTTTATTTTATGTGTGTATTATGCTTGCATGTATGTAAGTGCATCCGCGTTGTACAGTGCCTGTGGAAGACAGAAGAGGGTCTCTGGTCCCCTGGAACTGGAGTTACAGACGGTTGTTAGCCACCATGTGGATGCTGGGATTTGAACCTTGGTCTTCTGCAAGAGCAGCCAGTGCTCTTAACCACTGAGCCATCTCTCCAGCCCCAATAAATTTTCTTAAAAAATTTTATGTGTATGTGTGTATTGCCTGCATGTAGGTCCGTGCACCTGTGTCGTGTAATGCCCTCAGAGGTCAGAAGAGGCCATCGGATTCCTTGGGACTGGAGCCATGGACAGTTGTCAGCTGCCATGTGCGTGCTGGGATATGAACCCAGGTCTTCTGCAAGAACAACCAGTGTTCTTAACTGCTGAGCCATCTGCAGTTATTTTTGTTTATTTGAGACAGTCATACTCTGTAACCCAAGCTGGCCTATAACTCACTAGGTTGTCCAGACTGGATTTGAACTCATGGTAATTTACCCTGCCTCAGGCTACTGAGAGCTGAGATTACAGTCATGAGAGCTAACATGTCTGTCTGGCATTTTATTTTACATTTTTTAAACATTTAGTGTGTGTGTGTTTGTGCCTGTGTGTGTCATTGCCTTATTCTTTTTTTTTTGGTCTTTTTTGAGACACGGTCTCCCTGTAGCCCCAGCTGTCCTGGAACTCACTATGTAGACCAGGCTGGCCTTGAATTCACAGAGATCCGCCTGCCTCCTCTGCCTCCAGAGTGCTGGGATTAAAGGCGTGTGCCACCCAGCTCCTTATTCTATATTTTTGAGATAGAATCTCATTCTATAGCCCAAGCTGCCTTTGAATTTGGATCCCTTTATCTTTCAAAAGTGCTGGAATTCTTTCCACTCCTGGCTGGAAATTAAAAATACAAAAGCAGAGCCTGGAGAGATGGTTCAGCAGCTAAGAGCACTGGCTACTCTTGCAAAGGACCCAGGTTCATTCCCAGCAACACTCACCTGTAACTCTAGTTCCAGGGCATCCAACGTCCTCTTCTGGCCTCTGTGGGCATTGCATGCATATGGTATACTTACATTCAGGCAAAACATTCATACACGTAAAATATAAATAAGTAAATAAAATACGAAAGTACAAAGTGTGGCAATTGGGGCCAGAGAGATGGCTCAGAGGTTAAGAGCACTGATTGCTCTTGCAGAGGACCTAGGTCCAAATCTTATGGTGGCTATGAATTGTCCTTAACTCCCGTTCTAGGGGAAGCTGATGCCCTCTTCTGACCTTTGCAGCATTGCACAACACTGGTGCACTTACATATAGGCAGTACACTCATACACATAAAATAAAAATAATAAAATATATATTTTTAAAGTATGACAATTACTTAGTCATTATTAATCAATTCAACAAAATCTTTGAGTACCTACTGTGTACAAGACCTATATTAGATTCTGGAGACAGAAACTTAACCCCAAAGGATTTGTTGACTTGGGGAGATAGATGTTACAGGAGGGAGAGACCCAGAAGGCTATAAGGACTTGGTAAGAGAGAAGGTTTCCCTGGAGGAAATGATCTGGCATTGAGATACACAAACAATTCTCAAGGCAACAGAGGGGTAGGAAGTCAAGCGGAATGGCCTGTGAAAACAACTCAGGATGAGAGGGAGATACAGGAGGCAGAGTGAAGGCTGGATAGCTGAAGTGAGCGTGGTAGGAGGCAAGATTGGTCAAGTAGGTATGGGCCTGGTTAAACAGGGCATCATAGCCTTAAGATGACATTTTCTTTATCGCATACCAAAGCCAAAGCTGGCTATATTCTGAAAAGATCACTCCTGTGTGAGGGTGGGGAGTATATTAGAAAGAAAGTAAATGTAAGTGGACTAGTTGGAAAGCCGTTGCAGTGGTGTGGGTGAGAGATGAGACTTCCTTTGGTAGAGGCGCTGGTGGACATAGGAACATGGATTGTGGAGATCTTTAGTAGGTGACATCGATAGAATTTGCTGTTAGATTTGATACTGAAGGTGATTGGAGGAGGTGTCAAAGGGGACTCTTAGAATGACCTTTAGGCTATATGCAGTGCACAGCAGGGGTATTAGGGTTGGAGTGTGAAGTCAGTTGGGGTGGCAACTGAGAGATAGATGCCTTAGAGTACACAGTGGACTAAGTCCTAAGGGGTTACTCCTTCAGCTGGTGTGAATGAAGCCCAAGATTCTCTTCCCCTGTTTGCCTATTACTTGTGGAAGGTAGGTGGGATGGTTAAATTTAATTGGATTAAGAAATACTTAATAGATTAGTAAAGCACACCATATGTGTCAGAGTCAGTCGGGTTCATGAGGGCTCTGACCCAATGAATGGATTCTCTTGATGGATTAATAATATGATGGTATTATTGGGACGTGGTGGAAGATACTAAGGCCTAGCTGGAGGAAGTAGGTCACTAGAGGTGTGTCTTTGGGACTGTATCTTGCCTTGGCTCCTTCTTGTATTCTGTTCTCTGCTTCCTGTCTGCCCTGATGTGAACTCTGCCATAATGGACTAACCACTGAAACTGTGGGTTAATGTAAATAATTCCTCCCTTTAATAAAGTTCTCAAGTATTTTAGTCATGGTCATAGTAATGAAACAGTAACTAATACAGCAGGTATTTTTTTTTTTTTCCATCAGTCTCCTTTGGCCTCTCCACTCTGCTCTTTGAGACTTTGTACTTGGGCACTTTTTTTGTTTGTTTGTTTTTTTGTTTTTGTTTTTGTTGAGACAGGGTCTCCCTGGAACTCACTATGTAGACCAGGCTGGCCTTTACTCACTGAGATCCTCCTGCCTCTGCCTCCCAAGTGCTGAGATTAAAGGCGTATGCCACCACGCCTGGCTTGTTTTTGTTTTTTTGACACATGGTCTCCCTGGAACTCACAGAGATCCATCTGCCTCCGCCTCCAGAGTTCTGGGATTATAGGTGCGCACTACCACGCCCAGCCTGTACTCATTTTGAAAAGAGGACAGGAGACTTTGGCATTCACATATTGGGCAATTGTGATTTCTAGAGTCCACAACTGACCCCTTGATGATGCAGTAACTCATAATATGCTAAGGAAAAGATTGTATTTATTCATCTGTTGGTAAAGGTCATAGTTCACAGCCTCTAGACATTTGTCCAGGATGATGTCATTTGTCCAGAATACTGATGGAGACAACAGCTTATACCTCTTCAGAATACAACATGACCAGAAGTAGGATGCAAATATGGGAGTTTGTCTGACATAGGGTCTTATTTAGCCCAGGTAAATAGCCCATTTTTCCTCTAAAACTTAAGTTACTGATACTCATCAAGCCTCATTTTCCTCATCTGTAAAGTGGAGATAATGCTAGAGTTATGAGGAGAATGGGCTCCTGACAGGGAGCATGCATCTGGTATGTAACAGAAGCTTTGATGTCGGCTATTTGTCAGTTAAAGCATGCAGTTGAGTCTGTCAGGCAGATTGTGGAGGACTTTGATCACTGTGTACTGAGCTCTACACCATTATCATTACTGCTCAGAAGGTCACTATACGGTCTAGGTGTGGAGTGAGCAGGGTGTTGGCATAGTTGATTTGGGGTCATTTGAGACATGCATTTGATCTCAGACCCTGGCTCTTTAGCAGCTGTCTTGGGTCCTACTGTGCATTCTGATCTTTGCTTTCCTGGCTCCAGTGCTGAAGGAAGTGTGATGAACAGCAGCAGTGTTAGTAGGAAGTTGAGCACTGTTAGGAATCTTGGTGGTTTTTTTCTGTCATGTTCTTCTGATATTGCCACATTTCATAAAATACGTGGCTCCTGGATGACCTCCTTGTTTTGGGCTTTCCCTTTCCTCTCTATAAGATCTTTGACTTTCAGTTAGCAACTTGGTGCTAATATTAAAATGTATTTGAAATTAGGGAAAAAGTATTTTTAAAGTTAAAAATTGTACTAAGAACAGCCTCTTGCTTGTTCCCTCCAGGAAATACTCCAGCTGAGTGATGTTCATTCTTGTTATGATGTTCTTGCTATGGTCTGGCGTTTGGGAATGGGAGAGTGGTTGTCCTCCACAGTCTTCCTTTCCAGTTTTTTTCCCCTTCTTCTTCTTCCTCCTTGCTTGCTTTCAGTGTGGAATCTCATATCCTAGGCAAGCAGTATCACTTGAGCTGCACTCCAGCCTTTCCTTTTTAGCTTCTAGTACAGGGAAGCCAAAGCACCCTGTCTTTCTGGACACAGATGCTCAGTGTAGCCTCTATATCATGACTTGACTCTTGTGGAGACTTTTGATCCTGAGGTCACAAGGCAGGCAGTACAGTTCTTCATTCTGTCTCTTTGAACCTGTCTCTGAGACCAGGGTACTTGTCCAGGGTCCTCCTCATGACTGTGTTAGCTGCAGCCCACCCATGTTCTTGGGTTAGTCTTATGCTTTTTCTTTTGTTTTAACATTTGTATTATTTATTTTATTTTTATTTTATGTGTATGAGTGTTATGTCTGCATGTGTTTAAGTGCACCCATGTCATGCAGTGCCCACAGAGGACAGAGAAGATGTCGGATCCCCTGGAACTGGAGTTATGTATGGTTGTTAGCTGCCATGTGGGTGCTGGGATTCAAACCTGGGTCTTCTGCAAGAACAGCCAGTGCTCTTAACCAATGAGCCATCTCTTTAAGCCCTTGTATTATTTATTTTTATTGTATGTGTATGAGTGTTTTGCCTGTATGTATGTAAGCGCACCATGTGCATGTAATGCCCTCCAAGGCCAGAAGAAGGCATTGGATGCCCTGGAACTGAAGTTATGGATGGTTGTTAGCTGCCATGTGGGTGCTAGGAACCAAACCCAGGTCCTCTGCAAGAGCAGCCAGTGCTCTTAACTGCTGAGCCATCTCCCCAGCCTCTTGTGTCTTTTCTTGAAAGATATTTATTGGATATTGGAGTTAGAAAATACTCTGTGCTCAATTTACTCCTTCTGTTGTCTCTTGTCCACAGGATAAAGCCCAAACCCCTAAAGATGCTACACAGATTCCTTTAAGCTGTGTGCAGCCCTGGCCATCGCTCATCTCTCTCAAAGTGTTACTTTCATCTGTGTGATTGTACCTTCTTTTTCCTTTCTTTCTCTGCTTATCTCATTTTTTTTAGAAGAACACTGACCAAAGTCAGTGTCTTTGCCAGTCTTTTTTTCTACCTCTTTCTCTTGGTCTCCCTATAGCTAGGTGCCTCTCTTTATGCTCTTGTAGTCCTGTACCAATGTATTTCTGAGAGGATCCTTCATATTATATTACGATTGCAAAGGTTTTTGTTTTGTTTTGTTTTTTATCTTTGGAGACAGGGTCTCCTTGTAGCCCCAGCTGGCTTGGAACTCACTATGTAGAACAGGCTGGCCTCAGACTCACAGAGATCCACCTGCCTCTGCCTCCCAAGTGCTGGGACTAAAGGCATGTGCCTCCTTTAATGCCCAGCCTGCAAAGGTGTTTTGATATTATTGTCCATTCTCCCATGCTGGACTACAAGTGCCTGATTGTCCTGCTTATCCTTTGGTGCCTGGTATGTAGCACTTGCTAAGGATTCATTAAATTACCTCTGTTGGGCTTTAGAGCTGGCTCAGGGGTTAAGAGCACTGTTTGATCTTGCAGAGGACCTGGGCTCAGTTCCTAGCTAACAACTACATGGTAGCTAACAATCATCCCTAACTCCAGTTCCAGGGGATCCAACACCCTCTTCTGACTTCTATTGGCATCACATATGTATGGTGCACTTATATTTAAGTGAATTAGTCATACACATAAAAATTAATTAAAATTACCCGTCTTCTATAGATAAACTTCTTCCTGTTTACTTACACTTTTATTTACCGTAAGAAATATAATACATTATACTTTCAGAGAAACAGAAAATATGCAAGTATATGTGTACATATTTGACTTAGTTTGGGAATGACGAGGTTAAGAATGATGTCGAATTTTTATTAAGCATTGTACATACATGTGTGCGCATGTGTATAGAGTCCAGAAGTCAACCTCAGTGTCATTTCTCAGTCTCCATCTACCTTGTTTTTTGTCACTGGCCCAAGGCTAACGTGGCTGGCTGGCCAGTGAGGGATCCTGTCTCATCCTTCTCAGTACTGGGATTATGAGTGTGTGCCATTATGTTGGGCTTTTTATATGGCTTTTGGGATTAAATTCAGGTTTTCATGCTTGCAAAGTAAACACTTAGCAACTCCTAACCTTTGTTAAGTTTTTAGGATTTTTATTTGTTTGCCTAAGCTGGCCTCAAGTGGATGATCCTGCTGCCTCAGCCTCTGAGTGCTGGGATTACACATGAAGCATCACTACAACAGTGACTTTTTTTTTTTTTTTTTTCTGAGGCAAGGTCTCCCTGTAGCCCCAGCTCTCCTGGAACTCACTATGTAGACCAGGCTGGCCTTGAACTCACAGAGATCCGCCTGCCTCTGCCTCCTGGGTGTTGGGAATCAAAGGCATGCAGCATCACATGTGGCTGAGTTTTAAGTTTTAAAGTCATTTTCTACCTGGTGCATATTGGAATGGGAGGGCAGGGGTGCAGAATGTGCCTCTCTACACGCAAGGGTCATGATGGGAATGTAGTGGCACCAAGGAAAGCCATTCAGCAATGTTCATGATATCAGCTGAATAATGGTCAAATCCTATGAGGACTTTCCTGGTTAGAGGCTAATTCTCATCCCACCTGAACCCCATGTACTTGAGGCTGTCTTTTGGCATTTGACTCTTCTGCCAATTAGTGAGGAGGTAGCTATGACATTAGATCCTTATCCTGTTGCTCTCAGAAATATTGTACATTGATCTGTTTGGTGATACGATTCTGGTCATCTGTGGTTTCTCATTGTTAAGAATTTCACCAAAGTCCTGGTCTTTGTTGACAATAAACAAGTTTACCCTGACAAATGTGTCCCAAGGGAATTTGTTGTAGTGCTGTAGGTATGACTGAAAGAACTGTAGGTTTCTGAGAGTGGTACAAGCATCTCCCCTGATCCTTTTCATGTATCTTATCCTCTCTGCAGCAGCCATCTCTGCTTCCTATATTTGTAACCAGTTTACAAGTCTGCATTTTGAACAGCCAGCTTGATGAGCAAGGCTGAGCCTTTCAGCACAATTAATAAATAGAGATGAAGTGATTAGCCCTGTGCTTATAAAATCACTATCCTTGGGACTGGAGAGATGGCTCAGTGCTTAAGATCACTGGCTTCTCTTGAGAAGACCCAGGTTTGGCTCCTAGCACCCATGTCGCAACTCACAACCATTTGTAACTTCAGTTCCAGGGGACTGACGCCCTCATCTGGCATGTGGACACACTAGGCATGCCTGTGGTGCACATACAATCATGCAGGCAAAACACACATGCACATTTTTTTTTTTTTTTTAATCACTATCCTTGTTTGTTTCCATGGCCGTTGACTGGGGAAGAGGTGATTCCCTCTAAGAGACTAGAGGAGCAGGGAATAGTGGTCTGGGGATAGGGAGTTTGGGATTGGACCAAATGCTGAAAGGTATCTCTGAATTATTTGTTTCTGGAATGTAAAGAAAGAATTTCACAGCAGGCATAGTGGTGTATAACCTGTAATCCCTGTACTCAGGAGACTGAGGCAGGAAGATTCTGACTTCAAACCAACCTGGGCCACATAGTAAAAAAGCTGGGCAATACTTCTGCTGATGCAACAGTAGGGTAGTCCTTTCCCAGCTGGCTTCACTGTTTAGATTGAATTCCAAACACTAGTTGAGATGAACTCAACACAGGCATGCCTAGTTGGAAAATGTTACAGTTTTCCAACAGCTGATTGATTTTAATGAATAGCTTTGCTTTCTCTTCAGTGAAAAATGATAGAACCTGTCAAAAGTAATTGCACTTAAATTTAGTTCTTTGCCAATGACAATGAAAACCCTCAGTGAGAATTTCTAAATTACTAAAACACTCACCTATACAGGTACATGAATAGCTGTTCTTGCTCAAACTCCAGAGCAGTGCATCAGAGTCAGCAGGAGAACTTTTTTAAAAAAATATTTTACTATTTTTATTTTATGTGTATGAGTGTATTACCTGCATGTATGTGAGTGCACCCGTGTCGTGCCATGCCGCGGAGGTCAGAAGAGGGCTTCAGATTCCCCTGGAACTGGAGTTAAGGATGGTTTGTAGCTGCCACGTGGGTGCTGGGAATCGAACCTGGGTTCTCTGCAAGAGCAGTCAGTGAACTTTTTACAAAACCAGAGGCTCAGGCTGCATCTCTTAACAGGCTCCCCAGACACCTATAGACACCAAGTTTGAGAAGTCTTGTTCCTAGAGGGACTTGATTTGTAGCATCTCCTGGGGTGGAAATCATAGTTAACCTCCCAAATAGACCATTCTCAAAATGGGATCTCTGAGAAATCTGACATTGGATTTCATCCTCACAGTGGGCTGTCTGGTCTCTCACTGCCTCAGCTGTACCCAGGTTTATTCTAATACCACAACTCTGAATTAACAAAGTCAGAAAACTTATTCTCCCTATAGCCTTTTACCAAAGTAAAATTAAATAAATCCAGCTTTATCTGCTGACAAAACTGTTGTGTCTTGCCGGGTGTGGTGGCACATGCCTTTAATCCCAGCACTTGGGAAGCAGAGGCAGGCAGATCTTTGTGAGTTCAAGACCAGCCTGGTTCTAGACCAGCTGGGGCTACAGGGAGACCCTGGCTCAAAAAGACAAAAAAACCTGTTGTGTCTTGTAGCACTTTCTAGTCAGGAGCTGACTGATTACATTATTCTCATGGTTCCTGTCCAGGTGTTTTGTTGTTGTTGCTTCCTTTTCTTTTTGTGATGCTAGGCATTGAACTCTGGACCTCACACATGCTAGGCAAGTGTTCTACCTTGAAACTATACCCCTACTCAACTTCTTTTTTTGCTTTTGAGTTTGAGGCAAGTCTCACTAAGTTGCCTAGACTGGCCTTGAACCTAAAATCCTCCTGTTTCTGCCTTTCAAGGTTTGGGATTACAGGCATGTGCCATCACACCTGGCTTCCACTCTGTCTCATAAATGGGTATATTGTCATAGAAGCTCAAACAGATTAAAGTTGAGTATTTTGGTAAGAATACTTCATAAAGAGGCCTGGTCTTTTGTTAGGCTAGCAGACATTTATGATCATCATTTTGCAAGCATTGCTCATTAAAGTTTGCAAATTATCTTTGACTATCCAATAAATGCTGACCACACAATGGAGGGACCCAGTATATTTATTTAGAAACAATGACACTAAACCAGACCTTGGTTGTATATATAATGGATTTCTCTTAAGAACACACAGACTCTTTTGCTTTCAACCCTTGGGAAAGGGGAGTGGGGATCACACTTAGGCATGTCTTCTATTCTCTTCTGACTATCTGAGTTACCTTAGTTTTCTAGGTGCCATCTCAACTTGTTCCTTTACATAAGGGGTGTCTACCAGTGCCTTTCTGCTTGGTACAGCTAAGAGATACAAATCCTAAATGACTAATAGAATACATTGACTATAACTAAAACTTGTTCGAATTTTCAGTCTTCTTTTATTTAAAGATGTTTTTATTTTTGTTTATTTTTAAATTTTTATAGTTTAAATTTTTATAGTTGAGACAGGTTTTCATGTACCCCCAGACTGGCATGGAACTTCTGATCTCCTGTCTTCACCTCCCAAGTTGCTGGGATTACGTGTAGGGCCACAACACCCAATCTTAAAAACAGGTTTTTGTTTTATTTTTATTTCTTTTTTT
>NW_008329320.1:3087971-3102719 GCF_000622305.1 Nannospalax galili
ATGTCTTTTTGAGACATGGTCTCCCTGTAGCCCTTGTTGGCCTGGAACTTTCTTTGTAGACCAGGCCGGACTCAAACTCACAGAGATGCACCTGCCGCTGCCTCTTGAGTTCTGTAATTAAAGGCGAGCATGGTCTTTTTGAGACAGGGTCTCCCTATAGCCCCAGCTGTCCTGGAACTCACTTTGTAGACCAGGCTGGCCTTGAACTCACAGAGATCCGTTTGCCTCTGCCTCCTAGTGCTGGGATTAAAGCGTGCGCCACCACGCCCGGGATTGTTTTGCTTTTTTAATGCAGCACTGGACTTTGTGCTAGGCAAGCACTCTACCAACTGAACTCCATTTACAGCACTCAAAATATGTTTTTTAAAGTAGCTTGTTAAAGGCTGGTGAAATGACTCAGATGGTAAAGGTACTTGTGCCAAGCCTGAAGACCTGAGTTTGATCCCTTCCACATGGTGGAAGGCAAGAACCAACTCTCACAAGTTGTCCTCTAACCTCCACATGCACATCATGACACATTTAAGTGCATCCACACACAGACACACACCACACAATCAATCAATCAATGTAATAAAACTAGCTTGTTAAATAAACACAAAGCTTCTGAGGTATGAGGGTATGTGATAGTTTAATGTGTATTCTGAAACGCATGTCTTTGTTATTATTTTGAGCCCTGACCTTTTGTTCTTTTCTTTCTTTCTTTTTTTTTTTTTAGGAAATTCACACAAATGAAAAGGAAGTAACAGAGAAGGAAGTCGCTCTTCACTTGTTGCCAGGTAACAGTCATGTTAGCATCATACCTCGTGCCCTGTGTACAGTTCAAAGCAAAGATAGATGACATCATCCCTAGCGCTGCTATATATAAACTCCTTTGTTTTTCATCCTCTGGCATGTAACAGTAATGAGTTGGACAAAGATGTCAAGGTCTTAGGTCCAGTAACTCCACACCTGACTATTACAACATTTAGAAAGAATTTTCTTGTTATCCTTTCCTATAGCCTGACGAAACTATACCTGGGAAAGTCTCACCTCTTTCACAAGCCAGTGAAGCCTTGTCCAGGTTGTCCTACTTGACCTCATCCAGTATTTCTGGTTTGCAATTAAAAAAAAAAAAAATCCAGGGCTGAAGAGATGGCTCAGTGGTTAAGAGCACTTGCAGAAGATCCGGGTTTGGTTCCCAGTATCCACGTGGCAACTAACAGCTGTTCATAACTCCAGTTCCAGGGGCTCCAACTCCCTCTTCTGACCTCTTTGGACATTACATGGCATAGGTGCACTTACACACATGGAGGCAATGCACTCATACACAAAAAATAAAAATAGTAAATATTAAAAAAAAATCCTAGTCCTTGGAAGAATCCTACACCCTGTGCATCATTCCTGATGCCTAGGTCTATAGTTACTCTTGAATAGCACACCTGCTTGGGCTTTCTAGGGTGGGTGGTAGTGGGTGGCCTCACCTGTCTGCTGGTGTATTTGAGCACAGGTACCAGGGATGCTGGAATTCACCAACCCTGGGGTCACTTGGGCTTTGCTCTGAAGTCACACGTTAATGAAAGAGCCCAGATGGGTTATTTCTGAGACAAAGGAGAGTAAATTTTAATCACTTCTGAGTTGAAGAACAGAAACCTCGCTGGGCGTGGGGGTACATGCCTTTAATCCCACTTGGGAGGCAGAGGCAGAGGCAGGTGGATCTCTGTGAGTTCTGTCCTCATATGTGGGAAATCTTGTCAACTCTATGTTCTTTTTCTACTTTTCCTAATTTAAAATAATTTCTTTTCAAGCCGGGTGTGGTGGCACATGCCTTTTTAGTACTAGCACTTGGGAGGCAGAGGCAGGCGGATCTTTGTGAGTTTGAGGTCAGCCTGATCTACATAATGATTTCCAAGCCAGCTGGGGTTACAGGGAGACCCTGTCTCAAAAAAATTTTCTTTTTCTTTTCATAAGTGTTTGTTAGGAACATGGTCCTCCTGCCTGTCTCCTGAATGCTGGGGTCACAGCCATGTGTACTACATACAGCTTCAAAAGCCTTTTATGTGTATTTCCTCATAACTATGAGGCCTCCTGGTACTTTTTATTTTAGTTTAGGTTATTGAGGGTATATGAATATATCCAAGTTTCTGACTAATATGCTTCTTTCAGTAAGAACTAGAATCATATAATTTGTGTGTGTGCCTTGTGTGTGTATATATGTTTGTGTGTATGTGTGCTTTTTTTTCTTTTTTTTTTTTTTCTTTTTTGTCTTTTTGAGACAGGGTCGCCCTATAGCCCTAGCTGGCCTGGAACTCACTTTGTATTTGTAAACCAGGGTGGCTTCAAACTCACAGAGATCTGCTTTCCTCTGCCTCCTGAGTGCTGGGATTACAGGCGTGCGCCACCATGCCTGGCTTGTATATGTGCATTATATGTCTGTGGTGTGTGTGTGTCACATGTGTGCATGTGGAAGCCACAACCTTGGGTGTTATTTCTCCTCATGTGCTATCCACCTTGTTTTGAGGGTTTCATACTGGTGTAGGCTCACCTGTTAGGCTAGGCTAGACTGACTGTTCAGCAAACCTGAGGGATCTGCCTGTCTCCACTTCCTCACACGCCAGCATGCTCAGCTTTTTAACATGAGTTCTAGAGATTGAACTCAGGTCCTTATGCTTGTATAGCAAAGACTTAATTGACAAAGCTGTTTCCACAGCTTGTTATCCTATGACTTTTAAATAATGTTTTTGAATTTCAGAGCCTTTTTTTTTCTTTTTTTTTTAAATAATTCTTTTTTAAAAATTACTTAATAACCACATAATTAGAAGCATTTCATTACAACAGCGTTGACATATTCAATAACAATTTCCAGAGCTAAGATGCATCTCTTTCAAAATTGGCTGTAAATTTTTAGGTTCACAGTTGAATTAACACAGTTATATAGTATTATACTCAGTATAAACCCTATTAAGACATAAAATTGAATGAGGTTTTAACCTTTCAAAAAGATCTCCATTTCATTTTAAAATATACTGTTTCATACAGAAAAACTCATTTTTAATGCAACTAACACTTAGATGTTTGCACATGCATCGCTAATCTCTATATATCTGATTATTACTAGTCACCGTCATTTATTTTCTGAGATCCTTGGCACCTAAGCACGGATATAAAGTGATCAGGTAGATTTCAATGGTAATGTTTTTCTCATCTACTAATTTACATGAAGCAAATTTTTATGCCTCTTCCTCAAATATAACTCACTTTTTAAATTTATTGATTTTTGTGTGTGTTATTTCATATAGAACATTTCAAACAATCTTATTCATCTATATACCCACATCCCAAGTGGCACCCTCCCACAGCCCCCACCCCCACCCCCCTGGAGCCCATATACAATGTCATCCCTGTTATTGTCCACTGTGTTGTCAGTACCCCCAGCCATTCTCCAGTGCTTGTCCATCTGTTCAGTCAGCCATCTAGAGTTCCTTATTTTAGGAAGATCAGCTGTTCCTCATCTAGCAGCAAGCAGTTGCCAATTTTCCTTTAGATAAGATTGGGGTCTGCTGTTCATTTTCCCAGTTCTATCCTGGGTTACTGTCTGGGAATCTCTTGGGCCATCCTGGCCAACAACTCAAAGGAAGGTATCTCCTGTCTGGCATTGTTTCTTGTTATGTAGCCTTTAGCTAACACATGGACTCTTAAAGAATAAAGAATTATATTGATCCCTTTTATCTTTGGTTATACCTTCCTTTTGGATGTTTAAGACCATGGAGTTGGCCCAGATAAACCAATTTATTTTAAAACTTCAGGTCGTTTGGAGCCTCTTTTCTTTAATGATGACCTAAGTCTTGAGCCCTCCTATGATTGATTTTTTCCCCCTCCTTAGAAGTATAGATTTTGAAATTATCCTTTTTTTTTGGAGCAGATTTTCACCACGTAGCCCTGGCTGACTTGAAACTTACCATGTAGACCAGACTGGCGTTGAACTCACAGAAACCTGCCTGCCTCTGCCTCTGCCTCTCCTCTGCCTCTGTGTTGAGATTAAAGGTATGTACTACCACAGTTAAGTTTTACCTTTATTTTTAACTTGGTGTTAAATATATTCTTCCATTTAGATTACCTGATAGCCTCTTCTAGGTGTGTGGCTTTTGCACTCACAGTTAAGTTCTCTGAGCTTCAGTTGTCTAAACTAGACAAAGAGCCTTCTTGGATCCCAGCTGCATGTCCATGTCTGGTCCAGACAAGGTGGTGGTGCTGTAGCATACCATGTTGCAGAAGGAATGCTCTGACAGCTGCTGCCCATTGGTGTCTGCTCTCTATTGGGCAACCATGAGATGAGACCCTCTTGGTCTTGGAGAGAGTCTCACATATTAAAACCTGTTTTCTGTTGGGAGTTGGAAGGACAGGAAGGCTTGCCCACATACCTTTTACCTTGACCTTGGCTGAGGTACTTTTTCTGGGACCGTTTTAAACCCCAAAGGGCCCTGACTTCATTCTTCAAATTTTTAAAACCAGAGACTGACCTAGTGACTGATATTTTCTTAGTGCTTTAGTTGGAAGTACCCAACCCCTTGGATAGTGGAAAAAAAGTACTATACTACATGCCCCTTGCTAGTCTGAGTAGCTAAAATACTTGCTTTTCTTTGTTTTCATGGTGAAAGCTATACTAAATAATTTTTAGCCAATAAATGAATTCAAAGATGAAGAAATCCAGAGGGAGGTTGTGAGGGAAGATGGTTGGGCGACAAGAAAATACCTTTTCTTTTTGCATAGTACTTACACTTTGTTTCCCATTTCCCCTGTTTCCTTCTCTTTCCTGCCCTCACCCAGGCACTCAGCCCTTGAGAACTTCTCCACTTCCAGGGAGTGAAGAGTGCTTACCTTTCTCCCAGGCCTAGCTTTTTTGCCTATGAAGTGAAACTGTAGCTTCTGATGTGGGCTGGGTGCCTGCAGAAGGAGCAGGGGAGGTGGCACGTTGAGAGGATAGACTTTGAGCTAAGGAAGAGAGGATAGGTTCTGTTTTCTGTCCCCACCGGTGCTCTGGGCATGCAGCCAGGATGAGATGGAGGTGCTACAGAAGGCACAACACCTCTGCTGTCTGAGGAAGCTGCTTCCACAGGAAAAGGGGCTGGGTCTGCATCCAGAACCTACTGGCCAACCTGCCTGCTTTTGCTCACTTCAGGTATCACTGTTATGGGACATCTGCTGAATCAGAGTAATGAAAACACCAGAATATGCATTAGAGAGTGCTGAAAGGCAGGTACCCTTGTGCCCAGCTGTAATTTCAGCACTTGGGAATTGGAGGGAGGAGTATTACTATGAGTTAAAGGCCAGCCTAGACTACATAATGTCTCAAAAAAATAGAGTTGGACATGGTAGCACACACCTTTAATCCCAGCACTTGGGAGACAGAGGCAGGTGGATCTCTGTGGGTTTGAGGCCACCCTAGTCTACATAGTGAGTTCCTGGCCAACTAGGGCTACGTAGTGAGACCCTGTTTAGAAAATAAATAAATAAATAAATAAACAAAATTTTAAAAACAGAAAAAAGAAGCTTGTGATCATAACCACCTTCCATTATTCCAGTGAAAAATCAGAGAAATCCCTGCATGAAGGTGGCCTAGCCATTTGGCTTGCCTTGTTCTTTTTTACTTTCTCACTTTGTAATTCCTGCTGCTCTAGAAAGTGGTATGTGGTGGAGTGCTGCACTGTACTGTGTGTTTGTCTTTATGTCAGCAGAGCTTAGTACCTACATTCTCTGCGGTCCCTGAGGACTCTGAGGCAAGCTTGCTTTCATTTCCACCAGGTGAACAGCTGCTTTGTGAAGCCAACACAGTCCTGAAGTATGTGCAGGAAGATTCCTGTCAGCGTGGAGTCTATGGGAGACTTGTCTGCACCGACTTCAAGATTGCCTTCTTGAGTGATGATGAATCTACTTTGGATAATGACGTATGTATGAGCTGGATTTGCTGAGTTGAAAGGGCAGGTACAGTTGTGACTTCATTGGTTTTCCCACAGCTTCTCCCTCCTCCCAACACAGAAATCCAAATAGAAGACAGAAATGCCTCTCATTCAGAAACTGTTACCTGTGGCCAGGTGTGGGGGCACACGCCTTTAATGCTACCTGTGTGCCACGTTACATTGTCCTTTTTTTTTTTTTGTCTTTTTGAGACAGGGTCTTCCTGTAACCCCAGGTGGCCTGGAACTCACTATGTAGACTAGGCTGGCCTCCAACTCACAGAGATCCACCTACCTCTGCCTCCCAAGTGCTGGGATTAAAGGCGTATGCCACCACGCCCAGCTCTTTTGCCCTTATAAATTGGTGCTGACAACTTTTTCTTGTCTTCTCTTGGATTTCAGCACAGTAAATCACTGATTGGATTCACATCTCAAATATACTAGTTTCTTATGTTTTTTCTATACTAAGCTCTTCCACAAATTTGGGGATTGAGTTCTGTAATGAAACTGATCAATAATGCCACCTTTGGAGTTAAGCATAGTGGCACATGCCTTTAATTCCAGCACTTGGGAAGCAGAGGCAGGTAGATCTCTGTGAGTTCTACTCTAGGTAGAGTTCCAGGCCAGCCAGGGCTGCATAGTGAGACCCTATCTTAAACAAAATGAAAAAAAGAAAAAAACAAAACAAAATGCTGCCTTTGAAGTTGGATTTGCCTTCCATGTAATCTGAACCTAGTTGCAGTGTCCTTGTGAGTCTTGTGTTTCCTTAGGAGCAGGTGGAGAAAGAGAACTCTGTATCCCACCCCACCAAGGCCATTTCTGGCCCCCACATGCCAGCTGCCCTAGACCCCCTTTTCTTTTTAAAAAACAGCTCTATTGCTACCAAGACTAGCCTTCTGTACTGCTCTCTACTACTGATGCTTGGTTCCTATTCCTGTAAAGACAGCATTTACCAGAACTTGAATCTCCAGGTGTTTCCCCTAAACTGTCCTCAGGTAGCCCTGTCAGTCACTTTGTGTTTGTGTGCAGAAATACTAACGTGCGTTTCACTTCCTCACGCTTTTCCATGTGATTGACTGTGGCATAGTGAATTTACCTGGGAGCAACCCAGAAGTGCTGTCTTCTGCCTGGTTGGAAAAAGCTGGTGCTCATGAACTCTTCTCACTTAGTGCTTGGGATGTGTGGATGCCTTTCTCAGTTACCTCAGTGCACACTGGAGAATGGTGATTTTCTCTGCCTGGAAACGTTGAAGTTCATAGAAATAAGTCACAGTTGTTTGAATTTTCTTTTTAGGAAACTCAGTTTAAGAATAAAGTGGTAGGAGAAAATGACATTACACTCCACTGTGTGGATCAGATTTATGGAGGTAAGTAGCTCTTTCCATGGACTTTTGCCTGTCTTTGTATATACTACTAATAATGATAATGTTCTTATATAGTCTAGTAAAATGTGTTATATAGTTATCTTGTGTAAAGCAGCTTTATGGATGATAAATTGAACCATGAAGTAGCTTGTTTGGGGTTGCTTAGTTAGAAGTGATCCAAGTTGAACTTGGAGCCTCTTTATTTATTTTGTATGCTTGCTTTTAAATATTTTTTTTTTACTACACACTATATATTTGTGTGTGTGTATGTATATATGTGTGGGTGTACATGTGGAGGTCAGATGACAACCTGTGGGAGTTTGTTCTCTCCTTCTATCTACCGTGTGGATCTTGGGAATTGATCTTGAGTCATCAGGCTTGGTGACAAACACATTTACCCACTGAGCCATCTCACTGGTTCATCTCTTGTTCTTTTGAAATTTTTTTTTTTTTTTTTAATATAGCCCACTAGCCTCAAACTCATGATCCTCCTGCTTCTGCTGCCTGAGTGCTGGTTTATAGGTGTGAGTCATCACACCTAAATTGAAGCCTGTTTTTTCTAATACTTCACAGGAGACCATTCTCTGTTAGCTGTTGATCAGCCCAGGTTGGTTGTATGCAGTGGGGGAGTATGAAGGCCAGGGAAATATGCTTGATATACATTAGTTGCCTGTATGACAAGGTCCTTATGTCACATAGTACCATGTACAATGACTGTATAGAATGAGAATTTAAAGACAGAAGCAACTTTTCCATTAAAAAAAATAAAAAGGCTGGTTATATATAATACAATAGGATGTCTTTTCTGCTGACGAAACAAGACTATCCTGCCAAACCCCACTGTTTTCTGTTCTCCATTTTTGGGTTCAGAGCATTTTCAGAAATCCTTCAGCCATTAAAGATATTCTCAGCACTAGCAGGAGAGTCCAGGCTGAGGAACAGGGAGGCAGATGTTAGGAGGGGTTATACCATAAATTTAGGAGTTGGCTGCCATGAAAGTATGTCCTGTCCTGAGCACTGTCCCTCCCATCCTCTATGATAACAGGAACTGGATTTTCTTTTTTTTTTTTTTTTTTTCCGGTCTTTTTGAGACAGGGTCTCCCTGTAGCCCCAGCTGTCCTGGAACTCACTATGTAGACCAGGCTGGCCTTGAACTCACAGAGATCCGCCTGCCTCTGCCTCCCGAGTGCTGGGATTAAAGGCGTGTACCACCACTCCCGGCTAGATTTTCTTTTTTTTTTAAGATTTATTTTTTATTTTTATTTATATGTATGTATCTGTATCTGTGCTTATATGCCATATGTGTGCAGGTGCTTGTAGAAGCCAAACAGGGCATCGGATCCCCTGGAGCTTGAGTTAGAGGCAGTTATGAGCTGCCTGATAAAGATGCTGGAAAGCAAACTGTAGTCCTTTGGAAAAATAGGAAGTGCTCTTGGCCACTGAGCCATCTGTATAATCCCCTTGGAGCTGGGTTTTCTTCAGACCATTAGAATCTGTTTTACTGTCTGTTGAGTCTTAGCTTACTCCAAAGTCATGAAGAAGCCTGCCTGTTCTTAGAGAGCCAGGACCCCTGCTGGAAGGGACTGGCCTTGGCCTTCTGGCCTCAGAAGCTAACAGTCTACCTTGTTTTTTTTAGCATTTATTTGTTGCTATGTAATATTAATTTCTACTCCTGATTTCATTATTGATCTGTAGTATTTGATGAGAAAAAAAAAACTCTGTTTGGACAACTGAAGAAGTACCCTGAGAAACTTATTATCCACTGCAAAGATCTCCGAGTGTTCCACTTTTGTTTGAGGTACACAAAGGAAGAGGAAGTCAAAAGGGTAACTAATTGCATGTTTTTAGGTTTTATTTCCCATCAGGTTTTCCCCACTGACTGTAGGTTTTGCTTATATTGCCTGAAGCTGGAGGGGAGCATTTCACTCTGTGAAGCTGAAATTGGTTGTAAGGTCATTCTTTGATTAATGTGTGAGAGGTCATTGGAAAAAGCATGCCTGTGCGTTGACTTGGCATATGCTACATCTTTTCCTTCAATTCATAATGTTGTTTACCTAGAACCACTAAAGGATGGGAGGTGATGAGTGAGGTCAGAGTCAATTGGGGAAATGGTAGAAGGAGACAGGTAAAAGCTATTTTTCACCTCTGACAACCTAGCTAAAGATATGACTGCTGACTTCCAACTCCTGTAAATAAATGAGTTTATCTCTGGGAGGTAGTAGTTGTGTGTGGGAGGAACACAGGTCAGATGAGCAAAGTCAGGTTACCAAGTATACCTTTGGAGATTAATCACATCATTTCCTGGTTGTCACAGCAAGTTGAGATCATGAAGTGGCTTCGCCAATTTGCTATTCATTATAACTTCAAGATTTTTCTTACTGAGATAGTGAAGATCTTATCTGCAGTGACCTCTGCATACTTGGATAACACCTTACCTTTCTTTCAGATAGTATGATAGTTCAGTCAGAATAGTAAATGGGATTCTAGTATCTATTCTGAGCAGGCAAAGAATGCTGTATCTAGAGAAAATTACTTGAGAAACAAGGTGCTTCATTTTTTAACAGTTGTTTTAGCCATTTATCCAAATATACTTTGTTTAACACAATAGACAGAAAGCACAATAGATTTCTTTTCCTTTTTTAAAGGGAGACAGGGTTTCATGTAGCCCAGGCTGGCCTCAAACTCTGTATGTAGTTGAGAATGACCTTGATTATTTGATCCTTCTACCTCCACCTCATAGAGTGCTAGGATTACAGGCATGTGCCACCAGGCTTTGTGCATATTAGGTAAGTACTCTACCAACTGAGCTTCCTGAGCCCCTCTTTCTCATTTTCTAAAAGGTCTACAAGTGTGTTAGAATGGCTAAGGGTCTTGGCTGTGAGTTTTTGAACATGTCAGACATTTGAACCTCACTTAATCGGGTATATTAGTCAGGGTTCTCCAAAGAAACAGAACCGGTAGATTTATCAGCTTAGCTCACAGGATAGAGTCCAAGTAGTCCAATGATGGCTGTACCACACTGGGGAGGCTGAGAATCTGTAGTTGCTCAGTCCACAAGGCTGGGTGTCTCAGTAGTCCCAATATGGCGCTGAAGGTCTGATGAATTCCAAAAGATCAGCTAGTCTTCAGTCTACAGCAGCAAGACAAACTCACCAGCAAGAGAGAAAGCAAGCAGCAAGAAGCCTTGGCCTTTTATACGGACTGCCATCAGAAGGTAACACCCACATTTAGGGTGTGTCTTCCGGCTTTAGATAATCCAATCAAGAAGATCTCTTTCATTTCAGTTAATCCCAGATCCAATCAAATTGACACCCAGGATTAGCCATCACATAGGGCATTTGAACTTTTTTGTTTAACACTTAGTTTCTAGAAAATTAGAAATCCAGAGCTCTTAGAAAGCATGACAATAAGCACTCTGTTGGTCTGCATATTCCAAGAGCCAAGACATAGCTTCAGCTCCAACAAGGTTGTAGTGTTGTTCCCATAGCCCTATGCATGATGGAGAACATAGACAAGTTGGCTCCTGCCCTCCTAGTGCTGATCTATCTAAACCATAACTATATCCATTCACCCTTCTTTTCTAGATTGTCAGTGGCATAATTCATCATACCCAGGCTCCTAAACTGCTTAAAAGATTATTTCTATTTTCCTATGCAACTGCTGCACAAAACAATGCAGGTAAGTAGATTCTGAGCTTGAATTTGAGGGTAGGCGGGATCCTTTCTATTAGGTTTTTTTTTTTTTTTTGGAGACAGGTTTTCTGCCTCAACCTCTTGAATGCTTGGATTGCAGGCTACACTGCGACCCTAGAAGGGTCTTCTCACCTGCAACCAGGAGGAGAAACCCCATCTCAGTTGGTTTTGCATCTCCATGACATATACTTGACAGAAAGGAAGATGTATTTTGGCTCGTGATTTGAGAAGGTTCACTCCATGGTGGGCTTCGCCCATGCACTTGGCAGAACACTTGGTAGCAGGAGTATATGGTGGAGGATGTTCTTTACCTCATGGTAGACAGGAAACAGAAAAAAGGGAAAGGGAACACGGACCATACATAATTTTCAAAACACACCCCACTGGCCTACCTCCTTCAGAAAATCCCCATCTCCCAAAGTTTCTACATCCTCCCCAGATAACACCATGCCTTTGGGCCCAAGCATTCAACAATAATAACATCCTTTTTGTTCCCCTTCCCTCTTTTTTAAAAAAATTTTATGTTATTTTTATGTGTATGTGTGTATTGCCTACATGTAGGTAAGTACACCCATGTCGTGTCATACAATGCCCTCGGAGGTCAGAAGAGGCTGTTGGATCCCCTGGGACTGGAGTTATGGACAGTTGTTAACTGCCATGTGGGTGCTGGGATTCAAACCTGGGTCTTCTGCAAGAACAACCAGTGTTCTTAACTGCTGAGTCATTGCTCCAGCCCCCCCTTCCCTCTAACAGTTGGTCATTCCTTGCTTGGATGATTCATTTACATTTCTTTTTTTTCCTGTCATCTAAACTTACTTATTAGATTTCTTTGCATATTGCAGTGTATTGTTTGTGTGGTTACTTCTTATGAAAGGTAAATCAGGGACTAGAATGATGACTTGGTGGGTAAAGTGCTTGCTGTGCAAGCATGAGGACCTGAGTTTGAATACCCAGCATCCATATAAAAGCCATGTGCAGTGGTGCATGTCTATAACCCCAGAGCTAGGGGCAGAGTCAGGTGGATCCTGGAAGCTCTCTGGCTAGCCAGGCTAGCCCAAAGAGCAAGTTCTAGGTTCAGTGAGAGACCTTGTCTCAAAAAATAAGGTGGAGGGGCTAGAGAGATGGCTCAGTGGTTGAAAGCACTGGCTGCTCTTGCAGAAGACCTAGGATCAATTCCCAGCACCCACATGGTGGCTAACAACTGTCCATAACTCCAGTTCCAGAGGATCTGATATCTTTATCTGACTTCTACATGACACAGATGCACTTACACACATGCAGGCGATACACTCATACACATAAAATAAAAATAATAAATAAAAATATTTTTAAAAAATAAGATGGAGGGGACTGGAGAGATAGCTCACTTGTTAAGAGCATTGGCTGCTCTTGCAGAGGACCTGGGTTCAGTTCCTAGCACCCACATGGTGGCTAACAACTGTCCATAACTCCAGTTCCAGAGGATCTGATATCTTTATCTGACTTCTACATGACACAGATGCACTTACACACATGCAGGCGATACACTCATACACATAAAATAAAAATAATAAAATATTTTTAAAAATAAGGCGGAGAATAATAGAGGAAGACACCTAATGTCAATCTCTGGCCTCCACATCTGCATGCCCAGTCATGTACACACATGTATACATTACACACAAATTGAAATTTTTTTCATTAAAAATTGGCAAAATCAGTATATTGTACTGGGAATGTGAGACTCTAGAAAAAAACAAAACTGAGGCAGAATTTAAAATAACCTTTTTGTCCCTAGGTTTTTTCTGTGTAAATATGCTTGATTTTAGAAAATGTCTTATATTCTACAAGGGTTTGAAATAAGAAGAACATACTATAAATAGGACATTTATGCATAAGAAAAACTTTCCAAATAGGTTACTTCATAAAATAAAACTCAGCAGGCCTGCTAATGCATGCCTGTAATCCCAGCACTTGAGAGACAGAACCAAAAGGATTTCCACAAATTGGAAGGCCAGATTGACCTAACAGTGAGTTCCAGATTAGTCAGGGCCACATAAGAGATCCTTGCAGGGCGGGGGGAGGTAAATTTTTTTTTTTCATTCAGTTTGTAGAAAAGAGCACTTTTTTTTTTTTTTTTGGTATTTTTGAGACATGGTCTCCCTGTAGCTCCAGGTGGCCTGGAACTCACTATGTAGACCAGGCTGGCCTTGAACTCACGGAGATCCTCCTGCTTCTGCCTCCTGAGTGCTGGGATTAAAGATGTGCACCACTACACCCAGCCCAAAAAGAACACTTTTTAAAATAAGAAACTCTGGGCATTTGCATCAGCCATGGGCTGGTGAGATGACTCAGCAGGTAAGGGTGCTTGCCACTAATCCTACGACACATGGTAAAAGGAGAAAACATACTCCTGCAAGCTGTCCTGACCTCCACACATGTACACACACATACATTTACAAAATAAATAAGTAAATGTGATTTAAAACAAAGAAAATGGTGTATAGCATGGGCTATGTTTTCAGTTGTCTGTCCTCTTTCACTTTTCTCCCCCTAGTGTGTTCACTCAGTTTACCTGGTTGTCTCCATTAGAAATGGGTAGTTACTCATCATGGCTCCTACATCAGAGATATCTGGCTGCTTTGTTTAAAAATACACACTACTGGGCGTGGTGGTGCATGCTTTTAATATCAGCATTCAGGAGGCTCAGTTACTGACTGAGATATCTCCCCAGCCCAAGTGTTTTAATTTCTTGCCTTATTTCTTCAATCACTCACTCATCATTCAAGAGTTTGTTGTTCATTCTTTTAAGTATTTGTGTTGTTTCTGTAGTTTTTCTTGCTACTGATTTCTATTTTTATTCCACTAGGATTTCATGAGATACAAGAAATAATTCCAATTCCTTGTTAAGACTTGCTTTGTTACCTATGATGTATGTGATCTATTTTAGAGGTGGGTCCATGGGCTACTAAGAAGAATAATGTGTATTCTGTCTTTTACAAATGAATTTATTTTAAATATTTATGTGTATGAGTGTTTACCTGCATGTATGTAAATACACCATGTGCTTGCAATGCCTGTAGTGGTCAGAAGACATTGGATCACTTGGAACTGGAGTTACATATGGTTATTAGCTGCCATGTGGGTGCTGGGAACCAAACCTCTACAAGAGCAGCCATGCTCCTAACCACTGTATTCTATCCTATTCTTTACACCATGTATTCTATTTTTATTAGATGGAATATTCTGTAGATATCAGTTAAATCTATTTGATCTGTGGTGTAGTTTAACTTTGAGGTTTCTTTATTCTATTTTAATTTGGATGACTGATCTAAAGATGAAAATGAGGCATTAAAGTAACATAATATATTTATCAGGAACCATCAACCCTTTTATGCCTGTTAGTATTTGTTTTATCAAATTGAGAGATTTGGTGCATGTATGTTTATGATTGCTATATTTTCTTTTAGTTTCAAGTCTACTTTTTCAGATACCAGAATAGCTACCCCATCTTGTTGTTGGCTTCCATTTGCTTGATAGATTGGCTTCTCTCAGATTGAATTCTCAGTCTGAGTGTCTCTGCCAGTGAGGTATGTTTCTTGAACATAGTAAATGATTGAACCTGATTTATTTTTAGGCTTATTATTATTATTTTATTTATTTATTTAATTTTTTTGGTCTTTTTGAGACAGGGTCTCCTTGCAGCCCCAGCTGGCCTGGAGCTCCCTATGTGGACCAGGCTGGCCTTGAGCTCACAGAGATCCACCTGCCTCTGCCTCCTGCG
>NW_008329320.1:3102784-3128862 GCF_000622305.1 Nannospalax galili
GCTTTGTAGACCAGGCTGGCCTTGAACTCAAAGAGATCCGCCTGCCTCTGCCTCCAGAGTGCTGGGATTGAAGGCGTGCACCACCACACCCAGCTTTATTTTTATTATTTTTAATTATGTTTATGGGTATGTGCATGTGCATACAGGTGTCCATGGAGGCCTACAGTGTCAGAATGCCGGAGTTATAGGAAATTGTCAGTGGCTGAGTGTGGGTACTGGGAACAAATTTGAGTCCTCAGCTCTTAAATGCTGGGCAATTTTTCCAAGCCCTGGAATGTGTATGAGTGTATTGCCTGCATGTGTTTAAGTGTACTTGTGTCATGCAGTGCCTGCAGAGGTCAGAAGCAGGTGTTAGATCTCCTGGAACTGGAATTATGGACAGTTATTAGCCTCTATGTGGGGTCTGGGAATTGAACCTGTGTTTCTGGAGAATCATTTCTCCAGATCCCTGGATTTGGTCTTTTAATATAGTCAGCCAGTCTACATCTTTTTATTGGTGAGTTAAGGCCATTTACAATATTTAAGGTTATTATTGGGAAATATTTACTAATTCTTCTGATTTTGTTGGTTGTTCTGTTTGGGTGGATTACTATTTGGTGTTTTGTTTTGTTTCCTTGCTATTAGTATTGGGAGTTTGCTGGTTTACTGTGTTGGATATGATGGATTCCCTCTTAGCTCTCCATTGTTTATGTATTACTGTAATGAAATGTCTTTCCTGTGCTCTCATGATTGTGACTCTTTTCCTCTTCCGGTATAGTGAAATATTTCTGTATTTTCTTCAGTGCTGGCTGTGTGGTCACAAACTGCCCTTGTTTCTTCTTGTCTTGAAATGTCCTTATTTCTAAATCAATTTTAAAGGATAGCTTTGCTGTGTATAGCAATTTTGATTGGTAATTATTACTTTCAGGACTTGAAGTATAGTATTCCACACTTTCCTGGATTTTAGAGTTGCTGGTGTTATTCTGATGACTTGCCTTTGTAGGAGAATTGGCCTTTTCCCTGTGGAGCTTTTTTTTTAAAAAAATACTTTATTATATTTTTATTTGATTTTATGTGTATGCGTGTATTGCTTGCATGTAGGTAACTGCATCTGTGTTATACAGTGCCCACGGAGGACAAAAGAGGCTGTTGGATCCCCTGGAACTGGAGTTATGGACATTTGTTAGCTGCCATGTGGGTACTGGGATTCGAACTGGGATCTTCTACAAGAACAGCCAATGTTCTTAACCGTTGAGCCTTTCCACCCCCAACCCCACCCCCACCCCCGTGGAGTTTTTTAAAAAATGTATTTTACACGCCGGGTGTGGTGGCGCATGCCTTTAATCTCAGCACTTGGGAGGCAGAGGTAAGCACTCTGAGCAAAAACAACTTGAGGAGGAAAGGGTTTATTGCATCTTATACTTCCAAATAACAGTCCATCTTTTCAAAAAATGTTTATTATTTTTATTTTATGTGTATGAGAGTATTGCCTACATGTATGTAAGTGCACCCTTCCCTTAGAACTTTAAATAATGTTTCCTTCTGTGATTGCATGTATTTATATATGTCTGTAAACATTATATATACACACACACACACAAACACACATATATATATATATATGTATGTGTGTATGTATGTGGACATGATCTCACTTTATCCTGGCCTGGCCTGGCCTCGAACTCACAGTATATCGCAAGGTAGCCTCAAACTAATGGGTGATTCTGCTTCAATCTCCTAAATTGGGATTATAGATATAAACCACAACTCCTGTCTGCTTTCTGGTGTGTTTGTGTGAGTGTGTGTGTGTATTAATCTGTATGTATTCATGTGGGTAAGGTGTACAAGCATGTGGAAGCCAGAGTTTGACATTGGATATCTTCCACAATCATTCTCTACTTTATTTTTATTTTATGTGTATGAGTTGTTAGTCACCATGTGGATGCTGGGAATCAAACCCAGGTCTTCTGCAAGAGCAGCCATCTCTCCAGTTCCTCCACTTTTTTTTGGATACATTGTCTCTCACTGAACCCAGAACTCACTTATTCAGCTAGGCCAGCTGGCCAGTAATCTCTAGGGATCCACCTGTCTTTGCTTGTCCTCTCTTGCTCCCAGTGCCGGTGTTCAGCTGTGTACCACTCCACTCCACTTTTATATAGGTGCTGGAGATCTGAACTCAGGTACTTGAGCTTGTATACCAGGCCCTTTGCCCACTTTGCTTTGCATTGTTTAAATTCATTATTTTTATTTTATTAGTGTATTGCCTGCATGTATTTTAAGTGTACTCATGTTGTACAATGCCCGTGGAGTCAGAAGGGGCCACTGGGATCCTTTGAAACTGGAGCTACAGACAGTTGCCAGCTGCCATGTGGGTGCTGGGAACTGAACCTGGGCCTCTGCAAGAACAGCCAGTGCTCTTAACCACTGAGCCATCGCTCTAGCCCCTCTGCTTTGAATTTTTGACATATCGACCGTATGTCATGGAGAGATTCTTTGGTCATGTCTATTTGGAATTCTAAATGCCTTAGAGTCTTGTGAAGATTATAAAGTGTTAAATTCATGGCATGTTGGATGCAGTCATTAAAGGAGAGTTAATCGAGAATAAAAGTACATGTTAGCTGGGCATGGTGTCACACACCTGTAATCTCATTTTTTGGGAGGCAGAGGCAGGCACATTTCTATTAGTTCAGTGCCAGCCTGGTCTATACAGCAAGTTCCACACCAGCCAGGGCTTCATAGTAAGATCCTGTCTCAGAAAAGAAAAAAAAAGTGCCTATCCTCCAGATTATGGTCAGAGAATTGCATTTTACGTTAATGTTATTAGGCTAAACATGAAATTTGTCCCCTAATTCAGTTAGTTCATCTTTGTGAATGACAAGTTTATACTGTAACTTACGGCTTGTGGCAATATTAGATACATAAGCATGGCTTCTTTATTGATTGCTGTGGTTTATATAAACATCTATTGGGTTCATACTTGAGAAATCATACTCTGTTTTTAGAACTTCAGTCTCTTTTTAATCCCAATTTTGACCTGGGTGCTATTTTGCAGCTTTTGGCAGGATAAGAAGATCTACAAGTGTGACTTATCATTGACTAATTATATATAAGCATCTCTTGGGTTCATATTTGAAAAATCATACTCCATTTTTATTGTGGTTCCATCCTCCTCTCTTTCTTCTAACCTCCATTGATGGGACTGGGGCAGTGTTAGTAAAGGTTTGAACTGATAGGTGTGCTAATTGGTTGATTAGTGTTTTCATTGAGTATGGGTTTTGTTAACACAAGTGTATTAAAATTGGGACCCACCTGTCTGCCTCTCCAATGTTCAGAATACAAGTATGCCCCAACACACCCCAATTTTTTTGACATAGGTTCTAAAGATCAAATTCATGTCTTCATGATTAAAAGATAAGTACTTTGCCAAGTGAGCTATCTCCCCAGCTTGGTGTTTTTAGGCTAGATATATAGACTATTTGTCTATGGGTTTTTTTTTTTGTTTGTTTTATTTGGTCTTTTTGAAGCAGTGTCTCTCTGTAGCCCCAGCTGGCCTGGAACTCACTATGTAGACCAGGCTGGCCTTGAACTCACAGAGATATGCCTGCCTCTGCCTCCGAAGTGCTGGGATTAAAAGCATGCGCTACCATGCCTGGCCAGTTAATGCTCTTAACCGTTAAGTCATCTGTAGCCCTACAGTATCTTTAAAGTACCTGTGTTTTGACTGTCACATGGGGTCAAATGTGAAATTTTCTACTTGTGATGTCACATTAGCAGGAGATTTCAGATTTTACATTTTTTAGATCAGTAATGTTCAGCTTACATAAACGTTGATTTTTTTTTCATCTTTTTTTTAACCACATCTTGTCTTATTTAAAAGAAGCAGGTGGGGTAGTTATAGCAAACATTGCTTTTTTCAGTAGGCTTGAGTTTTTAGATGTGTATGTTACCTCCAGCAAGCAATGATGGCTTAGAGAAGGACCCAGGGACACTTGTGCTGGGCCACAAGAGCAGTGCTTCTGGACATTTTGTTCTCTAACTGTACTGATTTAGGAGCCAAGGTTCCCGTTACCATGATGCAGCCCTTGGCCCCTCCCCTCCCTGTGACTCCGATCTGTTCGTGGCTTTCAGTAGCCAAATGCCATCTTGGACAGGCCTCTTACAGGCAGTACCTCAAAAGCTGAAGAAGGATTTACATCCCAGAATCTGACATGCTTTTCTCATCAGTGTGCCATGTTATACACATATGACAGGACTAAAAATACTTCATTTCTTAGCATTTGTGCCAAGCCCATCTTTTAGTGCTTCACACGATTTTTGTTTTATATAAATTATCTTATGGTTAGATGACTAAAAATGGAGCTATGAATTACTTTTGCAAGAAATGGAACAAGAACAACCTTTTGAGGCTGGAGACATGGCTTGGTGGTTAAGACTACTTGCTGCTCTTGCAAAGGACCCCAGTTCGGATCCCAACACCCACATCAGGTAGCTCATAATGGCCTATAACTCCAGCTTCATTCAGGGGATCCAGCACATCTTCTGGACTCCACAGGCACATATACACATATACATAAACTAATTAAAATAAGCCTTTTAAAAAAACCTCTTTTCCTACAATATAAAAAGACAATCTTGGGCCAATTAAATGTCTCAGCAGATAAAAATGCTTGCCTCCAAGCTCAACTTTAGTTCAATCCCAAGGACTTACATGGTAGAAGGAGAGCACTCATTCACTCTGTAAGTTGTCTCTGACCACTACACACACACACTATGACATGCACATCATGACATGGATACACCTATACACACACAGAATAAATGTAATAAAAATATTTTTTTGAGATCCCCCTGTAGCCCCTGCTGGACCTAGAACTCACTATGTAGATCAGGCTGGCCTTGATCTCACAGAGATCTGCCTGCCTCTGCCTCCCAAGTGCTGTAAATTAAAGGCATACATTGCTCTGCCCCACAAAAAAATTAAATATTTCAGTTATAATTTTTGGACTAATGACCAAAAAGGAACAGTGAAGGCCATGAATTCTCTCTGCTTGGATAAAAGTGTCTAAATGGCCGGGTGTGGTGGCACACACCTTCAATCCCAGTGTTGGGGAGGCAGAGGCAGGTGGATCTCTGTGAGTTCAAGGCCAGCCTGGTCTACAAAGTGAGTTCCAGGACAGCTGGAGCTACAGAGAGACCCTGTCTCGACCAAAGGAAAAAAAAAAAGTGTCTAAATGAAGGAAATCAGGTTCTGAGCATGCATTTCCACATACACAAAGTGGCAGTGTCATAAAAAGACTTCATTGTCATGCTGATTTTTTTTTTTTAAGCCACTGAGTCCAGGAACCATACAGTAATGTTTGACACACCTGAAGACTGGTGTTGGGAATTGGAGCGGACCAAAGGCAGCATGAAGTACAAAGCTGTGAGTGTTAATGAAGACTACAAAATCAGTGACAGGTGAGCTTTCCATGCTGACTCTCATGCCATATAACTCCACCCTTTGAAGCACGCATCGAAGATTTATTTTTTTAACCATATGTGTGTGTATGTATGTATGTATATATATATATGTATGTCTGTATGTGGGTATGTGCTGGTGCCTGCAGAGGCTAGAAGAGAGTGTCAAATCCCATGGGTTGCAAGAGGCTGTGGGCTGCTTAAGTGGGCACTGGGGACCAAACTCAAGTCCTGTGCAAGAGCAGTACATGCTCTTAACAGCATAGCCATCATCTCAAGCCCTCACAGTCTGCTTAAATGTACTGATACTGTCATGTAACTGTCACCATGGTAAGTTTTAGAACTTTTAGAACTTGTAGAACCTTTTCATCATCCCTCAAAGAAACTCCATGCTGATCATTCTACATTTCTCCTGAACATCTTCCTCCCTATCCCACCCATAAACAACCACTGATGTACTTTCTGTCCCCATACATTTGCCTGTTCTAGACATTTCATATATGTAATTGAAATCATGTGATATGTGATCTTTATGTCTGACATTTTTATTTTATTTTTATGTGTATGAGTGTTTTGCCTGTATATGTTTAAGTGCACTCATGCCATGCATTGCCTCTGGATACCAGAACAGGGTGTCAGATTTCCTGGAGCTGGCATTTCAGATGGTTGTTAGCTGCTGGGAACCAAACCTGGGTACTCTGCAAGAGCAGTAAATGCTCTTAACCACTGAGCTATCTCTCCAGCCCCCCCCCCCTTTTTTTTTGAGACAGGGTCTTTCTGTAGTGCCCAAATTGGCCTGGAATTCATTATGTAGCCCAGACTAGCCTTAAACTCAAGATCTTGCTTCAGTCTCCCAAGTACTGTTATAGACATGAACCACACATCTGACTTATTCTTTTTATTGCCAAATAATGTTCCATGGTGTGCATGTACCATATCTTATTCATTCATTTGTTGATGGACATTTGAGTTATTTGTAATTTTGGGCTCTTCTAAATAAGGCTGCCATGAGTATTTATGTATAAGTTTTATGTGGGAATAGTTTTTTATTTCTCATTCATATATAGTCCAGGAGTTGAATTATCAGAACATAGGATTAACTCTGTTTAACTTTTTGAGGAATTTCCAGTCTGATTGCCACAGGGACGGTACCATTTAGCTTTCACATCAGTATACCTGCCTTGTATTTCTATTGCATTATGATGTTAGAGATAGCAGCCAGGGCTTTGTGCATGCTACACAAGGCCTGTAGCACTGAGCTATACCTCTAGACCCTCAACACTAGTTTCTAAAAGAAACCCTTAAAGTGCCTATTAAAGTACTCAAAAGTGGAACTGAGAGAGATGGCTCAGTCAGTAAAGTGTTTCCTACACAAGTATGACATCTGAGTTTAGTCCCTAGAACCTACATAAAAATCCCAGTGCTGGGGAGGTAAAGACAAGATGAGGCCTGGGGCCTGCTGACCAGTCACTTGGTTCAGTTAGAGACCCTATCTAAAAAAATAAAAGGTGGCGGCCCGCAAGATGGCTTAATAGGTAAAAGTGCTTGCTGCACAGCCTGATGACCTGCATTTGATTCTCATAACCCATAGTAGAAGTATAAAACCAACTCCTGAAAGTTGTCCTCTGACCTCCACACACATGCTATGGCATACACACACCTGCCTCACATACACATACATCATATACACATACACACAATGATAATAAATTTATAGGAAAAAATAAAGGTAGAGAGCTTTTGAAGAAGACACCCAACGTGATAGAGCACTTGCTTAGCTTGTACAAGGCCCTGGATTCAATTTCCAGCACCAGGAAAAAAAAAAAAAAGTGCTGTTGAGAAACACAGATCAGGCAAAGGATTAAGAAGACCTGGAAGTGATGGAAGGGAGGATGGTCAGGTGTAAATGAGTAAGTAGCGTTTGATCAAAGCCTTGGTGAAAGGGAGGCTTGAGCAAGAGGTTTGCTGGTAAAGTGCTTGGCATGGTCTGGGCAAGGCTATATGATCAGCAGCGAGGGGGCCAGGGACTGGGAAGGTTCAAGCCAGGAAAAGAGTAGGAAGTGAAGAGAAGGGATGGTTGGGTCCTTCCAGAAGAAGTTATCCTTTCTGATTCTGAGAACAACGAGGGGGAGTTTGAGCAGAGGCAGGGAGTGATCTGGCCTGCATTTTTAAAGGATGACTCTGCATATCTGTTTTTAGAAGCTTGAATTTTATCATTTGGGAGCATAACTTCCTAACACTCTGCTGAGTTTCATAAAATACTGTACTTTTATAGGGCTTCTGTTTCTGATAGGCTTCTTTAGCATATCAGCTTTGATTTTGACCAAGCAAAACGTTAACAGGAAGACTCCCCTCCTCCCTCACTCACACTCTAGTGACAGTGGAAGAGGTCTTTAGGTCCTCACCCCACCCAGAACTTCACTGTCAGCCCTACCCTGCTCCTTGCTCTTTCCTAGCTAAAAAGCTTGAAAGGGGAAAGCTAGCCCTTGTTCAGAAAGAGGTTAGAAACTCCTGCTCTTAGTGGGTACCTTGTCAGATTGATACTAATATAAGATGGCCTCATGCCCAGAATTAGATTTTTGGTTTTTTTGTTTTTCAATGAGGTCTTATGGGGCTGGGGAGATGGCTTAGTTAGTAAGAGCCCTTGCTCTACAAGCTTGAGGACCTGCGTTTAAATCCCTTGCACGTACATAGAAAGCTGAGCATGGCTGCTCCTGCCTTTTTTGGGGGGGTGGGGCGAGGGGGGGAGCCAGCCAGCCTAGCCAAAATATCAAGCTTCCAGTTCAGTGAAAGACCCTGTCTCAAGGCAGTAAGGCAGAGAACAATAGAGGAAGATACCCTGATACCCTACTCTGGCCTATGCATGGTCATGTGCACCTACATACTCTTGTGGATGCACCATACATGTACACACACACAAACACACACACACACACACACACACACACACACACAGATGAGGTCTTACTCTGTTACCTATTCTAGTCTCAAACTCCTGACCTTAAGTGATCCTCCTGTTTCAGTCTTATCAGTAGCTAGGACAACAAGGTATGTGCCACCATGCCCAGCACCCTGAATTCCTTTTTTGAAAATCTAGCTCAATCTGATTTGTGGTATTTGTGTAGGTATCAGCATGTCAGAAAAACATTTGGTTGGATGGGTGTGATTATGCATGCCTGTAATTCCAGCACTTGAGAGGGACTGACAGGCGGATCAGGTGTTCAGCATTATCCTTGGTTACATAGAGAGTTTGAATCCAACCTGGGCTACATGAGACACTGTCACAAACAATAGAAAAACAGAAAAAAAAGGCAATCAAAATGAAAAACACATGTCCAGGCGTGGTGGCACATGCCTTTAATCCCAGCAGAGGCAGGCAGATCTCTGTGAGTTCAAGGCCAGCCTGGTCTCCATAGTGAATCCAGGCCAGCTGTGTCTAGGAGACCCTGTCTCAAAAAAAAAAAAAAAACGAAAAACACTAAAAGGTCAAAGAGGAAACTTGTGAGTACTGGTAAATAGGGAGAATGGAGCATGAGTCAGATTTTGACACCCAGGGTGCTCAGTGCTGACACACATCACTTGGGACTGCCAGCTATGGGAATGACACAGGAAAGGCTGTGCTTTGTCTCAACCCTGCACTATAACTGTAACTGGCTGCATGGTCTTTCCTGTCCATGCTGGAGCCCCAGCATCTGTTCTCTGTACAGCAGGCAGAGTGAGCTTTTCCATGTGTATCTGATCATACCTGCCCCTGCTTCCCTGCGTTTTAGTGTAGACAGCCCAAATCACTCCAAAGCCCAACTCCCACTGTCACTCTCCTCCATCTATGCTGACTGCTCTGCCACAGACTCTGCCAAGTAGTCTCCTGTCTTGAAGCAGCCTTTGCAGTAGTTATCTCTACCTCACTGATCGGATCTCAGCTCAGTCTGTTTTTTACGGGCTTTTCCCAACACCCAGAGTGCTCATTGCGTTCCTTCCCTGGAGAACATCCTGCTTGGTCTGAGCTCCTTTGTCTTTGGATCATCATTTAGTTAATGCTTATTTCTGAAACCTTCAGCTCTATGAAATCAGGAGTACTCACTATTTTTGCTTCCCATTGTATCCTCAGTACCAGGCACAGTGCCTGGCTTCTGAGAAGAGCCTAAAAAATAAGAGAAACTAGATAAATGAATGAAGCCCTGTTAGGGTCTGTCACCTCCCTCGAGATTGCAGCTGCCTCCTTGGGTGCTACAGGTCTATTTCTTCTCTTTCTGAATTCTAAAAGCCTTTCTCTCATCCCACTACCTTGTAGAGATAAGAAAGTGTGTAACTCTGTAGGGTGTGTGCAGCACAGAGGGACCCATAAATTAACTGGCACAGGAAGACACAGCACTGCTCTGGGCTTACCAACTTTCCCAAACTACCATTGTGCTTGAGTGGATCATCCAACTTGCCATGACTGAAGTTGTACTGAGTTTAGAAAGGTTTGCTTTCTAGTCTGAACTCATAACTCATCCTACTGACTAAAATGACTTGTTTTGGAAGAGGGAGGATTAATTGCTCATAGTCTCAACAGATCCTGCATGGGATCCACCTGAGCTAGTCGGGACAGGCGAGGACACCCTCCACACTGCTCCCTGGGTGTGGTGCTCCTCATCACTGCTCAGGGACAAGGCTACATTCACTAATGCACTTGGTTCTGACCTTTTAAAGTTTTATTTGGTGTGTGAACAGCTGTTTATAAGATGATATTAATCAGTGAACTAACATTGTAACATATTCAGTCTTAGATGAGGAAGACATGTAAAGCTTTTAAAACAAGGGGACCCCCTGCAGCTTTATAGTATGAGCTACCAAGAGGGGAGCTGAGAACTCCCCAGGTGACCTTTGAAAGCTGGCCTGTGTAGAAGGTACCGTCTAGTCAGTGTGTATTTAAGTGTACATCTCAGTCACCCAAGGATCTTGTTGGAGTGCAGGTGCTCATTGAGCAGGTGGGGCAGGGTGTTCCTCCTGAGCTTCCAGGGATGCTGTGGCATACTCAGAGTAGTATGACCTTCCAGAAATAGCACTTTTGATCCTGACTGCGTTTGTGGGGAACCTTTAAGCTTCTTATTTATAAATATGTGTTAAGTATGGATATTGGTAATTTTCTATTCTTCCCCTGTGATTTTAATGGACAATTTGAACTTAAGCATTCAAGAGCCATTGATCTGTGAAGTTTTTACTTGAGTTGACTATCCCTGAAGAAAGATTAGCTTACTGCCCACCCATTCAAGCAGACATGTAAGAAAATACTGTAAGCACCTTAGAACTTCAAAAGCCACTCTTGACAGTTTGTTAAAAATTTAAAAAATTTTTAATTTTATGTGTATGAGTATATTGCCTGCATGTATATAAGTGCACCCATGTCATGCAGGACCCATGGAGGACAGAAGATGGTGTCAGATGCCTTGGAACTGGAGTTACTGATGATTGTTATCTGCCATGTGGGTGCTGGAAATAGACTGGGTCCTCTGCAAGAGCAGCCAGTGCTCTTAACCACTGAGCCACCTCTCCAACCCGGTCTTGATTTTTTTTTTTTTTTCCGTCTTTTTGAGACAGGGTCTCCATGTAGCCCCAGCTGTCCTGGAACTCACTATGTAGACCAGGCTGGCCTTGAACTCACAGAGATCTGCCTGCCTCTGCCTCTTGAGTGCTGGGATTAAAGGCGTGTGCCACCATACCCGGCTTGACATTTTTCTTTAAATATTTTATTATTTTTATTTTATGTGTACGAGTGTATTGTCTGCATGTATGTGAGTACACCTGTGTTGTGCCATAGATTCCCCTAGAACTAGAGTTAAGGATGGTCTATAGCTGCCATGTGGGTGCTGGGAATTGAACCCAGGTCCTTAACCGCTGAGCCATCTCTCCAGCCCCCATGTCTTGACATTTTTTGGTGATTTAAGGTGCCATAGTCATGACCAGTGATTCACAAATCTGGGTTTATATCATAGTCTTAAGGATCTTTGTCTTTAAAAATTATCTGTAAGAGAGATGGCTCAGCAGTTAATTCTGCTCTTCCAGAGGATGACCCAAGTTCTTTTTTCCAGCACCCACATCAGACAGCTTACAGCGGCCTGTAACTCTAGCCTAGGGGATCTGACGCCCCCTTCTGGCCTCTGCAGCACCTGTACATACATAGCATACACTAATAGACACATGTACATACATATAAATAAAAATAAAAATGTTTAAAATTATCTTTAAGGGTTATTTAATACAAATGTTGAAGCAGTATAGAAAAAATGTTATGTCCATTACCCAGATATAACAATGATTAATCCATAGCTGGTCTTATTTTCCCTACCCCTCCCCTTTGGGTTGCTTGGGAATAAATTTCAGAGATCAACACATTTCATTTATGTTCAATATATATTGCCAAGAACAAGGGGCTAGAATTGTTTTTAATAAATATATCATAAAACTGTTATCACAGCTGGACCTGAGGTTCAAGCCTTTAATCCCAGCACTGGGAGGCCAGAGGCAGGTGGATCTTTGTGAGATTGAGGTCAACCTAGTCTACATAGTGAGTTCTAGTCCAACTGGGGCTACAGGGAGACTCTGTCTTAAAAAGACAAAAATAAGTGAATAAGTAAATCAATAAAATAAAATAAAACTTCTTATACCTTCAAACCTATGCTAGTTCTTTGATACCTAATTAATATTCAAAATTTCCTTGTGGTTTGATTTTGTTGGGGAGGCTTGTTTTGTTTTGGACTAGGGAATAGAGTTGAGACTGGGTTTCACCGTGCATCATAGGCTGGCCTTGAACCCTTGGTGATCCTCCTGCCTCGGCTGTGCCACACTGGTAAGGCTAAGAATCTGCTAGTTGGTCAGTCCCAATCTGGAGCTGAAGGCCTGGAGTATTTCTGAAGAGCTGTTGTTTTTCAGTCAGTGAGAGTGAAGGCAAACAGGCAAAAAAGCAAAGTTTTCTTCTTCCATGTCCAGAAGGTGCCACCCACATTTAAGGTGGGTCTTCCAGCTTCAGATAATCTGATCAAGAAAATTCCTTACAGGAATACCCAGCAGCTTACTTACACTTTATTGATTCCAGATCCAGTTAAGTTGACAACCAAGATTGACCATCACAGCTCCCCAATGCTTGACTCCCCACTGTTCTCTAAAGGTTTTAAAGATTTCTCTTTCATCTTTTTAATCTTAAGGTTAATAAAGACTGAATTAGATTATTATTTTGCCATTCATTGATAGGTTTCTTAAGTTGCTTTATCTGTAGATTCTCATACCATCGTATTTTTCCTTCAGTTTGCTGAAAGAAATCAAACTATTTGCTTAATAGTTTCCCACAGTTGATTTTGATGATCACATCCCCTAGTGATATTTAATTTGTTGTTCCACCTCCTGTGAGTTGATTAATGGCTCAGTCACATTTGAGTTCTGATCTCTTTGACTTTGAAACTCTTTCCCATGACCTGGTGCTTGACAGATTGAGGTCAAGCTGTAACATGCATACACCACCATCTGATATTTTCCATCACAAATTAGAATCCCAGGCATCTTTCAGGCTTTTATCTCAAACTCTTTGGAGGGAGAGATATTTACAGCTCCAAATGAGGAGCTTTTTTTAAAATTTTTATTTATTATGTTTATTTTATGTGTCTCAGTGTATTAAATGCATGCATGTAAGTGCACCCATGTCATGCAATGCCCTCAGAGATCAGAGGAGAGTGTCGGATCCCGCTGGAGTTAAGAATAGTTGTTAGCCACCATGTGGGTGCTGGAATTCAAATCCAGGTCCTCTGTAAGAGCAGCCAGTTCTCTTAACCACTGAGCCATTTCTCCAGCCCCCAAATGGGGGACTCTTACGAAGTTTTCTTTTTTTTTTATTTCCTTAAACTTTATTTTTCAGCTGGGCGTGGTGGCACAAGCCTTTAATCCCAGCACCCGGGAGGTAGAGGCAGGCAGATTTCTTAGAGTTCAAGGCCAGCCTGGTCTATATAATGAGTTCCAGGCCAGGTGGGGCTGCAAGAGACCCTGTCCCAAAAAGACCAAAAAAAAAAAACCAAAAAAACCCCACATCATTTATTTTATGTGTATATGAGTGTTATGCCTGTATGCATGTAAGTGCAGAAGAGGGCATTGGATCTCCTGGAACTGGAATTACAAATGGTTGTGAATGCCAGGATTCAGACCCAGGTCTCCTGCAAGAGCAGCCAGTGCTCTTAACTACTGAGCCATCTCTCCAGCCCTGGCAGTTTTCTTATTAAAAGAAACCTGTATCCTGTTGACTAAGAACCATGGTCCCCATATATTTTCTAGTCCAGTTTGGAAAATCTAACTTTCCCATGCCCTATTATTTAACAGGCTTACTCTTTTGGAGTAGAATTTTCTTCTGTAGATAAGGAAATCACAATGGGTCCAGTTCCTAGCTCTGTTGTATGTTTACTATTGATATAAAGTGGGAAGAGCCTGTGTTGTATTTGTTTCTTTATCTGTAAAATAGAAATAATCATACTATATACCTGAGAGGGGTGTTGGATTAAGTGAGTCATTTGTGAAGTATTAGTACATTGTCTGCCACAAAGTAGCCCCCAAATGCTTGTTGTCAGAGCATTTAGTAAAATGAGCAGCAGTCATCATCAGTGCTGCCCTTCATGCTAGTTCAACTGAAAGCAACACAGGTGCTTATGTTGTTGCTGTTTAGTGAGAAAGGTAATTCCCAATTTTGGAATTCATATACTTTTAGACAATCCTCTCCCATTTTGTGGTGCTGAGGATCAAATCCAGGGCCTTGTACATGCCGAGCAAGAATTCTGCCACTGAGCTATACTGCCCTATTTCCCAAATATTTTATTTTGTCGGGTGTTGTGGCACATACCTTTAATCCCAGTACTCAAGAGGCAGAGGCAAGTGGATCTCTGTGAGTTCAGGCCAGCTACGGCTACAGGGAGATCTGTCTCAAAAAGACCAAAAAAAAAATTTTTTTTGAAAAAATTTTGTTATTTTATGTATATGAGTGTACTACTTGCATGTATGTAAGTGCATTTGTGTTGTTCAATGCCCACAGAGGGCAGAAGAGGGCGTTAGAACTAGCCCCTGGAACTGGAGTAACAGAGGATTGTTAGCTGCCATTCTGGTGCTGGGAACTGAACTGAAGTCCTCTGCAAGAGCAGCCAGTGCTCTTAACCCCTGAGCTCTCTCTCCAGTCCCAATCCCCTCATTTTACAGGCAAGGAAGCAGACCCAGAAAGGTAAAGCAACTTATCAGGGGTTGTGCAGAGCTAGGATTTGAATTCAGATTCCTAATGTACTTGGTCTGAATACTTTTCACTAAACTGAGAATGGCAGTTCATTCAAGCTGGTTCTTAATAGGCAAATACAGTTCTTTTTGTAACACTTTGTTTAGTTTCTTTGTATTCACTGACATGAGCTTTCATATTTTTTGAATTTAGTGTAGGTCTAAAACCTGATGCCATCTCTTTCTTCTAGATTGCCAGCATACTTTGTTGTCCCCACCCCTCTTCCTGAAGAGGATGTGCAGCGCTTTCAGGGCCACGGCATACCAGTAAGTGCATCTAGAAACCCTAGAAGGCTTCAGCTGCTCTCTGGCCCATCCTACCAAAATGGTCCTACTTAAAGTTCTTGACTTTGGTACTCAGGAGTTTGTCCATAGTCCAAGGCTAATCCAAAAATACCACAGGGACTCCCTAGAGGGGTCTCCTAAACATGAGGACAAGTCTAAAGTTGTCATAAATGCACTTGAATTTTCAGCAGAGACATAGAATTTTAAGAGGATTACAGATCTGCCTACTGTTGAAAGCAAGCTTTTGTAACACCTAAATCATTTTGGACTGTGCTGACCACTCTAAGCCTAGTGGGATTTAAGATTCTTTTTGGCCAGTTCTATTAATCTTGGTATGGGCATGCCATGTTTTCTGCCAGAGACAACATGAAGCACATCTTAGTTTTCACAGAATAGGATGGGATGGGAGCCATATTTAATGTGTCACTGATCAAAGAAAGCAAGACTGGCAGACACTCCTATTTCTAATTGTTGGCTGGGAGTTGTAAGCCTGCCGGGGTTTGAGCAAGGAATGCAGAATTATAAATAAATGTTGTGCGGCACATGACTAGTTCACCAAAAGAGTCATTCCTGAATGTGAGGCAAGATGGAGAAGCACTAGAGCAATTGGAAGCCGAGCAGATGATGAGCATGACTCTTGCAGGGGAGTGGAGTCCCTCTGCCTGACTTAGGAGGCCAGCCCTTCAGCACCAGACATGTGGGAATCTGGATTGAGTGTTGCCGGATGACTGGATTTTTCAGGGGAGGCCAGAGATACAGATTCTACATGAGTTTTCCTAATCTCCAAATATGCACAGCTGATTCAGATTTTTTAATGTGTCTGTGGTGTCTAACTGATTTATATTACAGCAGCAGTTCCCATACTGACCCTTTACGCTCTTAAAATTTATTGACTCTTAAAGAGTTTTGTTTATGTGGATTGTGTCTATTGGTATTTGTCATATTAGAAATCCAAATTGAAACTGGTTGTGGTAGCTCACCTATAATCCCAGCTCCCTGGAGACTGAGACAGGAGGATTGCTATTATTTTTAGGCCAGCCTGGGCTACATAATAAGTGACAGAGTGAGACTCTCAAATTTTTTTTTTCAAACTGAATTTTAAAGAAAAATGTAAGTAATGTATTAGCATAAATGACATACTTCTATGAAAAATAACCATTCAAAACAATAGAATAGGGCTGTTTTATATTTTGAAAATAGAAGACAGCTGGATTTTGAGTCTTTTATTCATTCTTTTTTGGTATTATGGGCACTGGGTAAAATACACAGAGAAAACTGAGCTTCGTACATTTGCATTTGGGAAAGGAAGGAATAGCTAGCCTAACTGAGAATATTATTTGGTGGTATACCAAAACATGATACATGATGGTTTCATAAGAGTTAGCTGCAGTAGGGAATTAGAAAACACAATGAACTTTTTGTTCTCTTTTACATTGAAGTCTACTGGTCTGAATGAAATTTGAACATGCATATACTATTACACATTTTGTAGTACTACAAAGTTAGAAAATATTGGTTCCAGTTTATACCCCTAAATATTGACACATTCATAAATTCCATCATCTTATCAGAAAAGTCTTCACATATTAGGGGGCTACTTAGATAATATGGCAGATACTTGTTTTCTACTCCTAATTTTGCTTTAAAGCTTAATTTTTTATTTTTTATTGAATTTTTGTGTATTTCATGCAGAACATTTCAAATCTAATTTTATTTATTTATTTATTTTTTTGGTCTTTTTGAGACAGGGTCTCCCTGTAGCCTCAGCTGGCCTGGAACTCAACTATGTAGACCAGGCTGGCTTTGAACTCACAGAGATCTGCTTGCTTCTGCCTTCTGTGTGCTAGGATTAAAGGTGTGAGAGACCACACCTGACTAAACAGACCCAACTAAACAGACTTTTTGAAGACAAAGGTCTTAGCTGGTTAGTCTAATCACTTAGCCTTTTTGCCTGAAGGCAAAACCCCCAAATCTCAATTTATTAAGTGATTTTATCACTTAATAAATTAAGTGATTAAATTATATAGAAGAATTTAGTCGGGCATGGTGGTGCACACCTTTAATCCCAGCACTTATCCATTTGTCAATTGAGGTACACTTAGGTTGCTTCCATCTCTTAGCTATTGTGAAAAGAGCAGTAGCAAACATAGATGTATAAGTATCTCTGCAATAGAATGAGTCTTTTTGGGTATATGCCAGAGTGGTATAACCAGGTCAAATGGTAGGCTCATTTTTAGATTTTTAAGAGTTCTCCATACTAGCCAGGTGTGTTGGCACATGGCTTTAATCCAGGCAGAGGCAGGCTGATCTCTATGAGTTCAAGGTCAGCCTGGTCTACATAGCAAGTTCCAGGCCAGCTAGGGCTGCAGGGAAACCCTGTCTTAAAAAGGCCACAGAGGAACACTGCTTATTGGCTTTCTCCCCTGGCCCCTGCTCAGCCTGCTTTTTTTTGTTTGTTTGTTCTTTTTGAGACAGTCCCACCAGCAGTGAATGAGCATTCCCCTTTCTCCACATCCACTCCAGCATTTGTTATCATTTGTTCTCTTGATCTTAGCCAGTCTGACTGGAATAAAATGAAATCTTAAAGTGGTTTTAATTTGCATTTTCCTAGTTACTAACGATGTTGAACACTTTAAGATGTTTCTTGGCCATCTTTATTTTTCCTTTGAGAACTCTCTGTTTAGAAACTTAGCCCATCTTTTAATTGGGTCACTTGCTTTCTTGATTCTTTGTTTTTTGAGTTCTTTATATAGTCTGGATATTAAACCTCTGTCAGATGTGTCACTGTTGAAGATTTTCTCCCACTCTATGGGTTTTCTCTTCACTTCCTTGGTTGTTTCTTTTGATGTACAGCTTTTTAGTTTAATGAGATCCTACTTGTTGATTCTTGACCTTAATTCCTGAGCAACTGATGTCCCGATTTAGAAAGTCCTTTCCTACACCTATATCTTATAGGTTATTGCCAGTCTTTTCTTCTGTTTCAGAATTTCAGGCTTCACATTGAGGTCTTTGATCCATTTGGAGGTGACTTTTGTGCAGGGTGAAAGAGTGTAGTTTCCTCCTTCTACGTGTGCAGATCCAGTTTTGCCAGCACCATTTGCTTAAGATGCTGTCTTTCCTTCAGTGAATGTTCCTGGCCCCTTTGTCATTTATCAGGTGGCTGAAATTGCATGTACTCATGTTTGGGTCTTCAATTATGTTCTATTGATCTATGTATCTGTTTTTATGCCAGTACTATGCTGTTTTTTTGACTATAGATAGCTCTTACTATTACAGATTGAAATCTGGTATAGTAATCCCCCCAGCATTGCTGTTTGTGCTCAGGGTTGATTTGGCTACCCGGGTTCTTTTGTGCTTAATTTTGTGTGTGTGTGTGTGTGTGTGCTTAATTTTTTAATCATTGGCAACAGTTTATAAATTGTTTCCTGTGAAATGATAAACTCACTTTAGTCACTTTTTTTTTTTAGAATGAATATCTGTCAGATACCAAAGTCTGAATACCCACAGTTTACATGCTAAAGGCAGCTCTCAACAGACCATTTATATGACATAGTAGTCAAGATTAACAGACTCATCATTTTTAATCCTTTGTTATGGACATTCTCAAGTGAATCAGTTGTTTTTGTTTTTGGTTTTTTTTTCCTTCCTGTTAGTAGTGATGTAGTTATAACCTGCATAGTTGTGTAGGTCTGCCATGATTGGTGCTGTTACCCACCACTGATCTTGGGCCACCAGTGTGGATATCCTCACAGTGGGAAAGACACTAGGTATTAGTGCTATTGTGAAAATAGCTGTGGCCTTGCAGAGCACCTGAGAGGGTCTTAGGACCTCCCAGTGCAGTGTGTAGTATGTTTTGAAAATCAGTACTTGAGAGGAATGAAAAGAATCCATCCTTCAGCGTTTCCTGGAGGACTCTAGAAAAAAGGGTGTGGGATGATCTGTGGGAAGACTCAAAAGTGAGTTTATTCACTTATGTGGGAATATACTGCTTCTCTATTCCTGCAGTATGTAAAATTTAGATAACACCATGTTCTAGCCATGCCTTTGGGGCTGAGACATAGAAAATGTTCTAAGAGCTGAGTGAAGACCCAGCAACATTTTGATAGGTGTGGAAAGGTGTTCTTCCTTCCTTAGATCTGCTAGTTATATGTTCTAAAAGTCTTTAGGGGTTTGCATAGACATCAGTAAGATATTACACAAGATGAAAGTTACTCATCTATCCCGGGAACAGAGCAGCCAGTCTGTTTCCTCCCTCCCTGCCCTAACCCTTCTCTCTCTCTTTGCTTGGTGCTGGGTATCACACCCAGGGGCTGGTGCTGCTGGCAGGGGCTCTGTCACTGAACTATTACCCCATTTGCTACTTTCTGTCTTCACTTAGTTCTCTGCAGTTCACTTGTCCAATTTATCAGTAAAGGCAGATTCCTGTGTCCACACTAGAGACTTTTGCCTGCTTCTCCCTCTGCTAGTCTCCCTTTTTTGCTCCAGAGACAGTGAATTTGGCAGTAGGTTATTCAGACCAAAGAGCAGACAGTATGTAATGGGACCCTTGAAAACTGTACATTTTCTTACTTCAGCAGTCTTTTCTTTCTTAATTTTTTCCATTTTTCACATTTGTGTGTATGGCGTACGTGTGTGTATTCATTGAGGCAGGGTGTCTGTCAAACCCAGAGCTCATTAGTGTGGCCAGTCTTGCTAGCCAGCTTGCTCTGAAGAGCTTGTCTCCACCTTCCAAGGCTGGATTTGGACAGGCAGCTGCCATGCCCACCTGGCATTTACATAGGTTTCAGGGTATCTGGACTCTGATCCTCGTGCTTGCACGGCATGTACTTTTGACTGCTGAGCCATCTCCCAAGCCCTCAGCAATCCTCTTTTTAACCCTTGATTCCTATATCATCCTTCCTCGAGTGAGCATGTTTTCATTATCTTAAGTTAGTAAAATCTTTTTGTTGTTGCTTCAAATAGGATCTCACTATGTAGCCCAGGCTAGCTTCCAACCTGGAATCCTCCTACCTCATTCTCCCAAGTGTTGAGATTACGATGTGCCACCAGAGTGGTAGTAGAACCACTCAAATCTTCCACACTTAACTGTGCCCTTTCCCCTATGTCCTGGGGTCTAGGACAGCCACAGAATTCTCTCAGCTTCCTTCTCAACCTCCTGCTACCTTCAGACAGAATTAGACTCTGAATTGCTTTGTTTGAGCCTGGCTCTGTCAGCTTCTCCTCTCAGGGGATCAAACCTAGGGCTTCACAGAGCTGCATCTCCAGCCCCTGAATTTTCTTGCAATGTATCTTATACTCCCTTTCCTCTATAGGCATTACTTTCTAGAAGCCACTGAGCTATGTGCAGCCCCAGTTCCCCATAACATTGCTCTAGTTTTTTGACACTGATTGTGTCCTTTAAGTTCTTTGTATGGGTCTGAGGATGTAATTCAGTGGTAGAACACTTACTTGACATGTTCCAGAACCTGGGTTCAATCCCCAAACACCACCAAAAACTGTGTATCTGTGTCTTTATTATTTAAGATTCTTCTTTTCTCTGTGTGTGTATAAGTGTACATGCATGCTATGCCATGTGTGTGAAGGTCAGAGGACAACTTTTGGGAATTTGTTTTCTTACACTATGGGTTCTGGGGATCAAACTCAAGTCACCAGGCTGTTACATAAAGCACATTTACCCACTGAACCATTTTGTTGGCCCCAGACTGTATTCTTAAATTCCTGGTTTGGTTTTGAAAACACTACTGTCTTGGTCTTCTTACTGCCTTAATGGTTCCATTCCTTTCCTTATTACACTACTTTCTTGCTGCCAATTATAGATGTTCCCAAAAGCTCTGTCTTTGTGTTAAGTGCACTAAAAGCTAAGTCTCCCTTAATAAAATAAGTGTGCTTGATTAAACTGTGTTTCATGTCTGTTGCTAAATAATAATACATACTAAGAACTTTGTAGCCCTTTCCCGGCTTGCATATACTTTCATAACAGGACATGATTTCTTGCTAAGTTGCTTGTATTGACTTACGGTTTACTTACTAAGAATAGTAAGGGAATTAGTTATCCTTTTGTGCCCCAGATGAGACAATTCTGATTAAAAGTTGTTGCTACATGTACCCCAACTGGAAAATAAGATACAACTGGATATCCCCCAAAGGCTATCATTTTGTCCCAAATAAGGAGTTGAAGATGGTTAGGAAAACTTAATGTCTTGGATCCTGTTGCCTGTTTTTGACAAGACTATCCCCCTCTATATTGAAGTGAGCTGCAGCAGCTAGTAGGCATGACTGCTTAAGCAGGCACAAATACTACCACCTTTGGCAGAAGATACAGAACTGTGGGGTGGTTTCCACACTTTGCTTCATATGACATTGGAAAGGGGAATAAGACGCTAAGGGCCCTTCCATTTGTCCCTGTTCTGATACTGCTGCCTCGTATGAATCATAAAGTATAACTTGGCTCCAAGAAGGGGTCTGCTCTCTTTGTTTCAGTTGCTAGAGCAGTCCACTGCCACTCTGTCCTCATTCTTCAGGAGGCTCATTGTCAGCTGATACCAGTTGCGACATCCAGAGCTGCAACTCTCTTCTGCATTGATGGCTCATGTCAGAGGTCTCTTGGGTATCTCCCCAGTGATGTCCTGGTGGCACTAGGTACCAATGTATTCAGTGCTGATTCCATCACCTTCCCCGGAACCCCAAATCAGTTCCTCTTTATATTCTCTAAATGCAGTGCATCTCCTGGGTTGCTGTGCAGGTCTGTGGCTCCTGTCGAGGCTGCTGCTCACTTACCCAAGGCATAGTTTATCCATGGCAGTTGGATGTCGAAGTGGTGTCCAGTGCAGAGGCATTTATTTGTGTGTGTGTGTGTGTGTGTGTGTGTGTGTGTGTGTGTGTGTATGCAAAGGTCAAAGATCCATTTGCAGGAGTTGGTTCTCTCCATCATGTGGGTTCTGAGACTTAAACTCAGGTGGTCAGATATGGTGGCAAGTGCCTTGACCTACTGAGCCATTTTGCTGATCCCTACAAAAAGCATCTCTTTCCCCAGACAATACCTTGAGCCAAGGTTGACAACATGGTCAGCAGAGCAAGGGCTGGACATTAGCCTCTACAGAACTCTCAGACCAGACATAGCTGTAACACATAGGTTACAGCTGTACTTACCTATCTAGCCAAGGCACAGTGGCAGGTTACTTTGCCCTAAGATCAGTTCTAATCTATTTTGATGCCTATAAAAGTAAACAAAAGCCATACCTAAAGAAGAAAAAAAAAAATCCAGACACCCAAGCTGTTTTCCACATTCTATCTTGTATTTAAATCTTTTTTTGAGGCAGGGTCTCCCAGTAGCCCCAGCTAGCCTGGAACTCACTCTGCAGATCAGGCTGACCTCAATCTCACAGAGATCCACCTGCCTCTGCCTCCTGAGTGCTGGGATTAAAGGCATGTGCCCCATACCTGGCTTTTTTCTGTTATATTTTGAGAGTAGAAGATGTGAAAGTAAAACAGTATCTTGGTCATCTCTCTCCTCACAGCCTAGTCAGTGCCTTCCATCTGCGAGTCTCAGAGGCACTGTGTCCGATAGTCAATTCGACCTCTTTCTGCCCGGCACTCTCTGCTAGTGGGAGCTGAGCTGTCCTGTTCGCCACCAGGTAGAGCGTGGCCGTGGCTGGTAGAGACATATGGTAGCTACCGTCTCTACGTCTGGGGAAAGTCCTTTGGTCTCCCTGAGCTGCAGTTCTTTACTGTGAATGGGGCTAAAAATCATACCTGTCACACGAAGTGACTGAGTATTTGAGTTACTTCATAAATGCCTGGCGTGTAAGCTGCATTCCAGTGATCATTGCTATCCTGGTACTAAGAACAGAAATGTTGCTGTTGTCATCATCTAAGTTACCAGCTCTAAAACCAACTTAAAGGGCGAATGTTAGACCAGTCTGAATCTGACTACCTAGTTCTGTTTTGTTTTCTTTTGTTTTTTTCAGACCAAGTCAGTCTTTTTCGCTGAGTAAATCCTCTCTGGCTTAATCAAAGTGACTGCACCCAGCCATTTCACATTGAAGTTATAAACTTCCCTGTCTGAGTGTAAATACTAAGCTTACTGCTCCCTGTTGGGCTGTGAATATTTCACCTGACAAAGGTTTTTTTTTCCCTGCTGTAGATTTGGTGTTGGTCCTACCACAATGGAAGTGCCCTTTTGAAAATGTCAGCACTACCCAAAGAACAGGATGATGGTGTTTTGCAAATCCAGAAGAACTTCTTGGATGGGTCAGTACTCACTCTACTTTTTTGTTCTTGTTTAGTTCAGTTCTTGTTTTTTTTAATTTATTATTTTTATTTTATGTGTATGAGTGTATTGCCTGCATGTATGTAAGTATACCCATGTCATGCAGTGCCCATGGAGGTCAGAAGAGGGTGTCAGATCCCCTGGAACTGGAGTTACCAGTGGTTGTTATCCACCATGTCGGTGCTGGGGTCCTCTGCAAGAGCAGCCAGTGTTCTTCACCGCTGATCCACCTCTCCAGCACCTCGGTGCTTGTTTTTATAAGTAACAAGGAATAGTTCTTACTAGTGTGTTCTTTTCTGCTTACCTGGTAGCTTTGTGTTAGAGCAATACAAGTTATAGCACTCACTTTTAATTACCTTGAAGAGAGTTAGCAAAGCAAGGTAGACTGCACTGTTTTTAGAGATGCATTCCGAAGGTGAGGGGGAGTAGCATGATGACTGTAATGTTACCAGCTGTCAAATGTAGCTCATAGTAGACATCACTGTGCTGCTCTTTTCTACTTTTACATATGGTAGAAATTTCTCAGAATAAATTTCATAAAGCCAAAGTAAATAAGTTAAAAACAACAAAAGGAGTAGGTTATGTAATTAAGTTACTTTTTTCCAAATCATAGCTCTTATCAGTTTAGAAAGGAACTTGGTGACCTTGGGCTGGGCAGTTCTGCTCCCTGGTCTCCATTCCCACATCTGTTGCCTGTCATGGGTGGGGGTTAGATGAGGTGATAATTTCGGAGCTCTTGACACAGACTGTGGCTCATAGTAAGTGCTTAGTAGAAATAGCTACATTAAATTCATGTTTACTCTTTTAATCTTGTTGTTTTTTGATACCTAGAATCTACAAGATCATCCACAGGCCACCCTATGAAATTGTTAAAACTGAAGATTTATCATGTAACTTCCTATCCCTGCAGGAAATCCAGAGTGCATACTGTAAATTTAAGCAGCTGTTTCTGATAGGTGAGAAGAATGCTGAGCAAAATCTTTCTGTCACATGGAGAAAGAGATGCCTTGTGGATCATGTGAAAGTTGGTGCCTCTATCCTTAGTTCCTTATGGTGGTCTTCAGGGGCTCACAGCCTTGAGGGCCACTGTCAAGCAGTGGAAGGGCTAGTAGCCAGAGCGCCACAGGGCCAGTTGCCATTGCTGTGCTGCGCCTGTCTTTCTTTCTCCAGGCCTACACAATGCTCACATAGCTGTCCTCCTCTTCTTTGTTCCCAGCATACCAGGCTGCCCTGTGGTCAGCATTTTGGCTTAACTCTCAAGCTTTTGAACTGTGCAGTACCCAGACCCACTGACTTTCATGATCATTTATAATGGTTTGTAGGCTTTCCTTGGTGAACTTTTTTTCCCAAAGTGAAAATGCCTTAATGTTTTTAAACCCCTGGTTAGGTATGTACAGTTTCCCAACCACTCCATTCCCCACTCCCCATTTGTCTGCCCTCACAACTTACTAGTAACAGTTTGAAACTCCTTGCTTCCTTGCACATGGTGTCCTATTGAGTCTCTCCATTCTGGAGTGAATTTTCACTCTGAGCTTCGTCATGCTTATAGATAACTTTTCCTAATTTTGACCTTTAGCCTTGCACATTCTTATTCTTTCAGGATTTGTTCTGATATTTATTGAATTTTCATTACATACACGATGCTAGACATTGGTGATAAAGATGACTGACACAAAAAGCTATGTTCTCATAAGGGAAACAGTTGTATACCTTTAAAATGTGATACGTGTTATAAAATAGATTTGGAAGAAGTAGGAACTACAAGAGGGCTAACTTTACTATTTGACCCAGGACTGTGATTCTATAGTTGTGTTTTATTTCATTCACTCATCTGGGTTGTTTTCCTTTTTTAATTGATTGATCCTAGTCTCCCCGCCCCCTTTTTTCTTTTGAAATGGAGTCTCACTGTTGCTCAGAATGATCTGAAACTCCTGGTGTCAAGCAGTCCTCCCATCTAAGCTTCCCAAGTAGCTGGGACTACAGATGTGCACCACTAGATCTGGCTTCTTTGCAGCTTTTAAACTGTATTAGGTTTCTGTAAAATTGGAGATACTCTGTTTTATTAGATGTAGTAAGAAGAATCCTGTAGTGATGAGCAAGGTGTACAGACTTGTATGTTTATGATTCTAACAGAGCCAGGCATGGTGGCACATGACTGTAATCAAGCAGGAGGCTGAGACAGGATATATAATAAGACCGACACAAAAAAGAACAAGGAAAACAAAAACAAACTAGCAAATCAAGTCTCACCCCTTGGCTTCCATTCTAGGATATATCTTATTTCTGTCACTCTGTCTGTGAATGGCAGGGTAGACTTTTGTGGATGTGTTGCGGGTTTTTCTTGTTTCATCAGTGAAGACCTCTCTTTGACTGCTAAACCCTTCTAGAGGCCTACAGTTCAAAACCCTTTATCTAAAACAGAGTCTTAGCCGGGCTCTTCCCAGATGTTGGGGACCTCTGAGCTACTCAGGAGCAACATGCGTGTTTGGTGGCAAGTGTGTCAGTGAACAACAGCCTGATGTCTTTCCTCTTTTTCCTGTTTTCAGATAATAGTTCGGAGTTTTGGGACACAGATATAAAATGGTTTTCTCTTTTAGAAAGCAGCAGCTGGCTTGATATAATCAGGTAATTCAACCCTTTTTTTTTTTTTTTGGATGCGTGTGTGGTGGCAAGTGTGTCAGTGAACAACAGCCTGATGTCTTTCCTCTTTTTCCTGTTTTCAGATAATAGTTCGGAGTTTTGGGACACAGATATAAAATGGTTTTCTCTTTTAGAAAGCAGCAGCTGGCTTGATATAATCAGGTAATTCAAC
>NW_008329320.1:3136217-3152001 GCF_000622305.1 Nannospalax galili
AGTATTGGTTCCCCAGGTGTCTGGGGCCCCAAGACTAGGAATGGCGCAGGGCTCAAACTAGGAGTATAGAACGGCGAGGCGGTGGGGTGGAAGGGTGAATGAGGCTTAGGGAGTCCCGGCGCGGAGCGCTGCTCTATAGACTTACCCCAAGAGTCAACCCATTTTTTTATTCATGAATTTTACAGTTTTCTAATTCTGAGTTGTAGAGTAATTAGCACGTAACTGATATTTCACAATCATCTTCAGATCACATATTCTATTCAGGGCTTGGCTGAATTTTATGTCTGCTGTTTATTATTTCTTTGCACTTTTGATAATAATTTACCAACATGCTACCTGAAGATGAATTTTACAGTTTTCTAATTCTGAGTTGTAGAGTAATTAGCACGTAACTGATATTTCACAATCATCTTCAGATCACATATTCTATTCAGGGCTTGGCTGAATTTTATGTCTGCTGTTTATTATTTCTTTGCACTTTTGATAATAATTTACCAACATGCTACCTGAAGCGCACTCTGTAGGCAAGACCCTGAAAGACTACAGGAAAAGCAGAGCCGCCCAGAACTAACACAGACAGCATGCCGACCTCCAAAGTGGGGACAGGAGTGGGGACGGCTTCCCACTGAAATACCTTTCTGAGCTTGGGTCTTATGTGTATATTACCAATTAAATTTTTTTAGAAAGTCAAAGTTAATGAGTCATTTTTGATTTTAGAATTGAGAGATGGCTGCAGAGATGCCTTAGTGGTTAAGAGCATTGACTGCTCTCACAGAGGACCCAGCGTACACACATGGCACACCCACATGGCATCTGTAACTCCAGGTCTAGGAGTTCTGACACCCTCTTCTGGTGTCTGTGGATATTTCACACATGTGGTAGTTATATACATGCAGGCAAAACACTCATACACGTAAAAATAAATTAATTTTTAAAAATCGAATTTGGAGTCTCAGAGAAGAGTTATAGTGCCTTTGTAATTCACAGTGCCTCTGTTGTCATTAAATAGAGGACATGGCAAAGGTAAATACAGAACAGAAGTGTGGCCATAGACTAGTTCACCCTGTGCCACAATTGAGGAGAGAAAGGAATGTTTCCATCTACCTTGCATGGCATTTTCTTATAATAAATAAATGATTAAGTAATTTTTATTCATTCATTTGTTTAGTTTTTGTTTTTTTGAGATTGGGTCTGTATATCACCCGGGCTGACCTCAGCTCCTGCCTGAACTCCTAAGTGCTGGGGTTGTAGGTATGGACCAGTATGGTTGGCCTCTCTTAGTTCTAAGAAAGAATATTGGGAGGGGGTCTCAGTCCTTCAGAAACTCAATGAGTAGGTTTTCAAAGGCCTACTACATGTCCCGTAATTTGAATTTAAAATTGTGAACAGTGATAAATGTATGAAAGAAGCCTTCTTTATGCAGAGTAGACACGAAGGTGAGCGTCCCTAACCAGGTGAAGCACGGGCTGTGGGGAATGAGGGATGGGAGCAGGAATGGGCACAGCTGGAAGCTGATGACATATGAGAAAGGACCCTGATACAAATCAGGGCCAAGTCAGAGCTTCAGATAGTGGCCACAGTCTCAAAAGAATGGCATGTAGAGACAGGAAGGGGTCTTCTTAGCCATACCAGTGTATTCAGATGGTAACCTGAACTGGAAAGTATGTGGACATGCATCTTGTTGTGCTTCAGGACTGGCTGTTTCTGAGTCTTGCTGGGACTTACTGCAGGCTCAGGTTTGCTTTTTTTTTTTTTTTTGAGACAGGGTCTTACTATGTAACTCTGGATGGCCTGGAACTCACTATGTAGACCACAGAAATCTACCTGCTTCTGCCTCTTGAGTGCTGGAATGAAAGGTGTGTGCCACCATGCCCAGCTGGTTTGCATTTTCAGTAAGACTTTTAATTTGAATAGTCACCTAGGATATACATATGCACAGCTGCGAGTCTGTAAAGAATGGAATTATGTCATTTGCAGGAAAGTGAAACAAGACAGATTCAGAAAGACGGTATCACATGTGCAGTATCTCACGTGCAGGATCTAGATTTTACATATATAACATGCAAGAATAGGGAGAGCTGTATTGGTACATATCTGTAATCCCAACACTTTGAGGTAGAGGCAGGAGGATCAGAAATTCAGTTTACTAAGTTTGAGGCAGCCTGGGCTATATTTGTTACACACAAAAGAACAAATAGAAGGCAGACTATGAAAGGAGAGGATGGGTTTAAAAGAAGAAGTGGGGGAAAGAGAGGGTAGGTGGGGAAGGGGAGGAAAGATGAAATAGTGCATATTTCTCTGTGGGGAGGAGGCTGTTTGGGGAGGTGAAAGGAACCAGGAGAGGTGGAGAGGAGAGATGGGGAGGGTAGCATGGGGGATGAGTATGAGCAAAAGACAATGATACATATATTTGATCTGTTATAATGAAACCTATTGTTCAGTATGCTTGCTAAAATTTTTACTAAAAAATAACTAGAAATATCTTTATATAAATTCTGTGGTTCTCCTGAAAATTTTAAATTCCTATGTTTTTTTTCCAAATATTCCATTGACAAAGATTATATAATTCAAGTTACGTATGTTTGTGGTGCTAGAGATGGAACACAGTGCCTCATGCATGTTGGACAAGCGCAGTACCACTGGAATTATACACCAGCCAAGGGACAGTGTATTGATCTATATAATATGTGTGTGGCATGATGACTGCCATAGCTACCACAGGTTACTATGCCCATCCCCATCTGTACTGCATCTTAGTTCCCTAAAGCTTGTTTATCTTCTAATTGAATATTTGTATGTTTTGACCAATATCTCCCTGTTTCTATCACTGCCTGTCCCTTTGGAACCGCTATTCTGTTCTCTGTTAGTTTGAGACCTAGACATTGTAGATTTCACATGTGAGATTGTGCAGCATTTGTCTTTCTGTGCCTGACTTACATACTTACTTCGAGTTCTTCCCATATTGCTGCAATGATAGAATTTCCTTCCTTTTTTATTGCTGAATAATCTTCCAGCACGTATGTACACACACACACACACACACACACACACACACACACGCACACACACACACACACACACAGAGTTGTACTCATCAATTCATTTGTCAGCAAACTCCTTGGCTGCTTCCATAGCTTGGCTGTTGTGAGTAATGCTGCAGTGTATGTGGGAGTGCAGACTCTTAAGATGCTGATTTTATAGCTTTGAATGAATGTGTGTCTGTGTCTTTGTGTGTATACTCATAGTTTCTTATAGGCAGATGAGTATCTCAGTAAATGGTGATTATTTCCTTTCTACAAAATTTTAGCATGAAGAAATAAAAAGAAAACTGAACCATTCAAGCCATCTCTAAACTTATTGTTCATGTCCCATGCTCAAGGACTAATGCCCCTGTTTCTTGTCTCTCTTCCCTATTTAGACGTTGCCTGAAAAAAGCAATAGAGATTACAGCATGCATGGACGCACAGAACATGAACATCCTCCTTTTAGGTAACAGTGCAAAAGATGATTCCTGTCCTCTTTCACCTGAGATTCAGTGTTTGTGTATGTAATTTGCTGGAATGGAATTGTCTCATAAAAGGTGGGGCTAGTACAGAAATCCTCTCCACTCCTTTCTCCTTAGCTTGCAGTCCTTTGCTTTGGATTTCAGTGTTACAGTTTAAAATAAAATTCCTTCACTTGGAACTTGGCAGTCCATTCACAGCCCAAGAACGAATTGTTTGACATCTTTACCAAAGCTCACACATCTGAATGGTTTCAGTTTTCTTTCTTATTAACCCAACTTGGTTAAAGATGCAATATTTTGGCTTTCTCTTTTATATAAGGAGACAACATGTAGATGATTAGATTACTGTTCTTATTTCTGTGTGGGCAACTTTGTGTGGCTGCCATGGAAAGTTGGTGGTCTGATTTTCCTCTCCATGGTAGGAGTAATTTACTCTGCATGAGGACAGTGACACACACAGAATGTATACAGCAAGTGTAAACCACCTGCAGCAAGGGTTGTTGCTATAAGAGATTAGATAGGAACTGCAGTGTTCCTGCTTTAGATTTAATTCTTTTCAGTTTGGTTTTAGGAGCTGGTTCCAGCCTCAAACCTGCCCTTCAGCCTTACAAGTATCTGGGACTACAGACATGCACCACCATACCTGGCCTGCCTTTTAGAATATTTTAAGTTTCTTATAGCCCACACTACAAATTAAGCAGATTGCCTCCTATTGTGAGTCTGTTCTGTGTGTCTCTTCTGTTGGAATCAGCGTCTTAAGAGCAGATTGGAAGTGTGCCTCAATGGCTTCTGGACCCTAGATTCGAGCAGAATACCCTCATTGAGCACTTTCCATGCATAGAACTCTGCTTTTTGCCCTGTGGACATTTTACAACCCAAGAGTGTTATTTCTAAAGACATAAAAAGAGTCTTATTTGAATACCAAGTAGCTAGTGAAGAGGAGGAGTTAGACCCGAGGGGTGGAAGACCCCAGAGCCAGATTGCATTGATCCCAGACTTTCATAGTATGAACCCATGTCTTTGGATGATGGATGTAAGAGGTCCCTTGCCCCTTGATTGGCTTCTGAGTTGTCTTTCCTCTGCAATCTCCTTTTCTAGCCCTTCTTCCTGTCTCCCGAGGTAATACCATCAACAACCTTCAGATGCAAGAGGAAGATTTCCTTAAAGATGAAACTTGTTTTAAAAATTGACAGCACTAGAAGATAAACAGAGAAATCTGTCTCTTTGGATGGGAAGATATGTCTGTCAATAGCCTTGCAAGCACAAAGACCTAAGAACCCACATTTAAAATAAAAAGTGGGCATGGTAGCATATGCTTGTAATCCCAGCACTGGGGAGGTCGAGACAGGCAGATCCCTGGGGCTCACTGGACTGGCAACCTAGCCTACTTGGTGAGTGCCAGACCAGTGAGAGATCCAGTCTTGTAAAAAAGGAGGTAGTACCCAAGGAACAACACCCAAAATTGTCCTCAGGTACCCATGTGCACCCTCACACACTTGTACCTGCACATACACATACACACACAGAGTCTCATATCTTCCTGTAGTTCCTGCTTGTTTCCTGGAGGATGTAAGTGTAAGCCTGGACTTGAGTGCTTGGTGATTCCGGGGTGGGCTCAGGAAGAGAGTGCTGACAGTCTGAGCACCTCCTTGGCTAAAGTTCATGCAGGTTGCTCTGACCCTGATGATACTAGCCATCTTATGAGACCACTTAAAAAGAAACATGGATTGTACTTTCTTTGGTGGAAGAGGTGATAAAGAGGAAGCCACAGGGAATGTAGACCTGGCTTTAAGGTCCTCAAACCCTGAGAAGAATGAGTGGCTGTAGATATATGTTTGCCTTTGCTCTACGTCAAGAGTGTCAGTCAGTCTGTGAACAGACTTCCAGCTTGTGGGTTTTGTGAAGTGCATTCCAGGGGCAAAGAGAATTCCTCCTCTAGGCCAGACAAGGAGAAATAGGGACCTCTGTGCACCTCAGACAGAAAAGGAAAGAGGCTGAAAATAAGATCATTTTGCTGGGGCTGGAGAGATAGTTCAGTGGTTAAGAGCACTGGCTACACTTGCAGAGGACCTGGGTTTGATTTCTGGTACCTAGATGGCAGCTAACAGCAGTCCATAACTCCGGTTCTAAGGGATCCAATGCCCTCTTCTGATTTCTGCAGTCATTGTATGACACAGGTGTACTTATGCATATGCAGGCACTATACTCATACACAGAAAATAAAAAATATACTTTTTTAAAAAGGTAATTTTGCTGCAGTTCAGCCATAAGCTTTGCGCAAAGCAGGATTAGTGAAGGATTAGGAATAGAAGAAAGGCACGAGGAGGTGCATGTGAGAAGCAGCTGAGCCTTGGAACAATGAGCTCAGTGGCTGAGGCCTTTTCTCTCAGGAAGGAAGGGACTTAGGCCAGTATTATATGAGTGATACCACTTTCTCTTTTTTAATTAAAAAATGTTATTTGTATATTATTTGAGTGTTTTGCCTGCATGTATGTAAGTGTACCATATGTGTGCAGTGCTTGCAGAGACCAGAATAGGGTCTCAGATCCCCTGAAACTGGAGTTAGCCACCATGTGGGTGCTGAGAACCAAACCTTGGTCCTCTGCAAGAGCAGCCAGTGCTGTTAACCACTGAGCTATCTCTCTAGCCCCAAAGCTATTTTGTGGCATCTCTGGATGCCCATGTGCTGTAAATGGATATCAGTACTGTGTTTGTTCAGTAATCCATCTGTACTTAGCACTACTGAGTGCTGGAATCTGTCCTAACAGTCCAGAAGCATTTTGTCTCTCTTGTCTAAAAATATTACCTTTTTAAATGCACTGGCATTTGCCTGTAAGGAATATAATAGACCTTGGTATTGGAAACCTCGTATGAGAGTGCTGCCGCTTTGTAACACTCTACCCCCTTCTTCTCACTGGGTCTCCTAGAGGAGAATGCCTCCGACCTCTGCTGCCTTCTCTCCTCTCTGGTGCAAGTGATGATGGACCCCCACTGTCGCACCAGGACTGGTTTTCAGAGCCTCATCCAAAAGGAGTGGGTCATGGGTGGCCACTGTTTCTTGGATCGCTGTAACCATCTCCGCCAAAGTGACAAAGAGGAGGTGAGTGCAGGGGTCCTCACTGCAGACTGAGTGATCCAGCCCTGGGAAGAGCTACTCAATCTCTTCTCTAGCCTCTGCCCTCAGATACAGATTCTCAAAGTGCAGATTGCACAGACTCATCGGGAGAACAGGGCAGCTCATTGTGTGATGACTCTGAATGCTTCAAACAATGTAGAAATCCTTCCCAGAGGAAAGTGTTAATAAGCATGCTAAGTCTTTTTCTTTTTTGTCTTTTTGAGACAGGGTCTCCTATAGCCCCAGGTGGCCTGGAACTCACTATGCAGACCAGGCTGACCTCAAACTCAGAGAGATCTGCCTGCTTCTGCCTCCCAAGTACTGGGATTAAATGAATGTTCTCCTCTAATTCATGCACATTAAGACTGTGCATGTACTTCTATAGCAGAGAGATACTGACTTTATCATATATATAAAGTAACCAAAACCCTTCATATCCTCCTCAATTAAGCTTTACTATAAGTGATACTCAAGGGTAACCTACAGAAAACATCCTCAACAGAGTAAATTTTCCTTCCTTGCAAACTTTTTCTAGCAAAACACAGGGTTGTGTTAATGCCATCCATTGTTAGAGCCTTTGTAGTGATAGGGGAAGATGGCACTGGGTCACAGAGATCTTCCTCTTCTGTTTCTGTTTAGCTATCATTGTTATATTTTTGTTTTGGGGATAGGGGTCTCAATATGTTGCCCAGGCTGGCCTTGAACTCAAGATTCCCCCACTTCAGCATTCCAAGTACCTGCACCACCATCCAGCTTGCTTCTGTCTAGATGAGTGGTTCAGGTCTTCCTGGGCCTCTGGATAACAGAATTTGCTTGCTTGCTTGCTTGCCTATTTATTTATTTATTTATTTATTTATTTATTTATTTATTTATTTATTTATTTATTTAATTTTATTTGAGACAAGGTCTTAGTCCAGGCTGGTCTCAAACTTATTATGTAGTCAAGGATGAACTTAAACTTCTGTTCTTCCTGCCTCCACCTCCCAAGTCCTGGAATTACAGGCATGCACCACCACACCCAGCTTTATGTCATGCTGGAGATGGAACCAAGGGTTTTGAGCATGCTAGGAAAGCACTCTGCCAACTGAGCCACATCCCTAGCCTGAGTTAGCATTTTTAGTACACTCCCATATTGTGGTGTGCTTGTCTCGACAACAACCCTACAAACTCCCTTGGTTCTCTTCATAACTAGTGAAAGGAAAATGGACCGAGCTTTCTTTAGTTAAAGCACTTCTATAGCTAATGCATGCTAGTACTGTGACTTGTGGCTTTTCTTATTCCAGACAGTATGTCTGCCCAAGATACAGAACAGCTTGGCAAGGCATACTATAGAATAGAAAGCTGTGGCTTCTACCCTTTGGGGCTTGACAGGTGTCTGAGGAGACTCAGGCTTCTGTCAATAGGCCAGTTGGTTTCTTTCAGACCCAACCCGTTCTCTCTGTATGCCATCACATTGAAGAGAAATTGCCACTTTTCAGTCTTGGGAGGGACTTTGGAGAGAGTAATTTGAAAGGCTGATGGGATTCATGTGGCATGATAAGCACAGAGGTAAAACTGTCTGGAAAGGTATGATTGTGCATGTTTTGAGAAAGGGAGACTGCCAAGCACCCTGTGTAGTAAAGAAGCCAGAAGGCCATGTCTGTTCATCCAGCTCTCAGAGAGTGACTCACACTTAGGAGCCCTTTTCCCTGACTGTACAGTGAGGTTCATAAATTTACATTTCTACTTAGTGATATTGCCCATAAAATGTGATGTGAAATGAGGTTGCTATATAAGTAGTTCCTAGACTCTCAGAATCAACGTATTGGAGTTTTGAAGAACTAACTGGTATGATTTGTAATATTGACGTGGTGCTTTTATCCAAGAATTCCTAACTCCTTTCTCCCAGCTTCATGTGAAACCTGTACCTGTAATCATGCAGGTGGATACTGTCCATAGCTTGCCTTATCCATGTTGCAGGATCATTGATGGATCAAGGAGAATAAACACTTAAGTGAAGGCACAGTATTCTATGCTAACAAAGGCTTGCCTCTGGGCAGCTACCAAAAGATGATCCAGAGTTAGCAAAGCATGTTTGCAAACATGTTGGGCACTCATCCTGTACCCTAGCCTTCTCTCCCACACTTTTGCCTTTAGGGCCCTCACAGTCTTCAGAACCAACCTCACCTCTTAGCTTGTAGACAGGCACAAATGTCCCCTATATACACAATTTTTTAATTGACAGGCTATAAAACAGCAGTCATCATTTAATACTTTTTTTTTGTTTACTTAATCCAACACTACTCTTAAGAAAATGGAGCTGGGCACTCCTTTAATCCCAGCACTTGGGAGGCAGGCGGATCTCTTGAGTTCAAGGTTAGCCTAGTCTACATAGTGAGACTATCTCAAAAAAACCCAAAAACTAAAATAAAAAGAAAGAAGATGGAATTTTTTTTGTAGAACGAGGACAGTTCACTTAATTGGAGTCCAGAATTAGTGTTCACTATCATCAAAACTAATTGCAGGTGCTCCTGTGTTAGTGCAGGTCCATTATGAGATATTTAGATGTTCATTGTTAAAATCTCCTTGACATAGAGACTGCCAGATACTAACACACAAGAATGTAGCCTCTGAGCATGTCTATCACTTGGAATGGGCTGTGTATTCTATGTTTCCCAGAGAAAGCAGGACTCAGAGCTCCTGATGGCTGTCACCTGAGCTTGGGATGGCTCATGCTGGGCCTGGGCCTGCTGAGTAACGTGTGTCTTGTTTTCACATAGGTTCCTGTGTTCCTGCTTTTCTTAGATTGTGTCTGGCAGCTGGTGCAGCAGCATCCCCCAGCATTTGAGTTCACAGAGACTTACCTGACTGTTTTGTCAGATAGCCTATATATCCCTATTTTTAGCACCTTCTTTTTCAATTCGCCTCATCAAAAAGATACGAACATGGTAAGAGTCCCTCTTAGAAATCTGTGTACCAGAGAAGCTGGATCTCACAAATAGGATGCTACAGCATTGGTCCTAAAAATGACATTTGTTTAATACCAACTATGTACCAGATATTTCTTTGAATGGTTTCCAGCTGTTCATACCTGGAAAAGTATTTAGTCCTTGCAGCACCCCATGGGCTATATATTATCATTATCCCTGAGGAAGCTGAAACACCAAGAATAAGTATCTAGTCCATAGTTAATATTCGAACTGGAAGTAAGCATTGGAGTTTGGGGATTAAGCCAAATTAAATGTTATCCTTTTACAAGGTAAACCACATGCCCTCTCTTCATTTCTTGATGCCTAGAGTTACTTTGGGACACCAGGGGAGTAAGGAAGCCAGGCTTCGATTTTGCACCTTAAAGCCCTTTCATCCCACTTTAGCCTGTGCTCTCAGGGGCGAACTGTCTGTGTTAATATGGGTGCCTCCAACTAGCCCTCTCCTGCCTTGGGGCTGGCTTGAGTTGGTAGGATTGCCAAATCCCACCAGGAAGCAGGAACAACCAAACCTGGCGTCTGAGCCAAACAGCTCTGGGTTCAGAGACCAGCCCTGTAGCTTGAGAGCTTTTGCCCTTAGGCAGGTCACTTCAGTTTCTGAGCCTTGGTTTCCTCAAATGTAACCTAGAAAAAATGCAGATCACTTCACAAAGTGGTTGTGAAAGCCACTAGTAGCTCTCACCCTTCTCCCACCAAGAGCTTTTTGTGAGGAACCATTAAGAGCCTCAGCCTTGAGAAACAAAGTGCATGTGAGCCTTCTTTCTCGGGCCAGGCAGAGCACTCTTTCTGGAGCCTGTTTCTGAGAATGTGTGTTTGCTTTCCAGCTGGCCCTGGAAGCCATGGTGACCTGTGCTTATTTTGGCAGGGTAAAGAAAGCCTGTATATACAAAGCAAGCCATTGACTCTGCTCACTGTGTGGGATTGGTCTGTACAGTTTGAACCCAAAGCCCAGACATTGCTCAGAAACCCTCTTTATGTGGAAAAGCCAAAACTGGACAAAGGCCAGAGGAAAGGAACACGTTTAAAAGTAAGATATGCATGTCTTAACCCCCCTTCCCCTGCCCCTCCATCCCCATAAACGGGAGGACAAAGACTACTCTGTGGATCTCTGTCAGTGTGTTTTACCCATTGGAATGGTGTTCAGTTGGGATTTGTGACACTCAGGTTACTGAGGCTCAATAGAGGAGTCTTTTACTTTCAGCAAATCATGCTTTGCTCTAATGAGACATGGCTGTTTGCTAAATGCCACTGGGGATACTGTTGCCACAGTTGTGCTAAATGGAATCATGCCTCTTACTCTGTCTGTGTGTATGGCTGGTAAAGTAAAAGGAACATTGATCACACAGGTTTTACTCAATAAATGCCAGCTCATCTATTTCATAGCAAGACTTTCTTAATAAACCTATAAGCTGACAACTTTGTGTCAAGGGCTGTTTCAACTGGCCACTCTACTGTTGTAGCAAAGGTGGTCCTGAACAACACACAGTAGGCACAGCTATGTCCCAGTGTTCACAGAAAAGTGTCACATCAGCTTTGGCCCAAAGGCTGGGTGGAGTTGGCCCACCCATGCTTTAAACCACAAATGTCAAGGCCTTGTTTTCCTTTCACATATTTGTTGCTGGTTTTACTAAATCTTGTACCTCAGGGTTCCCTAACTGATAAACTGTTTAAATGACATTTCCTAGCTCTGTTTCCTAGCCTGGAGTTTCTTGCTGACAGAGCCCACAAAGGGGGGGAGCAATAACAAAAGTCCAGGTCAGTGCACATCCATCTTTCCCACACTGTCCTTCCATTCTGCCTGATCCTAAGGGGCTCTAGAGCCTCACTGTTTCAGGTATGGGACATAGTTCATCTTAAGATTGGGAACCTAGGTGAGCCAAAGCCAGTGCTTCGGAGACAGTGTTGGCTGCTGAGCAGCTTAGACCTCCCGTGTTCTCAGACTCAGGGTGGATGTTTCCCTTTTCTGGTTCAGCAGAAACAAAGTGCATGTGAGCCTTCTTCTTTTCTATAGTTTGACCAGGATTCCTACACCTCAGAACAAGTTGGCCAGAGATGAACTTTTTCTTCAGTGCACTGTGCCCCCTGGTGGCAGCCTGCTAACTTCTCCTGAGAGCTGGGCTAGACTCAGATCTGCCTAGGGCAAGGAACCTCAGAGACTGCTAGGCCACTCCCTTATTTGATGAGAGTAAGCTAAAGCTCTACCTTTTAAGAATGAATTTCATTTCTTTTCTCATGTCCAGTTCCCATGGTCTCTTCTCATAGACAGTGGCAAATGATATTGGCTCCGAGAGAGGCTGAGAGGCTGGTAGGAGAGATGTGAGTCAAAGGGTTAGAGGATTTCTGATATTTTAGATATATCAGGGTTGGGGGCCAGCTACAGGGAACTTTGAAGCCTTTCAGTAAGCAAGAAAATGAGATTCTAGATTTTGGCCCCTTGTTTAGAGGACACATGGCTCAGAAGTTCTATAGAGACTGACCAGCCTGAAATGCTGCTCTGAGATCTGCCATGGAGGGCCAGGTTCGCTCAGGAGTGTGGTATGCCTCGCCTACAGACCCATGCCTCCCTGGCTTTGCTTATGTCATGCTGCTCCCACCTTGGTGCATCTCAGATGTCCCATGCACTTAGACGACTGGGAGCCGAAAGCATCCAAGACCAAGAGGAGTTGAAAATATAGCAGGCAGTAATCACTCAGTGACAGGTTTCCTTACTTTCATTGGTCCCCATTCCTTTCTGACTCACCTTGGTCACTGTGGAGCAGAGAGGCCACTGAATCCTGACCTTCATCTTTCTTGTCCCTGGATGGAAAATCAGAAATCCTGGTCATCTCTGAGTTGTGGTATTATATATAACTTTGCTCTTCTGTATATTTTTATTGTTCCATATTTGAGAACAGGAATATTCCCTTTGTAAAAAATTTTTACAAGGAACACTCACAGGTAGAATTAAGTTAGAAGATTATAATGCTAACCTAAAGGAAATTTTTTTTTTTAATTTAGTCTTAATTTTGTTTGTGGCAAGGTTTGTCTCAACTACTTCTCAGGCTGGCTTGAAATTCACTATGTAGCCCAAGCTGGCCCCAAACTCCTGGCAGTCTCCTGCTCAAGTATTGGGTACAGGCCTGAGCTATGGCCCCCAAATATCTGTTCTTACTTTGAATGAACATCTTAGGAGAAGAAGAGTTGGCAGAAACAGCATTCCATACATTTGCAATACCTTTTTCTTTGGGCACTGAGGAATCCCCACAACCTTCTGTCAGAGCTTCAGAACCCTTTCACAGTGTATCCCAAAGTGTAACACCTTGGTTTGCTGCTGAGAAAATTAGCAAGTAGGAACAAAATTTAAATGCTCTTGTTTTCTGTACCATGCATGTCAAACAAGACTATCCAGCCAAGTTAGCCCAATCCTCTTAGCCATTTCCTCTGTTCCCACCTGCCCATTGCCCTTGTCCAAGAGAGACTGTGACTTCAACTGAAACTCTCAATGAATGCCTGATAAGTTATAAAGTTATTTTGCCCACAGGATAAGATCTTCAGGTGGTCAACACTGCTTCCTTGAAGATGTTCAAAATAGTACAGCAGTTAACAGCTCTAAAGTTCTTAAAAAAGAACCATTTTCTTCCCTTTATACAATGTGCTAGGAGTGGTTGCATAACCTGTAGGGTACAGCACTGGGAAGGCAGAGGCAAGATGATGACCACGTTTCAGGCCAGTCTGGTCTGTCTCGTGAGTTCCAGGCTAGCCAGAGCTATATAGTGAGACTTTGTCTCAAAAAACCAAAGCAGAGGGGTTTGGGGAGAACCCCAGACTGCTCTAGATTGCCTTAAATCATTAACCTATGTGAGGTTAAACCAGCTCTTCTAAAGTTCTTTGTTTCCTTTGGTACCACTCTTCCAAAGAAGGAAGAGGGAGTTGAGAGACAGTCTGTGCCAACTTGCCTTTTTGTGTAGCCACCACATGTGCCTGGTCTCTCCCATTTGTCAATAGTACCACGTGTGTCAAACACATATGACTGTGAACAGGAAACCCCCTTTCCTGAGCTATAGCATTTTAGCAAATACATATAATATGGCAGTTCTGATGTTCTTGACACTGCTCCCAGCAGGAATGTGCCCTTTCTATTTTGGGGGGCAGGGGTTATTGAGACAGAATTTCACTATACAGCCCTGGCTGACCTCACACTCGCTATGTAGACTAGGTTGAGTTCAAACTCACAGAGATATTAATTTTTTTTTCTTTATCTTTTTGAGACAGGGTCTCCCTGTAGCCTTAGCTGGCGTTGGACGTCCTATTTAGACCAGGCTGGCCTTGATCTCACAGAGGTCCTTCTGCCTCTACCTCCTGAATGTTGGGATTAAAGATATACATGCCCCCCTGAGATTTTTTTTTTTTTGTTTTTTTGAAAAAGGCTCTCCCTGTAGCCCCAACTGTCCTGGAACTCACTATGTAGACCAGGCTGGCCTTGAACTCACAGAGATCCGCCTGTCTCTGCCTCCCGAGTGTTGGGATTAAAGGCATGCGCCACCACGCCTGGCTGATATTAATATTTTTAATGGTAACAACTGTAACCTTGCTTCTTATGTTAACCAAAGATTCTGTGTTTTCTCTCAAAGCATCAACGACAACTTTCCTTGCCACTTACTCAGTCTAAGTCATCTCCCAAAAGAGGATTTTTCAGGGAAGAAACAGACCATTTGATTAAAAACCTTCTAGGCAAGAGAATTAGTAAACTTATTAACTCTTCTGACGAGCTTCAGGACAACTCTCGAGAGTTCTATGACAACTGGCATAGTAAGCCTGCTGACTACCATGGTTTGTTGTTGCCTCACATAGAGGGACCAGAAATCAAGGTCTGGGCCCAGCGCTACTTGCGTTGGATTCCAGAAGCCCAAATCCTGGGTGGTGGCAGAGTAGCCACGATGAGTAAACTCTTGGAAATGATGGAAGAAGTGCAGAACTTACAGGAGAAAATCAATGAGAGGCACCATAGCCCAGAGGCTGCCCGTGCAGAGGCCCCCTACCTGCTGAGGAACTCTGCCTCTGCCCGCCTCTCCTCCTTGTTTCCTTTTGCTCTGCTCCAGCGACATTCGTCCAAGCCAGTCTTGCCCACCAGTGGCTGGAAAGCTTTGGGAGATGAAGATGACCTGGCCAAGCGAGAAGATGAGTTTGTGGATCTAGGGGATGTGTGACATGTCTCCTCAGTGACTGTGGAAAAGGCGTTCTGGAAGCTGGGACAGCTGTTCCCTGGACTGATCCTGCTCATCCTGGGAGGGTCAGTAGCCCAGTGCTCTGCAGAGAAAACCTAGGCCTTCAGGAATGAGCTGGTTCTCATTTTCTTTTCACAGTTCTGAAAGACTATGCAATTAAACCTGATTCTCTAGTTTACTCATAGAAAGGGATTCCTACTTGACCTGCCATAGGATGTGGCCATTTTCTGATGCCTATATAATACTTTATACATAATTTGGTAATTTCCAGATTGCTATTAGAGCTTCATTCTTTAGCCATTGGGACTATTGTTTCTATATAATCCATCTCAGTTAAGAGCAAGTTCAGCTTTATATGGTATTTGTGGAAATGGAAAGATGCCGGTATTAAGATATATGTATTTACTTAAACATCTTTACTTAGCATCTTCCATTTCTGTGTATCTCATCCTTGCCTCCCCCCTCACCCCACCCCCTGCCACAGAAAAGCTGGAAAATTCCACTGGTGTCACTCATCCTAATAGCCCGCCTCCCTTCCTGGATGGTGTGGGGTGGTGGCAGCCCTCTTTCCTGTGCTGCCAGTCTTTCTTCATCCTGCCCCATGCCATTCTGCCCTGGCCACCTTGGTGCCCATTGTCCCAGTGTCTCGCTGCTGAACCTGTTGATTAAACTGGGAGAATCACTTTGTCCAGAGGAGCTTCCATCCTTGAAGCCCCTCAGTTTCAAACACACTCCTGGCCTCTTTGTGGACCTGTGACTACACTTCTCTACATCAGCCCCTCAGCTGCTCCCCTCCCCTTCTCAGTTTCCTTCACACATGCTGGGGTAGGTCACTTTTGAATGTGGCTTTCATAGGAAAGCAACCGTAAGTGTCAGAAATGATGATTATTCAGGATACCTCAGTGATTTCAAAAGCCATAGAAGAAACTCAGCTCTTCCTGGTCACCTTCTTGGATCTGCTGTTTTAAAGATATATATATTTTAATGTTTAAAA
>NW_008329320.1:3152391-3154853 GCF_000622305.1 Nannospalax galili
TCTCCCTGTAGCCCCAGCTGTCCTGGAACTCGCTATGTAGACCAGGCTGGCCTTGAACTCACAGAGATCCGCCTGCCTCTGCCTCCCAAGTGCTGGGATTAGAGGCGTGTGCCACCACGCCTGGCTGGTAGCAAATTTTAAAGTACACCAGCTCCTTAGTGACCTTCACACACATTCTTTGAGCTTTCTTGAACTAGCACTAACCCACTTTCTTCTCTGCCCATTGCCTCCCAGATATATGATGAAGCTATTTTTGTTGCCATATTGTAACATGAATATTTATATGTTAGCCTCTTCAGTCTTAGCAATTTCCATTCCAAAAATGCCTAGTGTGATGCTTTGTGCATCACAAAGTATGGTTTAAAGGAACAAGGTCTTGGCCCTTGTCATAGCAGTTGAATGTGCATTGAAATATTTTTCTATGATTTTTTTTTAAAATCACAATAGAAAACAAGCAAAGTGTTCTAACCTATATGGTCTTAACAGTTTATGTATTTATATTTGAAACCAGATTTCTATAACTTGTATTTGTGTACAGAACTCTCAGTGGGTTTATATATTATGAAATTTTTATTCAAGATTGTATGCTTAACAGTAAAAGATGACCATTTGTTTAAAATGCACTGTGCAAGTTTGGAAATGTACATTAATAACTTACTGTATATAATACCTTGAGTTTGTTTATACCTCCAAGTTTTTACACTGAAGATAAACTAGCTTTAATTAAATTGAGAAATTTTTAAGGGAATAAGCTGTTAGGCTGAGTCTGTATAAGTGCGCTGTTTATTTTCTGGATGCATAGTGAAGGTTTATACTCATGTTTCACTGCATCATAAGTGATGGCAGAAATTAAAGCACAACTTACAAGTAGTACTGTATTTGGTATTGTTGGTCTGATTCATGGAGTAATCCTCGTTCGTTTAGGACATGGTAAAGATATCCTGTATCCTGGCAGGCCCTACAGTAGACATGGACCTCAGAGGAGCTCAAGGCTCTGCTTCCCTGGACACTCTCTCCCCCCACCCCACCCCACCCCCGCTTACACATGCACATGAACACTCATGTATGGTTGGCTAGTGATGGGGAACCAGCATCCAAACAAATATTTAAAATTCCAGATAGTAATAAAGATCCATGAAGAGGGGTTAGGTGAGATGGCCCAGTGGGTAAAGGTGTCTGCTACCAAGCCTGATGACCTGAGTTCAATTCCCAAGACCCAAATGATGGAAGGAAGGAACTGACTCCCAGAAGTTGTCCTCTGACCTCTACATATACCCTGTGTCATGTGTACACCCTAAATAATTTTTTTTTTAATTTAAAGTGCTATGGAGAAAAGTAAAACATGGTTAGGAGGACCTCTAAAGTAAGGAAAAGAGCTTTTTATTTTTATTTTTTGGTCTTTTTTTGAAATAGGTTCTCCCTGTAGCCCCAGTTGACCTGGAACTCACTATGTAGACCAGGTTGGCCTCAAACTCACAGAGATCCGCCTGCCTCTGCCTCCCAAGTGGGACTACAGGCGTGCGCCACCACACCTGGCGAGAAGGGCTTTTATACAACCCCTGAAACTAACGCTGCTTTTTTGCTTTTATGGGGCTGTGCAACATAATTCTATTATTTCTTGCTGGAAGAGATCTGAGTTTGTGTAAAGCTAAAAGAGGCTTTGTTTTTCCCTTTAGAGGGGATAAGTGAACTAGCCCAGAGTAAATGACCTAGGAGAATAGGATTTTATCTCATTACTTCTGTTTAATAGTTCTTAGCTTGAGACTTGTCACTTGTGTTTGTTCTGAGAAGTTTCCTTGACCTGTCCTACTTGCTTGTCCACACCCTATGACATCCTTCCCTGCCTGGCCAGCCTCCTCTTCTGTGTCCATATAGCCAGCCCTGAAACACCCTGGAATTGAATAAGCTCTCACTGCTGCCACGTTCCTCCTGGACTTCTTTGATAATTTGTATTGAATTCCTAACTTTTTTTAAAATTAAATTTAAATATTTTAATTACTTGAGAATTTCATACAATATATTTTGATAATATTTCTCCCTCCCCACAACACCTCCCAGATCCATCCCCATCTTCCTACCCACAAACTTCACATTCTTCTTTTTCTTCCCTATTGTGTACAATATGTGTTGACCAAAGACACTTGGGTCAATAACCTGACCTGGAATGTAGTCTAGAGCAAGGGTCACACTCTTATAGAAAATTTATTCTTCCTGTCTCCACAACTACCATATGCCAACAGTTCTTCATCTAGGCCTGCTTATCTTTCTTGCTCCACGTTAGGATTTTATCTGACTTGATCTTGAATGGGTCTTGTACATACTGTTGCAATTGCTGTGAGTTTGTGAACTAACCTGCTGTGTGGAAAACACTGTTTCATTGTAGTCATCCACTACCTATGGCTCTTACAATCTTTTTTTCCCCAGTTATTTATTTAATAACCACATACTTAGAAGAAGCATTT
>NW_008329320.1:3156965-3160011 GCF_000622305.1 Nannospalax galili
AAGCTATAGACCCCACCCACGCACGATGGGCTAATATATATATAATTCATTATATGGATGACATCCTTCTAGCAGGAGCATCTGCCTCTGAAGTCCTTGAATGCAGTCAGTACCTTACACAACAGTTAGAGGCCATTGGCCTAAAGATTGCCCCTGATAAGATCCAACTCCAGGAACCCTATTATTATCTTGGGTTTGAATTACATAATAAACAAATAAAAATGCAAAAAATACAGTTAAAAACCTCTCATCTTAAGACGCTTAATGATTTCCAAAAATTTCTGGGAGACATAAATTGGCTACGGCCATACTTAAAGCTTACTACTGCAGAACTTAAACCACTCTTTGATATACTTCAAGGAGAAACAAATCCCTTATCCCCCCGACACATAACCCCTGCTGCCTCAAAGGCACTTCAAATAGTTGAAGTGGCCATTCAACAACAACAGGTCACCTATATGGCCTATAACAAGCCTTTCTCCCTGATAATTTGTCCCACTCCACACTCACCCACCGGGGTATTATGGCAAGAGAATCCCCTCCTATGGATACACTTACCTGCCTCCCCTTCCAAGGTGCTTCTCACTTATCCCCTTCTAGTTACTAAACTAATTCAAGCAGGGAGAGAGAAGAGCTGGACGTATTTTGGTAGAGACCCTGACCACCTGATACTTCCTTATACCTGAGACCAGTTAAACTGGCTTATAAAGACAGATGACGAATGGGTCATTACCCTCACATCCTTTTATGGCAAGATTGATAACCATTTTCCTGCCAACAAGTTGCTGCAGTTTGCCCAGCTACATCCCTTTGTATTTCCCATCATCACCTCCTCCAGACCCCTTCCTGATGCAGCGCTAGTCTTTACTGATGGATCCTCCAATGGAACCGCTGCCTATATTATAGATAATCAAGAGTTTACTGAACAATCCCCTTTTAAATCCGCCCAGCTTGTAGAGTTATATGCTGTTATTCAGGTATTTGTCAGACTCTCCCACTCCCCATTTAATCTTTATACAGACAGTGCCTATGTAGCCTCCTCCATACCACTTTTGGAAACTGCTCCCTATATAAAACCCTCCACTAATGCTGTCCCTCTTTTTTGCAAATTACAAGATTTAATACATGAAAGGAAGGTCCCCTTTTTCATTGGACACTTAAGAGCCCATTCTGATCTCCCTGGGCCTTTGACTCAGGGCAATTCCTTGGCTGATGCAAATACCCGCCTTGCACTCTTAGCTCAAGCCAACCCTATTTCTGAGGCGAAGCAGGCACATGCCCTGCACCATCTTAATGCTAACACCCTATGTCTCATGTTCAAAATTACTAGGGAACAGGCCCGCCAGATAGTTAAGCAATGTCCTGGATGTGTGACCATGTTACCGGTTCCCCACTTGGGTGTCAACCCATGAGGAATCTTACCAAATGAGATTTGGCAGATGGATGTTACTCATGTTACTGAATTTGGAAAGCTTAAATATGTTCATGTCATCATAGACACCTTTAGTGGCTTTATTTTTGCCACACCCCAAGCTGGGGAGGCATCTAAAAATGTAATTGCACACATGCTTCAGTGTTTTACAGTCCTGGGCAAACCAACAAGACTTAAAACAGACAATGGGCCCGGCTACACCTCCCAGGCATTTAAGACATTTTGCCACCAATTCCATATAAAACACACTACAGGTATTCCTTACAACCCCCAGGGACAGGGAATAATTGAACGTGCCCACCAAACACTCAAAGCCACTATACAAAAAATAAGAAACAGCCCCTTACATCCTGGAAAAACCTCTCCTCGCAATATTTTAAATCATGCATTGTTCATTCTTAACTTTCTTCAACTAGATGCTACAGGCTCTTCTGCTGCTGACCGCCTTTGGCATCCTGATATGAAACACCATTATGCCAAGGCCATGTGGAAGGATCCCCTTATTAATAAATGGAAAGGGCCAGACCCTGTCCTCATCTGGGGACGTGGGTCAGCATGTATATATGACACACAAGAGAAGGGTCCACGATGGCTGCCTGAACGCCTTGTCAAACCCCTCGACACTCCTCCTTCAAAGAAGGAGAAAACCAGTCATGACCATGAGTCCAAGGAGAATGCGCCTCCTTGAGGAAGGAATTCTCTTTTCTTTCAGGCAAATGAAAAACCCCGGCTGGAAAATACTTGGTACCATCATCTTCCTTGCAGCTACAGCGGTTTTCATCTTTATGGTCACCATTGTCATCCTTGACGTAGTACAACAGATAAAAGAGTTGGAACTGAGAAAAACAAATTCATCCTCTTCACCATGAAACAACTGGTAACTGCATTTTTCCCTCTTCCCCTCCCTAAAACTATCATGTTCCAATTTATCTTATTGGCCATGTCTATACAAACAAGCAATCAAGGATTTGGAGACCCTAATGCAGTAGCCAAGAGGCTTGAGGCTCAATATGGAAAACCCTGTGATTGCAGAGGTGGGGTCTACAAGGCCTTCACGGCCCCCACCAGGGCATTTTTTACCAGACAGGCTGATTGTGGGGATCGCCAGGCCCATATGATGCATTATACAAATACCAATAGCCCATCTCACAGATTTCAGCAATGGGTTTGTATACTTAAGCCCAAGGTGATCCCCCCTGCTAATGGCCAGCCTGGCCCCTGCCCTTGCACCTCGTTCTATCAGACCATACACTCTGTTTGCTATGACTTTGCCTAACAATGCTCTTACAGAAACAAGACCTACTGGACTGGGATAAGACAACCCAGGACACCCCTGGGCATTGACGGGGGAAATTTGGCACCCTCCCAATGTCATGGCAATGTTGGAGAGGACCTATGTTGGGACCTAGAGGCCCCCATAGGATATACGGATGGTGGTGGGGTTCAAGACAAAGCACGACAAACAAGAGTAAATAAGGAGATAGAACAAAGAGTTCAAGCCCTGTACCCTAAACTCAATTACCACCCCTTAGCATTGCCTGAGGATAGAGAAGAACTAGACCTTGACCCACAGACGCTAAGCTTACTAGAACTTACCCATATGTTGCTAAACCA
>NW_008329320.1:3163525-3165027 GCF_000622305.1 Nannospalax galili
ATTATATTGGCCCCTTTAATCTTTGGTTATACTTTACTTTTGGGTATTTAAAGCTATACAGTTGGCCCAGATAATTTATTTTCACTCTTAAGGTCATTTGAGGATCTGTTCCTCGGGGGTCACATGGGCTTGGGAGGATTACCAGTTCCATCTATGTGAAGATATGTCAAAGTTCCTGTTCGACCACGGTTGGCTTCACTTGGAAGCATGGAGGAAATGATTTCTCTGTGTTGACCCTCCTCTCTGTAGACTGGACACTGGTTCAAGTCTATCTCGTGGGGTCTCCTTGGCCTCCTTGATCAAGAGGACAGGTGACCCACCACCATTATAGGACATTTTGAGAGATGCTCATAGTCCCCTGGAACTATTTGACCTAGGAGGGCAAGGAGAAAAAACTGTCCTTTGTGTGCCTCTGACCAAAATATTATAGGCCTCAAAGTATGTCTCTTAAATACCCAAGAAGGTTAGTTCCACCAGTCTGGTACTTTTAATTATTCTGTGTGTCATGTAGATAAATCTTGGGCAAAGACCAATTGTTCTCAGATAAACCTTACCTAGACATGTATTTCTTGATCTGCTATGTATAATTCATCAGTAGGTTGTAGGAGTAATATAGTTCCCTCTGGTTTTCAAAACTAGCTAGGCATTATTTATCTCGCATTGTCTCACCCCTCCACCATGGTTTCTCCACTTAAGGTGCCCCCACTTCCCCCCTTTCTCCCTTAATAATACCTTCTCCTATGGTCCAACCTCTCTTGAGCTCCTTCTTTCCCCGAATTCCTAACTTCTTAAGACCTGGAGACTCACAGCTTCTAGTCACACATTCCCCATTTGGCTAGCTCTTGGCTCTCATGGACTCTGGTCTCTGACTCAGTTTTGCTTCTTCCTTGGTTTTGGCTGAGGGTTTTGGGGGGCACTGTTAGGGAAAGAGGAATTTACTGTTTGTTTGAATATACTGCTTGCCTGAATTTACTGCTTGAACTTACTTGTTTAAATTTACTGCTTGTAACCAATTAACTCAACTAGAGACACAGGCATCCGGAGATAGAGGCAAAGTGCTACAACCCCCGGAGCCTGACCTGTTCTGTGTCATGTCATGTCTGCTTACACAAGATAACAAGAAAGAGTCATACCAGGCACATACCAATCATCTCTCCCCAATTGAGACACCTGAAGGGAGCTGTAACATTTTCTTGTTTTAAAGTTATTGGTTTGTGAAATGCTTGCTTTGAAACAATTGGCTGTATAAACACGGGCTTTTGTGTAACGGTTGTGGAAGCCTATATAATCTTTACCTAAAATTGTCTCAGGGTCGATTGTCTAACCAGACCTGCATGTTTTGGAAAGGGCAGTTGACCCCAGCTAGCTGGTTTAATAAAACTCTGTTTGATTCTTGCATCTCCATATTCGTGAAATTGTTCTCCAGAAGAGACCCACTGAGTCACAGACCCTAACATTTTGGGGGCTCGTCCGGGATTCGTGGGGGGCTTCTGGGGATCAAA
>NW_008329320.1:3165820-3167329 GCF_000622305.1 Nannospalax galili
GCATCACATCCATAGACTGCTAGAAGTAAAAATCCTTAAACCCTGCCAGTCAGCATGGAATACACCCCTGCTTCCTGTGAGAAAGCCTGGCAGTGGAGATTACAGACCGGTGCAGGATTTGCAAAGGGTAAATGAAAGAGTAGAGGATGTTCACCCCACGGTGCCCAGTCCTTACACCCTACTTAGCCACCTGTCACTGTCTCATGTGTGGTATGCCACCCTAGACTTGAAGGATGCTTTCCTCAGTGTCCCTCTTGCTGAAGTCAGTCAGCCCCTGTTTGCCTTTGAGTGGCAAGAACCAGGAGCTACCAAGAGGGTAGCTCACCTGGACCAGATTGCCACAAGGCTTTAAGAACTCTCCCACCTTGTTCAATGAGGCACTAAGCCAAGACCTGGAGCACTTCCGCAGAAGGCACCCCCATGTAACACTGCTGCAGTATGTGGATGACCTGTTGCTGGCCACAACAACCCGTGAAGAATGCATGGAAGCTACGAGGAACCTGCTGGCTGAACTGGGCAGCCTGGGATATCAGGCTAGCGCCAAAAAGGCGCACATCTGCCAGAGGTCAGTGGTCTACTTGGGGTACAAGATAGCGGAAGGAGCCAGATGGCTAACACAAGCCATGAAACAGACTATCCTAAACATTCCTGTGCCCTCCTCTCCCCGGAGAGTGAGGGAATTCCTTGGCTCAGCTGGGTTCTGCAGACTCTGGATCCCAGGGTATGCAGAGATAGCCCATCCACTGTATGAGGCCACCAAAGAAGGGCTAGGCTGGAAGTGGAGTCAGGAACAGCAAGAGGCATTTGACAGACTAAAAGAAGCTCTTCTCCAGGCCCCCACCCTCTCTCTGCCAGACCCAGAAAAGCCCTTCATCCTGTTCATAGATGAAAAGAAAGGAGTGGCTAAAGGAGTCCTGGCCCAGCAACAAGGCCCGTGGAAGGGACCTGTGGCTTACTTGTCCAAGTGGTTGGACCCAGTGGCCTCTGGATGGCCATCTTGTCTGCGCATCTTGGCAGCCATCACCCTACTGGTAAAGGAAGCTGACAAGCTGACTTTTGGCCAGGACCTGAGGGTGACAGCCCCACACACTGTGGAACGGATTCTCAGGCACCCTCCAGGCAAGTGGATGACAAATGCCAGGCTCACCCACTACCAAGGGCTCCTGCTGGACTCTCCTCGAATCACCTTCTCAGCCCCAGTGACTCTGAATCCTGCCACTCTTCTGCCAGACCCAGACCTGTCAACCCCCATCCATGACTGTAGAGACGTTCTCTCTGGGATCATCCAGGTATGAGCAGACTTGAGAGACACACGGCTGCCAAATAGTGAACTGGACTGGTATACAGATGGAAGCAGCTTTGTGCAGGATGGGCCCAGAGGAGCCGGAGCAGTGGTAGTGATGCACGAAGGGGAAGTCATTTGGAGCGCAGCCCTGTCCCCTGGCACCTCAGCCCAGAAAGTGGAACTTATCGTTCTCGCAGAGGCACTGGAGAGAGCAGAAGGCAAGC
>NW_008329320.1:3168150-3169192 GCF_000622305.1 Nannospalax galili
CCAGATGGTGGCAAAGAAATTAATAGAGGAGATAGTCCCCAGATATGGGATCCCTGAGGCTATAGGTTCTGATAACGGCCCGGCTTTTGTTAGTAAGGTCCTACAGGGACTAGCCCAAGCTTTGGGGACGGATTGGAAGTTACATTGTGCCTATAACCCACAAAGCTCTGGGCAAGTAGAAAGAATGAATCGGACATTAAAGGAGACCCTTTCTAAATTAGTAATTGAGACTGATGGTGACTGGGTGTCCCTCCTCCCCTTAGCCATTTTCCGGGTTCGAAACTCCCCCTACGTGCATGGTCTAACTCCCTTTGAAATAATGTATGGGCCCCCTCCACCAATAACCCGGCGAGCGCAGCCCCCGGGGAAAGAGAAGTCAGCCCCCGACTATTTAAATGTGTTGCAATACCTTGCCAAAGTACAGCAGGAAATCTGGCCCCTAATCAAAGCATACTATGAAGGGGAGAGAACCCCAATTGTGGGGCATGGCATAGTCCCAGGGGATATGGTCTGAGTAAAAAGACACAAAGTAAAAACTCTTGAACCCAGATGGAAGGGACCTTATGTTGTACTGTTTACCACCCCCACTGCCATAAAGGTTGACGGCATCACTCCCTGGGTCCACCACACCCATGTTCGGAAGGCCCTGCCTCTCGAGGACCCAGAATCCTGTGTGAAGAAGTGGGAGGTGCGGCAAAATCCTGCTAATCCCTTGAAGCTACAGCTGAGCCGGACATGAAAGGATTCCTGCTGATAAGCTCACTGTTATGGGCTCTCCAGAGAACAGTAGTGTCAGCGGGAGCTCGGAACATCAACCCCAGACATGGATCCTGCAAAGCGGCGATGCCTGTGAGGAATGGAACCGCACTTCCCATACAGCCCTGTTGTGGACATGGTGGCCAGATCTATATGTTGACTTGGAACTTGTACTGGGGCAATTTTATTACCTCCCCCAGAAAAACCACCAGGAACAATATCATATGAAAAAACGGGCTTTGGTTGACTCATCATCCACAGTCAACCGCCAAGCTTTGAGGGCAAA
>NW_008329320.1:3171018-3203814 GCF_000622305.1 Nannospalax galili
GGAATAAACAGGGAAGCATTTTTCATCCGTTGTGAAACAGAATGTAGAATGGTTCCTGTTCAGACCTAGCCCTGTGCTTCATGTCACCTCCTTTTGTAGGGAATGGCTATAGAAAGAGCCTGACTAAATCCCGTTTTTTGAGTTCCTGTGGTTGTGGTCAAAGTCATTCCCCACACATAATGAGGGAATAAACAGGGAAGCATTTTTCATCCGTTGTGAAACAGAATGTAGAATGGTTCCTGTTCAGACCTAGCCCTGTGCTTCATGTCACCTCCTTTTGTAGGGAATGGCTATAGAAAGAGCCTGACTAAATCCCGTTTTTTGAGTTCCTGTGGTTGTGGTCAAAGTCATTCCCCAAAGTTATGCTTATTCCCCTACTGTGTGTGGTTCAAGAATATTTATAAAACTGACTGGACACAGTGTGCACACTTCATCCCAGCATTCTGGAGACAGACAGGCCAGCCTGGTCTACATAATGAGACCCTGTCTCAAAATAGAATAAAATATAAAATAGTATTTATAAAGTTGTCCCTGTGGCAGGACAGATTAGAAAGAAGCACCTGGAATCACACACCCTGCTACAGAGCCAGGATTTGTAACAATGCATGGCCTTCTAATACTGACATTTACTCTTTGTGATAGTTAATCTTGATTGTCAGCTTGACCCACCTAGGATATAAACTTCTGGGTGTGGCTCTGAGGGCAATTCTAGTGAGGTTTAACTGAGGTGGAAAGTTCCACACTGAATGTGGCAGCACTGTCCCATGGGGTGAGTTTCTGGGCCATATACAAAGGAGAAAGCCAGCTGAGCACCAGTCTTCATTGCTTTCTGCTTTCTGACTGCAGGTGAAGTGTGACCAGCTGACTCACACTCTGGTAGCCATGACTCCCCTGCCATGCTAAACTGGTTGGTTGTGCCCTCAAACTGTAAGCCAAAATAATCTCTCTCTCTCTCTCTCTCTCTCTCTCTCTCTCTCATATTTTTTGAGACAGGGGCTTCCTGTAGCCCCAGCTGGCCTGGAACTTGCTATGTAGACCAGGCTGGCCTCAAACTCACAGAGATTCATCTGCCTCTGCCTCCTGAGTGCTGGGACTAAAGATATGTGCCATCATGCCAGACCAAAATTATTTTTTAAAGCTTTATTTTTAATGTGTATAAGTGTTTTGCCTACATCCATACATGTGCACATGTATGTGCTTCAGACCAAAAGAGGGTGTTGGATGCCCTGGAACAGGAGTTGCCGAGTTACAGATAATTACTAGCCAACATATGACTGCTAGGGACCAAACCTGCAGGATCAGCATGTGCCCTTAACCCCTGAGCCACCTCTCCAGCCCCAAACAACTTCCTTTAAACTGTTTTTGTCAGGTATTTCCTTGTCACAGCAACAAGGAAAGTAACTAATAGACTTATTGAGGCTCCTCAACACACACACACACACCCCATATACCACACTGAAAAATATTAGGACAGGTAGGAGAGGAGTCCCTGTTTGTGCTCTAAATTTTGGTTTGTCAGGAAAGTGTCCAAGTGTTTGCATTTGAGACTGATGGCCTGATCTGCATGGAGTAATGCAAAATACATGTTTTAATTCCATTTAAATATTGATCATGTTAGTTTTTTTATACTTTTCCTATGTGTTTGATAGGGTGTGTTTTGTTTGTTTGGGGGATTTTGTTTTGGATTGGGTTTTGGTTTCTTTGTGGAGTTTGTTTTGGGAAGAGAGGGTCTCACTCGGTAGCCCTGCCTGGCTTGGAACTCACTATGTACACCAGGTTGGAGGTTGGCTGGGATTAAAGGTGTGTGCCACCACACTCTGCTATCCTTTTTCACTAGTAATTTGGGAAGAAGTTTAAATCTTGCAAGAAATAATTGTAGACACAGAAAGAGAAATATATAGGGGAGTATATTGATCCTTTAAGGGAGAAGAGAAGCCCCAGCCTGATCAAGTTGCCTGATCTCCAGAAGAGAATTTGGAAAAGAGGAAAGTAGTTGGTTCAACTGGTTATTTTGGAAGTTTGAAGAACTAGGATGTTTGTGCTCCCTCCTCTCTCGAGGCCTGTTTTCCCATTCTCTCTGTCTCTGCATCCTTGTGTCTACTGCCTGGATCACTGTTGTCAATTCTCTCTGCTTCTGGTCCTTTTCCCATACAACCTCAGAAACTGTCAGTGAGTCTTCCTAGGGTAGTCATGTATTTCTTGGTTCAAATTTTTGTGAATATATTCATTAAAACTTTGAATTGGGACTGGAGAGATGGCTTAGCTGTTAAGAGCACTGGATGTTCATGCAGAGGATCCAGGTTCAGTTCCCAGCACCCACATGGCAGCTAAGAACCATTTGTAACCCAAGTTCCAGGGCATCCGAAGCCCTCTTCTGACCTCTGTTAGCATTGCATAACACAGGTGCACTTACATGCAGGCAATACATTCATACACATAAAAAGAAAATAATAAAATATTTTTAAAAACCAGAACTTTGAGTTGTGAGTTAGGCTAGAAAGAATTTCCTGTGTGTGTCAAGGTTAAGCTTGGAGGTGCTGTTAGAGCTCTGCTTGTGGGCAGTGAGGACTTTTCTTAAAGTGCTCTTGGTCTCTCACATTGTGCAGACCAGCTTTTTCATCTCCCCTTGAGGTGGGACAGAACCTCCACAGAAACTGTTTCAACACAGCAGTCAGATTGCAGCTGGGGAAAAGAGTCTTAGTGATTCTCTTTTGGGGCACAGTCCCTATGCAAGACTAGGACTATTTCCTCTGTGTTCATAAAAGAAAGATTTTGAGAGATGTTTTTTACTATCACCTAGTCATCTTTCAGATTCTCAAATTTTGTAACATTTGGATGTCCTGTTTTTAAAAATTACTGATTTTTATTTGTGCAAGTGTTTTGTTTGCCTATATGTATACCTAATGTGTAGGCCAGAGAGGGCAACAGGGATGCCATGTGGGTGCTGGGAACCTGAGTCCTCTGGAAGAACAACAAGTGCTCTTACCCCCGAACCACCTTTCCAGCACCATCATATTGTTTTGTTTTGTTTTTTAATTTCTCCAAGCTGATTTTGGCATTGGCTCCATCAGAGGCAGTGAAGTACAGTTGCTAAGGAGCTGGGTTCCCTGAAGCCTGACTGCCTGAGTCTAAACCCTGCTAGTAACTTATGAAGCCTCAGTTACCATATCTCCATCTATTTCCTCATATGTCAAAGAGCATCATTTATGGAACCCACCTCCGGGGAGCTAAAATAAGTTCCTGTAAAGTGTCTATCATGATGTAAATACTTAATAAATTTAGTTAGTATTATATGTGGGTAGGTGGGGGGTGGGATTTAAACCTCCATTCCAGGAAGAGCCAGCCTCAGAAGTATCCTGGGCAAGAATCCAAATTCCAAAGGTAGCTACATAAACACTTCAGGTGTTTTCAAAATCTACTCCAAAAGGTTTAACATAGAATGTTAAAACTGTTAAAGGTGAAATAGTCAGTACTTGAGGTAGAAAAACTGCAGAGGCTCCATCCTCATACTTACAAGACACACAAGTCCACAAGGGCCAGCAGTGCAAGGAGCAAACTCTAAAACTTTCACATCACCTAGTGTACCACAGAGTCTGTGGAGTCTACTGTCCACTGCATCAGTTTCAAGAGTGAGGCTTTCCTACAAGGTATTGCACAGAGGCCTGAGGACAGAGGGCCTTCATCTAAACTAGAAGCAGAGAATGATGCTTTGTGCTATTAATAAATATTTGTATGTTTGGAATACTTGGGCCGAAGGCTGGCCTTTATTGCAGAGCACCTGCTAAGGAGCTATCATATCTGCCCACCTCTACCTTCCAGAAGCTGCTGTTTGCCAGAGGAATGGCATAATTGCTGAAATGACCAAAGTCACTGTGTTAGACATGACAAAATGTCTCACATGAACAACTAAAGGGAGCAAAGGTCTATGTGGGCTCATAGTTCAGTCTGTGGTCACTTGCCTCCATGTTTCTGGGCCTGTAGTGAAGTAGTACATCACAGCAGCAGGAACATGTTATGTGACATAAACGTCTATTCACCCCAGATAGGGAACCGATGACAGACCAAAATAATGAGCTCACCCAAGTCTAACCTGATGAGCCATTGGGTTTACTAGGGTCACTTACAGGAACAGAAACGACTCAAAGGCAGCTGCATCACTTAAAGCCCACCCCAGCAGGGGTGAGGACCCAGGGAAGCTGGAACCCTGGAGCCCTTGGCACAACTTGCAGGTGACCGGACAAGCTAGAGTCTCTTCCAGGCAGCTCTGTTGGTCTGAGTCTCTTCAGCAGTTTTAACTGCTTATATAACTTTGGGGATGGAGGGGGCCTTGCAAGTCTGGTGGTTTCAGGGATTCCCCGAGACTTTTGAGTTGTTTACTTCCTGAATCTTAAGGAAGTAAGAGCCTCCCTTTAGAACTTTCTGAGTCTTACAGACTTCCTCTGTTTGAGTGAGCGTCCCTCCAAAGTGGGATGTTTACAACTGAAGGGCCTGGGAGAAAACACCTGTACTCATCCACTTTCTCCTTTTTCCCATTTATTTTATTTTATTTATTGTTTTTTTTGTGTTTTTTTTTTTTTTTTTTAATGTGTACGGGTGTATTGCCTGCATGTATGTGAGTGCACCTCTGTCGTGCAATGCCTCAGAGGTCAGAAGAGGGCTTCGGATTCCCCTGGAACTGGAGTTAAGGATGGTTCACAGATCTTCTGCAAGAGCAGTCAGTTCTCTTAACTGCTGAGCCATCTCTCCAGCTCCCTTTTTCCCATTTTAATTCCATCTGGGTCCTTGCCTATGAGATGGTACTGACTATATGATTTTCTTCTCTTAGTAAATTGTATCTTTAAACATCCTCACAGACACACCCAGAAGTGTGTCTTTTAAATCTCAGAGACACTTCTCAGTCCGTTCAAGTTGACAGTTAAGGTTAACCATCATCCAGACTTAGGTCAATTCATGACATGCTATCAGATTTACAAGAAATGTAGTTATGAATGCAGTCACCAGACATAATGTCATAGTTATACCTGCAGGCCATCTCTTTTTCCTTAGAGATGAATGGGAACCCTGGACTATCTCAAGTCTGCCTCTGGCCTTCTGGCTACCATGGTTGTTGCCTGAGGTCTTTGTCGAAGGTCTATGTCTCTTAGTTTGGCCCCCCCAGAAGCTGACTGTAGACAGGAATTTGGATGCAAGTAGTGTATCTAGATAGTGGTCCTAGGCAGCACTGCAGAGCAACAGGAACTGGTAGGAAAGAGAAAGCAGGCAATAAAGAGTACACAAATGCAAGCTGGGAATGGTGGTATATATATGCCTGCTGATGCCAGCACTTGGGAAGTAGAGGCAGGAGGATCATAAGTTCAAGACCAGCCTCAGCTACCTATCAAATTTGAGGCCAGCCTGGGATACATTAAACCTCAACTCAAAGATACAGCGTTGGAAGTATGGCTTAGTAGAGAGTTTGTCTGGCATGCACAAAACCTTGGTTCAGTCTCCAGCATCATATATACCAGGTATGATAGAGCACGCCTATAACCCCACTCTTGGAAGGTGGAAACGGGTATCAGAAGTTCAAGACCATCTTCAGCTACATAGTTATTTTGAGGACATGAAACCTTGTCATATATATATATATATATGTGTGTATGGCCATATTTACTCCTGTCTTTCTGTTTTATTTTTGTCAACCCACTTGCCTGATGGGTTGGTATTGTAGTTCATAAGGTTCAGAGGTGCATAGCACCTTGCAGTATTATAAAGCTAGCCAGCAGAGAAGCAGCATCTAGCCAAATTACAGCTTGGTTTATCTATATCTTGCAGCCAAAGTGTGTGGTGTCTTTAGCAATAGGGTTTTATCATGTAGTTCTGTTGGGCAACCAAGAAGGATGGCTAGAGACAGTATTGTTTTAGGGGCTGCTGGGACCTTCCTGACCAACAACTCATATAGAGATGTCTCACACATGACTCTATGAGCAGCATTATCCAGCTAAGTGGGATATCTTCCTTCTAATGCATTTTTAACTTTTATTTTTGGTTGGCTTATAAAATATTTGGTTTTCATATGGTTTTTGTGTACACCCTTGGTTAACCATCCTTTCACATCCTATGTCTCCTCTCCCCACCCTATCTGTACATAAACACTTTTATCCCTAGCATTCCCCCTCTCTACTTTCTTATCACCTATGTTCTATTAACCCTCTCCCTAAGGTATCCTCTCCAGTGTCTCTTCTAGTTTGTGGCTTCTACTGGTACTTGAAATTTTTAATAGATAGGATGCTGCCTACTCTGCGAATTGGTACTAGAGTTCAATCTATAAAATTGTTGAAATTTTGAATTTTGTAAGGTTTATTTTATTATTTTATTTTATGTACGTGTGTGGGCCTGAGTGTATATATATATATATGTGTGTGTGTGTGTGTGTACCACATGAATTCAGGTGCCGAAGGAGGCCAGAAGAGGGATTCAGATCCTTTGGAACTAGAGTTACAGGCAGTTGTAAGCAACTACATTTGAGTGCTTGGAATTTTCCCCTTTCCTCTGCAAAATCAGCAAGTGTTCTAAACTGATAAGCCATCTCTCAAGTCCCAGAATTTTGTCTTTTGATATATCAGAAACAGCCATTGAAAGAAAAAGCTATGATCATACATATGTCTTGATGCTTTTTTCTAACAAGAAATTGAGTCACTTATTTAAGCCATGAAATATAATTAATAGTCAGGCATAGTGGTGCATACCTTCAATCCTGATACTCAGGAAGCAAAGGCAGGTAGATCTCTATGAGTTTGAGGCCAGCCAGATCTACATAACAAGTTCCAGATTGCCAGGTTAGCCAGGGCTACATAGTGAGACCCTGCTTCAAATATATATATTTAGTGAAGTCATAGAGTTTTGTTAAAACAAAGTAAAATCAGCTACTTATGACAACCATAATTTAACTTCAAATAAGCAGTTTTGGGTTTCCTTCTTTTTTTGAGATGGGGCTTTCTAAGTAGCTCAAGCTGATGGCAAACTCTCACAAATCCTGTCTCAGACTCCTAAGTGCTGGGATTACAGGCATGCACCACTACACATAGCTAAATAAACAGTTTTCTATTAATATAATATTTAACAAATGAGGTTTAACAAATTCAATGGTTCCCAATTTTCCCCCACCACACCTCCAGGGGAAATATTTGTCACAGCTTGGGGGTCAGGTGAATGCTATTAGCATCTAAAGAATAGTGGCCTATATAATGGTGCCACACATCCTACAAGGCACAGGACAGGCCCCACCCCAATGGCGTGTCTGACCCCCAAATTCCATCAGCGCCAAGGCTGAAAAACATGACTGAATTTATCCCCACATCTTGGATCTCTCAATTACAGTCAAACCTCCCTTGGAACTTTCAGATTTTTTTTCCTTATCATAAGGAAAACACTTTGCTGTAAGAGACTTAGTTGGCAACTAGTGTATAATACCATAATTCAAGACAGGTGCAGGCACAGTCTGGCTCTTAGGTGCAATTACCAGCATTTTCCTTAGGTATTTATTTAGAAAGCATAATAGATGGTCAGAACTTTATCTTTTCAAATTATCTATCTTTATTTTATGTGTATGAGTATTTTGCTTGCATGTATGTAAGTATATGATGTGTGTACAATGTCTACAGAGGCCAGAAGAAGGCATCATATCTCCTGGAACTGGAGTTATAGATGGTTGTTAGTTATCATGTGGGTGCTGGGAACCATGTTTTTTGTTGTTGGGTTTTTTTGGTTTTTTTTTTGAGATAGGGTCTCTCACTATATAGCCCTGTTTTGCCTGGAACTTGCTTTGTGGACCAGGCTGGCCTCAAACTCACAGAGATCTGTCTACCTCTGCCTCTCAAGTGCCAGGATTAAAGGCATGTCATCATGCCTGGACAGAATCATGTCATTTTAAAGCAATGTAGGCAACAGTCTCTCATTCTGTAGGGTTCCTTATCAAACTTGTGTGTTGTGTGTGTGCTGGTGCATGTGTGAGAGGGTACATGTATACATGTGTCCATGTGAGAGCAGAGGTCAACTTCACTTTTTGTTCCTCAGGTGTTGCCCACCTGGTTTTCTGAGACAGTCTCTCACTGGGACCTGGGGCTCTCCTATTCAGCTAGGCTGGCTGGCCAGAGGGCCCCCAGGGATCCTCCCGTCTCTGCTTCTGCAGAGCTAGGGTTACAGGTGTGTACCACCACACTTTAAAAAAATTTTATTTTATGTGTATGAATGTAATGCCTGCATGTAGATAGGTGCACCTGCCCAGGTCATGCAATGCCTGAGGAGGACAGAAAAGTGCAATCCGATCTTCTGGAACTGGAGTTACAGACTGTTAGCTTCCATGTGGGTGCTGGGAACTGAACTCAGGTCCTCTGCAAGAGCAGCTAGTGCTCTTAACTACTGAGCCATTTCTCCAGCCCTGCCATAGTGTTTATGTGGTGGCTTTTTACATGGATGCTGGGAATCTAAGTCAAATCCTCATGCTTGTGCAGTAGACACTTCAGCCTGAGCCATCTCCCGCCCCTTTACCAAACTTCCACAGATGACCCTTGTGGCCTCTGACTTCAGTGGTGATCTTGAGTTAAAGCAGAGTTGTAGAATGTGGTACTCACCATTTTTTGTTTCCCCAATTTCCAAATAAGTCTTCCTCTTCTTTCCCCAGTGACAGCTACTGCTTCCAAACCTGAGCCTCAGTGAACCAGGATCTAGCTGACCAGAGAGGTGAGGATAGGGGAAAGAAAAATGTTCCTAGTCGTTCCAAGATGCTCCTGTGAGCTGGAAAGCACACTGGAAATGGGTCTCTCAGTTTCCTTCCATAGGAGGACCCCAGGGACAAGGCACAGAATGTGGAAGAGGAGCCTGCCATTTTGAAGCAGGCCTGCTCAGAGGGAATTGGTACTGTCTCCAGAGTTAGACATTCAGATGTGTCTTGTCCTTTGCTGAGATCACATGGTATGTGTTGGCTCTGCCCTCTCTTGCAACTTCTTCCTTTCCTTCTTTTCTAAAGTCATTTTCTGGCTCTTTTGTTCCCTTCTCCTCCTGTTACATTAACCTGTGTAGATCCCTTTGGAATTTTCTCTTTGCTCTCATAATCATATATAAATATACCTCAACATTAGATTGAAATAATATAAAATTGTCAACATTTGACAGCTTTACCACAAAAACTCGTTTCAGGTTGTTCACATTAAAGAATGCAAGCTTTCTCACCACATTGTCTCATGGAAATTGTTCTGAGTCAGGGGTAGAGTGCCAGTGTCCTTACAGCCACTCAGAGGCTTCACACAGGGAACTGTGACAGCCTCCTCCCGAGACCAGGCCTTGAAGGTGCTGCCAGCCCCTCCTGCTTCAAACTAGTTTCTAGGTTCCTTCCCCAGGCTGGGATGTGGGGCTGCTCCTGCTGGCTCCCTTCATAAAGGAGCAGTGTTTTAAATCCTCAAAGCCCAGTGGGCATTTGGCAAAGGCTGCCCATTTTCTACTAGAGAGGGACTTGTGCCCGGTTTCTGGCTTTCTAGTTAAAAGGTCTGATTTCCCAGAATTCTTGGATGTGACCCACACTGTCCCCTGCTTTGTAGGAAATGGCAGCATTAACTAGATAATTATGGGATTCAATCTTTAAACTTGAACTTTTATTAAATAAAAATAGTTATACAATACCTTCAACATGCAGAGTACTTCCATGACTGTGATCTGAGTTTAAGAACTTCTGCCAATCTTTGAAGTATGGTAATTTTCTGCAGGGTATAGCCCTGCCTGATCCCCAAATCCTCCAGGCTGTGGAGCACCCATAAAGGACAGTGAGACTCCAACAAAGGAATATTTTGTGACTTCTACAAGATGAATTAAAAGTCAAGAAATTAAACAGCCTCTGTTTACAGTAGGTGGTAAGGAAAACAGACATAACACAAGCTGTTTCCTGCCCTTTGTGGAACTAGTTTGATATATCTGTGTGAGCAGATTTAAAAATTGTTGGTTTTCTTCATAATAACATAACAGATGTCAGGGAATAAGGGCTCAGTGTGCTCTGGGCACAGTGCAGACTTACCCAGGACTGACTCAGGCAGAAAGCTGTCAGGACAGAGAGCAACTGAGACACATGAACTCCAATGGGATCCATGGCTGCTTGGGCCATGACGTAGTCCTGGGGTTGTGTTGGGGACCTCTGTTATGCAAAGTAGAAGTCCCTTTATGTCTGGACAGCTCATGCAGCTCGGGATTATGTGCTGGGGCTCCTTTCATAGCAGGGTGCCTTCCTGGCATCTTTCCTGACTCTCCTTTTGAAGTGCCCGCCACAATGCTCTAAACACAAACATGGCCTCTGGCTTTAGGAATACCATGCTTTCCTGTGATTTTTCAAACAGACAGCAGTCTGGCAGAAACCCACTTCCATATGTAAATACAATGTCTCACAAAGTACCTAACAGCCAAAGCTTTTACCACTACCCCCATGGTATAAATATCCTAGTCTTCTCTCAATATTTGGAGCTAGAAGCAGACTTGGAGCTAGAGCGAGAACTGGGTCACTGAGACTTGGAATAAAGAGCTGTAGACTGAGTTCTGTGTCTCCTGCCTGCAATTTAGCCTCCCCGGGGGGCAGCACTCCCTCATTACCGACTTGCGGACATTCTAGCTTTTGCTGTCCTCGTACTCTTCCCGCGTGGTCCAGTGGCCAGTGGACCTCGCATCCTGAAGAAAGTACACGGGTGGAAAAGGGACAGGATTCGGCTAGACAACGCTCCAGCAGCAGAGAAACTTTCAGCACCAGAGACACGCGGACAGAGACACAGGACCCAAGCCGGCGGGAAAAGCCTGCGGGGCACCCGCCGCCACGGCCAGAGACGCCTGTGGCCAGACCCGTGCCGTGACTAGCCAGGTGTGGCGGGGACCCCGAGATACCCGAGATACCCGCGCACACCACGCCTGGGGCCCAGAGCACTCCCTATAGGGTTGGATTGTAGCACCCCACATTTTCATTGGGTTCCCTCCACGTGGGCCAGGTGGTGAAGGTTTCTCCTCAGAGGGAAGTTGCCTGACAACTGCAGCTTTCTTGTTGAGGTCTTTCTTTGCTTTCTGGCTGCTAGCCCCTGAGATTCATTTGAACTTGAGGCCTCCTGTAGGATACAGAAGCAACGCACCTGTTAAAACCGAGCCGTCTGGTTTGACTTAGTAAATACAAATGGAAGAAGCAAGGCACGTGGAGACCATTGCATCTCAGGGGTATTGTATTACATGCTTTTTGTCAATTTGACACAAGCTAAAGTCACCAGGGGAAAGGGAGCCTCCATTGAGGAATTTTCTCTATCAGACTGGCCTGTGACCAGACCTATGAGGCATTTTCTTAATTATTAATTGATGTAGAAGAGCCTAGCCCACTGTGGGTGATGCCATCCCTGGGTAGGTAGGCAGGCCTGAGCTATATAAGAAAAATAGTTGAAGCCGAGTGTGGTAGCACACACCTTTTGTCCCAGCACTCGGAAGGCAGAGGAAGGCAGATCTCTGTGAGTTCGAGGCCAGCCTGGTCTACGTAGTGAGTTCCAGGACAGCTGAGGCTACAGGGAGACCCTGTCTCAAAAAGACGCCCTCCTCCCAAAAGAAAAATAGCTGAGCAAGCTAAGACAGAGTTGTAAAATGTGGTACTTACCATTTTTTGTTCCCACAATTTCCAAATAGCAGTCTTCCTCCTCTTTTCCCTGGTAGCTTCAGCTCCTGCCTCCAAGTTCCTGCTTTGAGCTTCTGTCCTGACTTTCCCCAAGTGATGGACTGTGTCTTGAAGTGTAAGATACAATAAACCATTTCCTCCACAAGTTGTTTTTGGTTAGAGTGTTTTTATCATAGCAATGGAAAGTAAACTAGGACAGTATAAAGGATATCTTTGGGGGCTGGAGAGATGGCCCAGCCTATGGAGTCAAGTTAGTGTCCCCAAATGTCCCTCAGTGCAAGTTTATCCACTGGGGTCTAGTCAGCCTATCTAGAGTCCCTCCCTTTAAGATCAGCTCTTCTTCACTCAGCAGTTATCAGCTGCCAAAAATTCTTCGACTAAGATTGGGGCTGCAACAAGCATGCTTAGTGCTCAGCTGTCTTTCCAGTCCCTGCTCAGGAAACCTTTGCTCTTCCTTATGTCGTTTCCCAGCTCTTACTCTTGCCTGTCTTTGCCACAAGCAGCAGCCTGCCCTGGCCTAGCGCTTGTATCAAGATCTTCTCTTCCTCTTCAAGTTTTGTTCCCACCCCACTCCTGCCCTCTACCATCCAACCAAACTTTTTTGAGGGGTTGAGGAGGGAACAGGACTCAAACCCAAGGCCTCTTTCCTGCTAGGCAAGCACTCTATCACTGAGCTCTACCTGCAGCCCCAGTCTTTTCTTGGTTTTAGCTTTCTTCCTGTCCCATTCATTCCTGTGGCTTTCATTACCTTGTATGAACAAATGACCCCCAATCCTTATCTACTGCCTATATACAATTAGCTCCAAATCTTTTCTTCCTCGACTCCACTCCCCCTCTCCTCTCCTTTTCTCTCCCTTTCTTTCTTCCCCTCACTTCCCAACCCTAATTAACTCCCACAGTCCACTGGGTCTACCTTCTGTTGCTGTTTGCCTTCTGACCTTTTCCCCTCTCTGCATCCCACCCAGCACAGGTACACCAGGACTGCTCTGTCAATGTCAATGTCGCTGACCTTCGTTCCACCTCTTTCCAATCTTGTCACCCTTTGCAGCCAGAATCTTTCTAAAATGATGGCACTTACAAAAATTTTTTGTAGCAATCAAAGTGAAAGAATTTATTAAGGCTCCATTTCCAAGCATGGACAGTTTTTTAGAAGATGTGCATCTAAGGAGGGACCAAGTTGGAACAGAGAGGGTGTAGTAGCCTGGCAGCCCCCTGTAGAAAGAGCTGGGGCTTTGGTGTTACCTTAGAGCAGGATATTTGTTTATTTTTGCTTATTTGCATAGCACGTACTCTGACTGGTTTCTATATTGAAAGCTTTTCTGTACATGCTCTTTTACATGTAATTCTACATCTAACTTCACACATGACTCTTTAACACCTTAAGTCTTCACCCAGGGGTGTGTGCTTTAACCTTGTATCAAACACTGGTATGCTTCTGTGCCTATGTCAGTGTCGTGAGCCAGTCTTAGGTAGTCTGAGCCAGGGGTCTTCAGCCTTCTTTTTTGCTAATTTGTAGTTCTCATTTGCCAGTTCTACAGTTTTTGCTCAAGGCTTTCTGGATTCTACTCTACACTATTCTCCTACCTCAACTCTCTCCTCAGAGCTGTGGTCCCAGAGCTGTGGGGAGCTGAAGGACCATGGTCTGTCTTCTATAATTACTGTGTGGTTTATGGGCCGTGAAACTCTCCTCTTACTCAGTGGCTGGAGGGGGAGGATTTCGCTCCCCTGAAGTAGGACTTGGCTGGAATCCCTGTGGCAATAGTAGTTTAGCCTGGAACAGCTGCCTTTAGTTTCTTTCCTCATTATTGCAGCGAAATATCTGACAAGCAAGTTAAAGAAGGAAGGTTTTTTTTTTTGGTCTTTTTTATTTTGATGCAACAGTTAGAGGATCCAGTCCATCATGGAGGGGAAGGCATGGTGGCAGGAGCAAGAGGCAGCTGATCCTGTTGATGGGGAAAAGAAATATAGTCATGTAGTTAATGTCACTTGTGTGTGTCTAAATATTGTTTTATGACTGATTTTTTTTTTCTTGTCTTTTTGAGACAGGATCTCCCTGTAGCCCCAGCTGACCTGAACTCACTATGTAGACCAGGCTGGCCTTGAGCTCACAAAGATCCACTTGCCTCTGCCTCCCAAGTGCTGGGACTAAGGCCCAGCTTATGACTGATTTTTATACTTTAGAATATAGTATTCCCCTTAGAGTGGTTTTTATAAATGCTTACTAAAATTTACATTGCAAAAGTAACAAAAACCAAAACGGAGAAAGCTATCTTGAAAAATAAATACCAGGAGGCTTCAGAGATGGCTCAGTGGTTAAAAGCACTGGCTGTTCTTGCAGAGGACCCCAGTTTGGTTCCCAACACTCACATGGCAGCTAACGACTGTCCATAACTCCAGTTCTGGGAAATTTGACACCCTCTTCTGGCCTCCATGGGCATGTGTGACACAGGTGCACTTACATACATACAGGCAAAACACTCATACACATAATTTTATTTTATTTTTTGTCTCTAAAGCATTTATTTCTTCCATTCAGGAGAGGGGCATTATTAAAAGGTGGATGAACACAGAATACTGCAGGCCATGGCGAGGCTCCAGGCACCTAGGTTGCAGGCAACTCAGCCCAGGCCCGCCCTCAATAGAAGCCCACATTGGCCACGTTCATATCGTGGTATTTTATGTAGATCCTGTTTGGGCTGATGCGTAGATGATCGGCCAGCAGGACACCTGGCAGCTTGCAGTAGGTGGGGTTTTGTGCACAGCAGATCTCTGTGCAAGCTATAGAGCGCAGAGGTGTCTCTGGAGCCGCAGAAGGCCATGGGCTGTCTGGGATCACGAGCACTGCAATGTTCTGGGCTGACTTGCAGGTGGCCTGTGACAGCTGCTACGTTAGCTGGGAGGAGAGGAGCCAGTTCAGCACCGAGGAGTGGGCCACACTGGTGTTCACGATGACGGCGGCAGGACGGCAGGTCAGGAACGACACCCATAAAATTGTTTTGTGGTTTTTCTTTTTTTTTTGGTCTTTTTGAGACAGCGTCTTCCTGTAGCCCCAGCTGTCGTGGATTCACTGTGGAGACCAAGCTGGCCTCAAGCTCACAGAGATCCGCCTGTCTCTGCCTCCTGAGTGCTGGGATTAAAGGCGTGCACCACCACGCCCAGCTTAAAATTGTTTTTAAATAATAAAAAACAAATACACAAATACCTTAACTCAGCATAAATAACTGCCTCTGCAATCATGCCTGCAGAAGGAACTACCTTCAGGTGTTCTCAGGGCATGAAAGCACCTGTGCTGGTGATCACATAGGCTGTAAACCTACCAATGCTGTAACAACGCAGGGGATCTATGAAAACGGGGAAGGGGTTCAACTCTGGGGCTCAGGTTCTTTGGGAGGAAACTCTGCTTGAGTTTACTAGTATAAATAAAGTTCCCAATTTCCTCACAAGAGTCTCTGGGTGGAGAAATCAGAACTAAAATGGAGAATGCAAAAAGACCTCAGGGCTATCTTGAGAAACAAATACCACAGTTATCTAGTGGAACATCTATTTGGCAACTACCCTGTTTGCTAAGGTGCCTGCAATAAATTCTGCTGTTAAAGAATGCCTTAACTCCCTTCCATCAAGATCTGTTTCTGCAAGCATGCCTGACCACTTAACCACAGAATAAATTTTCCCTTGGTGGTCTTAGAACAATGTAAGCATCCTTGCTAGCAATCTTGTGAACTGTAATTTAAACCCACCAATGTTCTAATAGTTAATGACATGGGGAAACCTATAAAAACAGTAAGGAATTTTAGATTGGGGCACAGAACTTCAGAGCACTAGTTCTTTTGGGTCTACTGATATAAATAAACATGAGTTCTCAAAAAAAAATCTCTGGGTGCCTTCTCTGTGCATTTTGGGCCCTATGCCTCAGTTTCCCGTAACAAGGTTGCATCCATAGTCAGGAAGCAGCCAGTGATGAATACTGCTGCTCAGCTCCCTTTCTCCTTTTTATTAGGTCTGGATTCCCATCCCACAGAATGGTGCCACCCACATTAGGCATTAGGGTGACTCTTCCCACTTCAAATAACCTAATCTAGAAAACCCCTCACAGACATACCCAGAGATTCTTTTCTATGTGGTTCTAAATCCTGTCAAATTGGCAAGATTAACCATCACACTGCTGTATCGCATGCCTGACCACTTAACCACAGAATAAATTTTCCCTTGGTGGTCTTAGAACAATGTAAGCATCCTTGCTAGCAATCTTGTGAACTGTAATTTAAACCCACCAATGTTCTAATAGTTAATGACATGGGGAAACCTATAAAAACAGTAAGGAATTTTAGATTGGGGCACAGAACTTCAGAGCACTAGTTCTTTTGGGTCTACTGATATAAATAAACATGAGTTCTCAAAAAAAAAATCTCTGGGTGCCTTCTCTGTGCATTTTGGGCCCTATGCCTCAGTTTCCCGTAACAAGGTTGCATCCATAGTCAGGAAGCAGCCAGTGATGAATACTGCTGCTCAGCTCCCTTTCTCCTTTTTATTAGGTCTGGATTCCCATCCCACAGAATGGTGCCACCCACATTAGGCATTAGGGTGACTCTTCCCACTTCAAATAACCTAATCTAGAAAACCCCTCACAGACATACCCAGAGATTCTTTTCTATGTGGTTCTAAATCCTGTCAAATTGGCAAGATTAACCATCACACTGCTGTATCCTTTCCATTTTGAAGTTTGAGTTCTGCACATTCATAGGTGTAGGGGTTATCTGCTGGGTCCCATGAGCCTGGGTTCACCCTCCTGGCTAACTCTTGGGTTGGTATCAGTGGATTCCAGGGTACAGAACTATATCCAGGTTTTTATGTCTCAAAACAAAGAATTAGACACAAAGCAAAAGAACTTATTTAGAAAGGATGCAATTCCAAACAAGGATGGTTTATTCCAAATGATGCCGGGGTGAGGAGGGGGGGAGTGTCAGGACCTAAAACTAACATACAATTCTATAGGGCCCTCTGATTGCCCTTGGAATAAAGACATGAGTTTTTTGTTTGTTTGTTTGTTTTTTGAGACAGGGTCTCCCTGTAGCCCCACAGCTGGTCTGGAACTCACTATGTAGACCAGGCTGGCCTTGAACTCTCAGAGTCCTCTGCCTCCTGAGTGCTGGGATTAAAGGCGTGTGCTACCAGGCCCGGCAAGACATGAGTTCTTAATATCCTTTCTAGAACTTTTTTCAGGTGGCCCTTTTTGCTTCCACATGATGAAGACAATGCCAGAGAAGGCCTGAGAAGATCTGTCCAGAAGCTGAGTGTCTGATGCTCAGCTGCCAACTGTCAGGTGCGTAGAGGGGGCCTCAAGACGAGGCAATTCAGACAGGCTAGAGTGTTCTTAGATACTTTGCCTTAGCTTTTATATCAACACAATACTAGTTTCACTGGGAAACTCTGCCAAGATTATACTGGTGTCTTTTATAGTATTAACAGAGGAATTGGAAATATCTATTTGTTAACTAAATATTACGTGTAATGTGTAATAATAATAATAATAAAGAGTACTGTATATAAGGTACATGACCTGGTGCCTGTGATAGGGAGTGTTTAGTAAATGTTGGCATTTGCTCTCTAGAACTACTTCCCTCTTGGTAAATGGTGAAGAGAAAGAAACACTGGCTTTTACTGGCGATAAGTTTTCTGAGGAAACAACACTCTGCAAGCCCTGCTTCTTTCTCCCGCTTGGCACAGATGGGTGTCACTGTTCCCTGTTGACCAGTTTTTTTCCTTTCCCATTAATTATATCGCAGATCTTATTCTCTGAAATGGATTGAGTCAAGGGGAATAATTCTTTGATCTCACGCCCACATGCACACCTTTATTAAAATCTCACGGGGGCTGGAAAGATGGCTGAGCAGTTACAAGCACTGGCTGCTCTTGCAGAGGACTTGGGTTTGGTTCCCAGCACCAATATGACAGCTAACAACCATTTGTAACTCCAGTTCCAGGGAATCTGAAGCCCTCTTCTAGTTTCCACAGGTTTGCACATATGTAGTATACTCGGGCATACATGCAGTCAAAACACTCATAAAATAAAAATAAAAAACCAGCTGGGTGTGGTTGTGCATACTTTTAATCCTAGCACTTGGGAGGCAGAGGCAGGTGGATCTCTGTGAGATCCAGGGCAACCTGGTCTACATAGTGAGTGCCAGGCCAGCTGAGGCTATAGAGAGATACTGTCTCGAAAAACCAAAAAATAAATAAGTAAATAAAATAAACAAATAAACCAAGGAAAAAAATTAAATCTCATCAACCTGAATTGTCATGGAGTAATAATTACATTTTGAAGGGAACTGACACAGAAATTGCCCACAATATAATATATTATTTTTTATTTTATGTGTATGAGTATTTTGCCTGCATGTATGTAAGTGCACCTTTGTCATGCAATGCCTGTGAAGGTCAGAAGAGGGCATTGAATCCCTTGGAACTGGAGTTACAGATGGTTGTTAGCTACCAAGTGGGTGCTGGGAATCAAATCCGGTTCCTTTGCAAGAGCAGCCAGTGCTCTTATTCACTGAGCAATCTCTCCAGCCCTTAAATTTATTTTTTTATTTTATGTGTATGAGAGTTTTGCCTACATGTATGTAACTGCAACTTGGAGGCCAGAGATGGCATCGGATCCCCTGAAACTGGAGTTACGGATGGTTGTTAGCACCCATTTGGGTGCTGGGAACCAAACCCAGGTCCTCTGCAAAAGAGTAGAAGAGTCCTCTCTCCAGCCCTCCACAATATAATCTTTAAGTGAAAAGATACAGAGTTTAAAAATCATCCCAAGGTTCTGATTTAATTTATTAGATCCATAGGAAAGTAGAAGGAAAAATATTCCAAAATGTTAAGAGAAGTTATCTGAAAGTGTTAGAATTACTGGTAATGTTTTATTTTCTTCTGTATTTTGTTTTGTTTTTGAGACAGGGTCTCCTATGTAGCCCAGGCTAGCTACAGACTCTTTATTTTTTGTTTTTGAAACTGTGTGTCACTATAACCCAGACTAGCCTTGAAGTCACTAAGTAGTCCAGGCTGGCCTCAAACTTGGGATCCTTCTGCCTCTGCCTCCTGAGTACATGCCTGAACCACCATTCCTGGTGTTCAACAACTTCTTTGTACATTTTTGAAGGTGGTCCACTTTGTTTATTTGCTTTTTTCTGGTGCAGGTAAAGGAAAATGTGGTACTGAAAGCCACTTACACCACAGTTTCCAGTTCTGGGATTCTAAGAAAGACCCTCTTTCACCTTTTTCCAGATCCAAGTCACCAGGGTAGGACTTGAGAATGGCCTGTTCTAGCCTTGCTGCCAGCCCACAGAGCTAGTTAGTTATTCAAATATCAGCAGGTCATAGGGGATGGATCTTGCCCTCATAATCAGTAGCTTGTAAAAAAGCCTTGAAACTGTAGGGCTTTGATTATTGGTCAAAAGAATGGGATCAGCCAGGAGACTGGCCTGGATGGAACTTGCTATGTAGATCAGGTTGGTCTCCATCTCAGAAGATCCACCTACCTCTGTCTCCCAAGTGCTGGCTTGTGCCTTTGAAGCCAGATCTTACTAAAGTTATGCTAGTCTGGACTCAAACCTGCTATCCTTTTGCCACAGCTTGCCAAGTAGCTGCGGTTATAGACATATGCCCAGCTGGGAATAAGTCTCTTTTTTTCCTCTTAAAAAAATCTTTACTGCATTTTAATTTATTTATTGTATGCTTGCATGCCATGACACCTGTGAGGATGCCAGAAGACAACTTGCAGGAGTCAGTTCTTTCCTTCTGCCATGTGTACTCTGATCAAGTTTGGCAGCCTGCACTTTTACCTGCTAAGCCATCTCACCAGCCCTGTGATCGGTGGTTCTAATCAGGTAGATTGTACGTAGCTCTTCCGTGGGGAGGGAGTCACCAGGGGATTGTCATAAGGCAGATATCTGGGATGGCCACATTGAGGAATGCAGAGGAGGTTAAAGTGGAAACCATTCCAAGTGTGACTTGGCAAACCCTGCTTCTGATGTGAAGAAAGTCCAACTTATATGTGAATTTTTTTTCTTGTTTGTCTGCTTGGTTTTTGTGGTATTGGGGATTGAACCCAGGGTTTTGCACATGCTAGGCTAGCACTCTGCCACTGAGCTATAGCCCTGGCCTCTCCAACTTATATTTAAAATGCATGTGAAGTCAACATAAAATTATGGAACCTCCTCACACACCTTCTGCCTCTTGGCTATATCTTAGTAGGATTTAAGATTATCTCCCTCTGGAACAACTCAGAGAAGTGAAAAAAAAACCCAAATTAACTAAATTGACAGTTTTTATCCCAAACAGGGATTAACTTTTCAGATAAAAGCAGAATGAAGGCTTTAGCTAGACATTAAGCCCAATTATACACAGGCAAGCTTATGTTTTTGCATAACTAAGTTTGTATTCTATATAATAAACCAGCAGACTTCACTTAGTCATACAAGATGAATATGGTTGAAAAGTCATAAATTATACTATGAAACTTTCATGACATTAGAGGTTAAAAACTCAGAGTGAGAGCTGAGGAGGTAGCTCAGTGGGTAAAGTCATTGCCGTGAAAGTGTAAGGATCTGAATTCACTCCCTAATACCTGCTTGAAAGTTGGGTATTGCAGCCCACACTTGTAAACTCAACCCCGGGGAGGTGGCTGCATCACTGAGGCTCTTTGACCAGCCAGCCTAGGCTCCCTGCAGAGCTCCAGGCTAATAAGAGACCTTGTCTCAAAAAACAAGGTGGACTGCTTCTGAGGAATGGCACTTGGGGTTGACCTCTGGTCTGCACATGTATGCACACATACATACACTCACACCTGCCTGCACACACGAGAACACACACACAGACACACACAACCCAGATTAGCATGTCTACTAGGCCACTTCTACACACACCCAGTATGGGTTTGGTGCAAGGCTGGGCCACTGGAGAGTTCCTGGAAGTGTCATTGGTGTCTCTAACTTCACAACCAATAGCTGATCTTTCTGCTGCAGTGCTCTCTCACTGAGTTTAACTAACATTGACTTTCATGAAGTAAAACACAATGCTACTCCTGGAGGGAAAAATCAAGTGTCTGTATGCTAGTGAAAAGAAATGATTCAGCTGGGCGTGCATGCCTTTAGGAGGCAGAGGCAGGTGGATTTCTGTGAGTTCAAGGCCAGCCTGGTCTACACAGTGAGTTCCAGGTCAGCTAGGGCTACAGGGAGACCCTGTATCAAAAAGATCAAAAAAAGAAAAAAGAAATGATTCAGATTTAAGGTGCCAGTTATTTCACTTGTACTCAGAATTATTCTGCCTACTTTAGTCAAGAAAAATACCCCTCCCCCACCCCTGAGTGTTAGGAATTGAACCCAGAGCCTTGTGGATGCTAGGTAAGTTCTTAGTCAATGATATCCCCCAGCCATAAAACAAGGATCTTTTTTTTTTTAATTGTCCTTTTGAGACAAGGTCTCCTTGAAGCCCCAGCTAGTCTGGAATGCACTGTGTAGACCAGGTTGGCCTCGATCTCACAGAGATCTTCCTGCCTCTGCCTTCTGAGTGCTAGAAGGCATGTGCCAGCATACCCGACTAAGCAAGGACAATTTTATCTTTACCTCCATTTTTCATATCCTCTAAAGTTTTAAAATACAGCAGGGTTGGGGAGATGCCTCAGCAGTTAAGAGCACTTGCTGTGCAAGCATGAGGACCTGAGTTCAAATCCCCAAATCCATGAAAAAAACAGGGTATAGCTCTGTGGAAATTGAAAGTTCTCTGGGGCTTGCTGGTTGCTGGCCTAGCTTCAGGTTCAGTGAGAGATCCTGTTTCAAGGGAATGAAACAAAGTAATAGAGCAGGACTCAGGATGTCATCTTCTGGCCTCTGTACACAAGTGTGTATGCCCACATGCATGTGCACATATACCACACACATACTATACACTCTCACACATACATAAATACACAAAGATAATAAAGCAAAATGTAGCAGAGAGGCTCTATTGGAGAAAGAGCAGGTGGATTTAAAATAATAATAATATTAATAATAATTTGAAAGCTCAAAGTAGCCCCTCATTCACCCAGTTAATTAAGAGTTTAAGCAAACAGTGTGCTTAGCAATGTGCCTTATTGGAGGACCAAAAATTATTAAAATCTGAGCTCTACCCTCAAGAGCTCTACAGCCAAGTAAGTCTCAAAATAAAATCCTTCAAATATAAAAGAACACTTGAATGAATGGAAAAACACTCATGATTCTGGAAAGTGCTAGCTATCTTTAAACTAAATCCCAAACTAAACACTTCTGCAAAATGACTCTAGACAGCAGGGCGTGATGGTACATGCCTCTAATTCTAGCTCTGGGAAGTGGAGACAAGAGGATAAGGAGTTCAGGGTCATCTTTCTGCATAGCAAATTTGAGATCAGCCTAGGCTATAGAAAGAAGCCTTGCCTAAAAAACAATCAACCAACCCCAGACCTTCAAGGGCCAAGGAGATGGCTCAGGGGGTAAAGCACTTGCTGTGTACATATGAGAACTAGAGTTTAGATCCCCAGAACCCATGTCAGTGTGAGTCTAGGGGAACATGGCAGCGTGCTTGTAATCTCACCATTCAGAGGAGGAGATGGGATCCCAGAACAAGCTGGCCAGTCAGACTAGCTGAACCCTTGAACTCTGGGTTCAAGTGAGAGACTATGCCTCAATATATAAGGTGTAGAGTGATTGAGGAAGACACCAAGCACCAACCTCTGACTTCCACATACATGAACTCACACATACATGTGAACATGCATACACATACACACACACAAACATGCTCCAAAAAATCAACATCCCAAACCACAACAAATAATAAATGTGAAATGTCTCTAGTGTTTAACTACAAAAGAAATATGTGAAAATATTAAGGATATGTTGGAGAAAGAATAAGAAAGATTTCCTTTATAGATAATAATGTCTATATGATCTAGTTAAAATTATTTAAAAAAATAATGAAAACAACACATGATAAATAATATTTTTTCGTTTTAAAAAGAGATTTATGGGACTGGAGAGATGGCTCAGTGGCTAAGAACACTGTTCTTGCAGAAGACCCGGGTTCAAATCCTAGCACCCACATGGCAGCTAACAACTGTCCATAATTCCAGTCCCAGGGGATCCTACAACCTCTTCTGACCTCCACGGGCATTGCACAGCACTGGTGCAGTTACCTACATGAGGGCAATACTCGCATACACAGAAAATAAAAAAAAAATATTAAAAAAGAGATTTATTTATTTAAGTCAGGTATGGTGGCACATACCTTTAATCCCAGCACTCAGGAGTCAGAGGTAGCTGAATCTCTGTAAGAACAAGGCCAGCCTGATCTAGATAGAGTTCTAGACCAGCTGAAATAAAAATAATTTTTTTTTATTTTTCAAATTAAAAAAAAAATTGTCTTCGTCTTTTTGAGACAGGGTATCCCTGCAGCCCCAGCTGGCCTGGAACTCACTATGTAGATCAGGCCATGAACTCACTGAGATCCTCCTGCCTCTGCCTCCCAAGTGCTGGGATTAAAGGCATGCACCACCACACCCGGCTTAAATTTAAATTTTTTATTTTTGGAGAATTCACATGTGAGAATTGTGTTTACATCATTTGCATCCGTCTCTCTCCCCCTCCAACTCCTCCCATGTTCTTCCATTTGCTCTCAACTTCCTGACCTCTTTTTAAAAATTTTTATTTATTTTTATGAGTGTCTTGCCTGCATGTATGTAAGTGTGCCTGTGTTGTACAATGACTGTAGAGGTGAGAAGAGGGTGTTGGATCCCCTGGAACTGGAGATGGTTGTTAGCCTCCATATGGGTGCTGGGAACTGAACCTGGGTCCTCTGCAAGAGCAGAGCCAGTGCTCTTAACCGCTGAGCCATCTCTCCAGCTCCTCTACATGACCTCCTTTTTTGTTCTCTCTCTCTCTCTCTCTCTCTCTCTCTCTCTCTCTCTCTCGCTCTCTCTCTCTCTCTCTCTCGCTCTCTCTCTCTCTCTCTCTCGCTCTCTCTCTCTCTCTCCACACACACCACACACACACATAGTACTAAGTATGTACATGCATTTAGGACTGATCACTTGGGATTTGGATAGCTATGAGAGAGCTAGTCCCTGGAGAAAATTGATTCTCCCTCCCTTAGCATCCATTGATTGTAGCTCTTCATCTAGAGGTGGGACCTTGTGAAATTTCCCCATCCACATTGGCATGTCAACTCGTGTTGCCATAATGCAGGTCTTGTTTAGGTGGCCATCTTGTTGAGATTTCCTGGGTACCGCCTCCCTGTCATGTCTAGAAGATACTACCTCCCAGCAGGTGTCTTGATCCTCTGATTCCTGCAATCTTTCTGCCCACTTATCTGCAATGTTCCCTGAGCCTTAGGGGTAGGGGTTGCATTTTAGATGTATCATTTGGGTCTGGGCACATGAAGGTCACTTATTCTCTGCGTTTTGACCAGTTCACAGGAGCTGGGAATGATTTTTATTATTTTTTATTATGTGTATGTGTGAGTATGTGCAAGTGCCTTCAGGGGCCAGAAGCATCCGATCCCCCTGGAGCTGGAGTTACAAGCAGTAGCAAGCTGCCTGACATGGGTGCTAGGAATCAAACTCTGGTTCTCTGGAAGAGCAGTGTATGCTCTTAACCACTGAGCTATCTCTCCAGCCTTGAATAGTTTTTAAAAAAAAACTTTTATTATTTTTATTTAATGTGTATGAGTGTATTGCCTGCACGTATGTGAGTGCACCCATGTTGTGCAATGCCACAGAGGTCAGAAGAGGGCTTCAGATTCCCCTGGAACTGGAGTTAAGGATGCATTGTAGCTGCCATGTGGGTGCTGGGAATTGAACCCAGGTCCTCTGCAAGAGCAGTCTGTGCTCTTAACCAGCTGAGCCATCTCTCCAGCACCAAGGTTTGGATTTTTTTTTTTTTAACCACTTCATACCTCTTGGGCCATTTGATCTTAAGCTTAAAAAGTAGGCAAGGGAACTTTGGTACATGTAATTTTCAGACAGTCTAATTCAAAAATTCAATTTTATGTCTTTTTTTCAAATTAATTAATTTTTTTTTTGTTCTTTTTGAGACAGGGTCTCCCTGTAGCCCCAGCTGGCCTGGATTTGCTATGGAGACTAGGCTGGCCTTGAACTCACAGAGATCCGCCTGCCTCTGCCTCCCGAGTGCTGGGTTTAGACCACATAGGGTAGAAGTTTTGGAAGCAGTCTAGAGTTCTGGTTGCTCCACATTCTTGCCAACAACAATATCATCAGTTTATTCACTGTGATTTTCATGTACAGTGCCCTGATGTTTAATAATATTGAACACATATTCAATATACTTTAATATTTTAATAGGATCTCTCTGTGTAACCCAGGCTGGCCTTGGACTCTTTGTCCTCCTGTGACTGCCTCCCAGTGCCGAGCTAGTAAGTATGTACGGCCATATCTGGCTTATGCATGAATTTTGGCCCTGCACTTTTACTTCTAGGACTTTACCCTAAAGAAATACATACTGACCACTCTCATCTCCTATCTTCTTCCACCTCCCTACTGTCCCTTGCCCCTGTCTTCCCTACAAATCTCTACCTCACTTTTATGTCTATTCATTTTGTTTTGTGACCTACTGAGTTTAGCTAGGGCTGTCTGTGTGACTGTGCAATTGAGGCTCTCTATTGGAATAAATGACAAAAAAGTACTTCTGTTTTATTTTGGAACAGATATAAATCAAAAATATAATCTCAAATAACCTAACCGTTCTTGCAACTCAATCACAAGTGATGCTACTTAGGGACACTTGAACTCAATTAAAAGGGAGCCAGGGAGATGGATTGGTGGGTAAGAGTACTTTCTCTGCAAGCATTAGGACCTGAGTTTGAATCACCAGCACCCATGTAAAAACCCAGGCATGATCATTCCCAGGCCTGTAAGCCCAGCACTGGGCAGGGGGTAGTGGGGTGGTGGTGGGGGGTGCAGAGACAAAAGGATTGCTGTTCACTGCTAGTTTAGCTCCAGTTTCAGTGAGAGACCCTCCCTCAAGGGAATAAGGTACAGCGTGATGGAGCACGGCACTCCTGTCCTTCTCTGACCTCTGCCTGTATACCTACATATACATTACACACATGAAAGAGACCCATCACTGTGTGGCTTTCAAATGAAAAACAGGGCTCAGCGTGGTGGTGCATGCCTTTAATCCCAGCACCCAAGAAGCAGAGACAGGTGGATCTCTGTGAGATGGAGGCCAGTCTAGTCTAGATAGCAAGTTCCAGGCCAGCTGGGATGTCTCAAAAACACAAAACAAAGGAAGGAAGGAAGGAAGGAAGGAAGGAAGGAAGGAAGGAAGGAAGGAAGGAAGGAAGGAAGGAAGGAAGGAAGGAAGAAAAAGTAAAATGAATCAAGAATCTGAGCTCCTTGGAAGAAGGGCTGACCCAGGTTGGGCAGGGAAAGCACAAGATGAGCCAGAAACTCAGAGCATCTGGCTGAGCCAGAAAGCAAGGAGCTTACAGGGAAAAGATGGAGGCTTGTCAGAAAGACCTGGTAGCTAGTGGGAAGAAGAGCCCATGGGCGAAGTGTAGGGTAATTTTTGAGCTAAAAACAAATCAGGACAGTAAAGGATTATAACTCATCAACTAAAACAACCCCATAATCCCTAGCAAAACACTCTCTCTCTCACACACACACACACACTGTGAATATTTAATATTCATGCTGATATTCATGCTGTATATTAAATAAACAACTAAATAAATAGGGGTGAGGAGGGAGGGCTTTTCCTCCGGGTTCACTTACATACATGCAAGCATTACACTCATACACATAAGATCAAAATAAATAAAATGTTTTAAAAAATCTTTGTGTGGGGGCGTGTGTGTGTTGTGTAGGTGTATGTATGCATGGCACACATGTGGAGGTCAGAGGATAACCTCCAGTGTGGTCTTTGCCTTCACCATGTTTGAAATAGTCTCTCGTTTGATGTCAAGTCAGCTGTCCAGCTAGCTCACAAGCTCCTAGAGATCCTACTGTCTCCACTTCCCATCTCCCATGGATTACAGATGCAGGTGCCCACCACTGCCTTTTTTTGTGGGTTCTGGGGATCAGAGCTCAGATCCTCTTGTTTCCATAGCAAGCACCTTACCCACTGAACCATTTCCCCAGTTCCCACTTTGTTTTTGAAACAGAGTCACTCACTAGGATCTGAGGCTGGTCAATTAGGTAGGCTGGCTGACCAGGGAGTTTCAGGGATCTGCCTGTCTCACTCTCCACAGCACTGGGATTACAAGGGATATGCCATTTGCCTGGCTTTTTGTGTGGATTCTGGGGCTTGAACTCAGGTCTTCATGCTTATGCAGTAAGCAATTTACTGACTGACCTATCTTCCCAAACTTCTGATCTCTACAACTTGTAGTGAATAACATTCACCTGATTACTGGTCTTAGCCTGATGACTGCTGGCCCTGTATACACTGATGACTTCATTTTTCCTAAAGTCTCCAGTCTACAAAGTGAGTCTAGAGTCCATAATTGCTAATTTCCTTAACTGGATAAAGAGAATGGATGGAAAGTTATGAATCTTATAGGCAATTAATAACAATTCTCTTTTACTGACTTGCTGGGTTAGTATCAGGTTAGAGAAGCAAAGTCCTTTTAAATGTAAATACACTGCTCAATAAAGATGAACCACAAAGAATTTTATGGATAGTTCCCGTAACATTATATTGCCTAGTGACATCATAGCTGTCTTAGTTTATTTGCATGTACTCTATGTGTTTGCACAAAGACAAAATCACTTAAAACATTTTTCTCAGCTGGGCATGGTGGTGTACTACCCATGTAATCCTAGCACTTTGGAGGTAGAGGAAGGGGGATCAGGAGTTCAAGGTCATCCTTAGCTACATGGTGAGTTTAAGGTCATCCTGGGCTATACCAGACCTAGTCTAACCCCCTCCCACTCACTAAAGATGTTTTTCTCAGAATTTTCCTGTGAAGTGGCACATGAATGAAGACTGTCAGGTCCCTCTGTGGAGAAGGCTGAGCAGAGAACACACTTCTTACTCTCTGCTCCAGTGATTTCCAGCCTTGCTTCTTCTGTTTTGCAGTGCTGGGGATCAAACACAGCCTTGTCCACACTAGGCAAGCACTCTACCACAGAGCTATAGTCCCAGCACCAATTACCTACTTCTGGTAAGTATTATAGCTATCGATTTCTCACGAATCAATGGCCATATCTGCTCCACAGGGTGTCAGCTCAACTGGGGGCTAAAGGCTTCATTTTCAAGATGGTTCAATACAAGGCTGGTGAATTGGTGCTATTACCTGGGAACACTGCTAGAACTGTGGGCCAAGGACCTCAGTTCCTGTCCATTTGAGCTCCATACAGAGAACTGGCTGCAGTCCAAGAGTAAAAGAGAACAAAGCAGATGTGAGTATTTGCATGTCCTAACCTCAGAAGTCACACATTAATTTCCACCAGACTCCAATACCTGAGGCAGTCTCAAGGCCTGCTGTGGTTGAAGAGGTGGAGAGACAGATGCCAACTCTTGATTTGGGAAGAGGATGGGGGTAGTGGAAAGAGTTTAAGCCAGCATATAAACCATCTCTTGGTCATGCTTTGGTTTTGAGAAATAGTATATGTAAGCTTGGTTAATGGGTTTCTAATGGAATATTTCAGTATTTAGGCAAATACTGGCCTTCTATAGTCATATGTTTTGAAGCTACAAATCCAACCAGCCCCAGATTAAAAAAATAATTTAAAAACCTGATGTCTGTGGTGAATATGTACAGATTCTTTTCTGTGTCACCATTCCCTAAGAATATAGTACAACAGCTATTTAGACAGCATTTACATTGTATTAGACATTAGAAGGGACCCAGAGGGCAGGTGAGATGGCTCAAAGACCTGATGACCTAGAGTTGGTTCCTAGAACCCATGTGGAAGCAGAGAACTGACTCTTGCAAGTTGTCTTCTGACCTCCATGCTCATACCTTGGTACTTGTGTGCCTTCTCCAATAATTAAATGAAATAAAAATTTAAGTATTTAAATTTATAGAATGTGCACACATTTATGTACAGATATTACATTATTTAATATAAGGGACTTTGGTGTCTCAGGATTTTGATGTCCTGGGATGGGGCCATTCCCCCACACATCCTGAGGAATGACTAGATTTAAGTAGTTAAGCAAATGCATACTAAGAATTTCTTTTTCTTTCTTTCTTTTTTTTTTTTTTTTTTTTTTTTTTTTTTTTGTCTTTTTGAGGCAGGGTCTCCCTGTAGCCCTAGCTGGCCTGGATTCACTATGGAGACCAGGCTGGCCTTGAACTCACAGAGATCTGCCTGCCTCTGCCTCCCGAATGCTGGGATTAAAGGTGTGTGCCATCACGCCCAGCCCTAATTAGATTTTTAAAATTAAAATTATTTTATTTATTTGTGTTCTGTGTGATATACATGTTCTTTTACCCACTGAGCTATTTCGCTGGCCTGTGATCAGATCTTTTTTTAAAAATTTTATTTATTTATTTATTTATTTATTTATTTAGGGGTTCTTTTATTATTTATTTATTTATTTTGATCTTTTTGAGACAGCGTCTCCCTATAGCCCTTGCTGTCCTGGAACTCACTAGTGCGCCACCACGCCCAGCAAAATTATTTATTTTTATTTTATGTGTATGAACGTTTCCCTGCATGTATGTAAGTGCACCCATGTCATGCAGTGCCCACCTGGGCCAGAAAAGGGTGTCAGGTCCCCTGGAACTGGAGTTAAGGATGGTTGTTAGCCCCCATGTGGGTACTGGAAACCAAACCCAAGTCCTCTGCAAGAGCAGCCAGTGCTCTTAACCACTGAGCCACCTCTCCGGCCCCCTGTTATCATACCTTTTATAGTTTTGTAGTAAATGAATTTTTCTGAAATTCAGAAACATCTTTAAATATAAATGCAACAGCAACAATAATCATTGAAATCAACAACACAATGTCCAATTTAGGTGCGTTTATTACGCATTTCACATTTTTTTTTTTTTGGTCTTTTTGAGACAGGGTCTCCCTATAGCCCCAGCTAACCTGGAACTCACTATGCAGACCAGGCTGGCCTTGAACTCACAGAGATCTGCCTGCCTCTGCCTCCCGAGTCCAAGGATTAAAGGTGTGCGCCACCACGCCCAGCTTAATTTCACATTTTTGATTTATCTAAACCTCTTTTTCATAAGAGAGAGACATAAAGAGTTAATTACATCCCACTGTGTTCTTTATTTATCAAGTCATGCAAGGTAACAGCTTACTGAGATTATGAATAAAACAGAATCACTAACAGGATGGTAGTGCGCATAATTAGGTCACCAGTTAGAGTAATTTAATTGCATTTTTTTACAGTAGGAAGATATAATCCAGTTAATATATTTCCTATTTTTGGTAAATTGACTATTGCTAACACCTTGATGCTCTTGTGTATGGTTTTCAATCTATTGTGACTTGCATTCCCTGTTGAATCAAGAACTCATTGGGTGGCCAGATGTGGTGGCGTATGCCTATAATCCCAGCAGTCGGGAGGTGGAGGCAAAGGGATCACTGAGTTTGAGCCTAGTCTGGGCTACACAAAAACTTCCAGGCTTGCTAGAGCTGTATAGCAACACCTATCTCAAAACACACAAGAAAGAACTGCTAGGGGACATTTTTTTCAGTTTTGTTAGTGAATTGGTGGGAAAGGGTTCTGGAGGTGAGACTCAGAGCATGGGGCAAAAATGGCAGGGGAATTGCTGTAATGATCCTCTTGATATTGCAAAAATCACTACCAGGTGCTGATGAGCTAGAAAGGGGGTTATATAAATGCAAAAGAAGAAAAACAATTTTACTTTACTTTTATTTTTACTTATTTTTTGAGACAACATCTCAATCTCATGTATCCCATGAGATACATGGCTTCAAATACAGTATGCAGCAGAGAATGACCTTGAGTTTCTGATCTTCCTGCCTCCACCTCCTGAGTGTTGGCATTATAGGCATGCACCAGCTCACCTGCTTTGTGGGCGATGGGGAACAAACTCAGGCCAGGAACTCTACCAACTGAGCTACATCCATAGCCCTCAGTTAGAAAAAAAGATTCAATTTATTTTGGGGGTTGGAGAAATGGCTCAGTGGTTAAGAGCACTGGCCGCTCTTGCAGAGTGTAGGGACCTAGCTGGCCCTGCAAAGATGGCACTGAGAGGAAGTAAGCAGGGCTGGCCTGACTTGTTTTGAAAGTCTTAGCATTGGCTAACAGACATTTCTGTACTCCTGAGGAGCACATGATCAGCCAGTGTTCACCACTGAAATCTGTGAAGTGCTGCCCATGTGCTTGGTTGACCTTTAAGCTGATTGGACACCTTCAGGGGGCGGGGGATTTCCGTTTGCGTAATGCCTTTATAAGCTCTGTAACGCTTCCAATAAACGAGTTCCTGCTTGACTAGACTCCCTGTTGCATCTGGTTGTCCTCGGGGAGGAGGGCTGGTGAAACGGGTGGACAGTGTGCTCCCCTCTCCCTGATCCCCCTTGAGGTGGGCCTCACTGGGGCCGACTGCTGGACAGGGGAGCCCCCCACAGCAGAGGACCTGGATTCAGTTCCCAGCACCCACATGGGGGCTAACAACCATCTGTAACTCCAGGTCCAAGAGATCAGATGCCCTGGTTTGGTCTCTGCAAGCATTGCGTGAACGTGGTGTACTTACACATGCAGGCAAAACATTCATACACATAAAAAAAGAAATAAATAATCAGTTCAGGTCCCCAGCACTCATATAAAAGCTGTGTATGTGGCTTGCCTGTAACCTCAGAGCTGGGCATGGGGAGGGTGTGTTGGGGACAGGCAGATCCCAGGGCTTACTGGCCAGCCAGTCTAGTTGAAATGGAAAGCTCCAGAAACAGTGACAGATCTTGTGTCAAAAAATAAGTTGAAACCTGAAAGGGGGACAGTAGGGAACAGATGTTACCTGAGGGAGGTGGAAAAAGTGGGAGTAATTGGCAGGGAGGAGAGGAGGGAGGGACATGCAAGAGACCATAGTGTGGGGGAGGGGGAAAGTCAGGAGAGGAAAGATGTGGGAGTAAGGAGGTATTGGGGGAGGGTGGGGATAATGAGGGCACTGTGACTATGGAGGGAGGGAGGAGGAAAGTCAGATGGGAGATTAAAAGAGTGAAGATGAGTGAATCTCGGGGGCTTAGGAAACCTAGAGAGAAAAGTGATGCCCTAGAAACCCTATGAGAAATACACATAGAATGTCTGCATATTAATGCATATATATACCTGGGAGCTGCTTGGCAGAAAACACAGTGCCAGAAAGAAGAGAGTGACAAGCATGCTGTATGGCACTCGTCAAAGGAGCTTCTTTTTGCAACAGATGGAGGCTACTGCAGAGTTGCACATCTGGTTAGCCACAGAGAACACACACCAGGGAGATGCCCAGTACTAGGTGACACATCTGCAGTCGAGTCTCTGCAACTAAGGTTCATGAAACAGTGGAATAAGGGTAGAGAAACAGCTAATACACCCCTCAGGTCTCACCAGTGAGGCTTCTTTGTACATCAGAGTTTGATGCGCACAGAAAACCACAATTGACCAAGTTTTGGAGAATAGGAGTGTAGGATGGGACTCCTATATTGAACCTCACTCATCCACAGCTCAGGGACCATTGCAGAAGAGGAGGCGGAAAGATGGTAAGAGCCAGGGCTGGTTCATGTTCCAGGCCAGTGGAGTCTTGCTCATGTGAGCCTGTGGAAGTGGTGGTGTGGGACCCACGTCAGCTCAATTAAACAAGGGCCCAAAGGGGAGGTGAGAAATAGATGGCCAGCCAGCACTAGATAGAGAACTGTTTGAGACTGATTGCTGCTGGGTAAGGGAGAGTATGACTTACATAGGACCACTGGATGGGCTGACTAGACTCCTGTAGACGCATTTACACTGAAGGACATTTGGGTACAAACACCTGAATGAATAGGACTCAGCATGTATGGCAGAGTGCATAGGGTTCGGTGGGGGGATGGGAGGAGGCATGAATAGGGGAAGGGGGTCTGGATTTGAGTGGGAAGTGTTGTATGAAATTTTAAAAGCTCAGTAAAAGGCCGGGCTTGGTGGTGCATGCCTTTAATCCCAGCACTTGGGAGGCAGAGG
>NW_008329320.1:3203994-3259585 GCF_000622305.1 Nannospalax galili
TGTGGGCAAGTACATACATACATACATACACACACACACACACACACACACACACACACACACACACACAGTGACAGGAGATGGAAATGGAAAAAGAACAAAAAGTCTACGGTTCCAGGATCGTACTTGAGAAGGGTTGCTCTGCCCTGTGGCAGATGAAGCAGTGGGAGAGGCCGAGAGTCAGACAGAGGGGGACACAACAGAAAACTACCGAGAAATCCCATGTCAGCTAAGGACAGTGACCATGGGCAGCTGGCAGATGTCATTTGTTACTGACAAGATGGAAATGGAAAAAGAACAAAAAGTCTACGGTTCCAGGATCGTACTTGAGAAGGGTTGCTCTGCCCTGTGGCAGATGAAGCAGTGGGAGAGGCCGAGAGTCAGACAGAGGGGGACACAACAGAAAACTACCGAGAAATCCCATGTCAGCTAAGGACAGTGACCATGGGCAGCTGGCAGATGTCATTTGTTACTGACATAGAACATTTATAGAAATGAAGCTATATAAAGTGTGGTGACAGTTGGAACTGTTTGGATTGGGACAAAATAAGCAGAGGTGGCTGTAAATGAACGCATGGATTAAATTTGTGCAGGAAGAAAAGAGGGACCAACGCTTTGCACAACAGGCAGATCTGTAGAGTCAGAAAATAGACCAGTGGGTGCCCAGAGCTGGGGGCAAAGGAAAATTTCTGCTATTGAGCATGCATTTTGGGAGGAAGGAAGCAAGGAAAATGTTCTAAAATTGTTTGGGGTGATGGCTGTACAATTCTGTGACTATACTGAAAGTCAGTGATATAATTTAGGTGAGCTGTGTGGTATATGGATTGTATCTCAATAGAGTTGACATTTCAAAAAGAAAATATAAAATGTGTGAATATAAGTAAAAATGTGCATATATATATTTTAAAAAATCTGCTACATATAAAAAAATCATGTCTGTTAATGCTTTTTCATTCCTATGTCATGTGACTCCTTTTATTTCTCCTTTATCTTTTGAGGATTTTTGTTTTGTTTTGTTTGAGACAGGTTCCCACTATGTAGATCCAGCAGGCCTGGAACTCACTATGTAGACTAGGCTGGCCTTGAACTCACAGAGATCCACTTGCCTCTACCTCCCAAGTGTTGTGATTAAAGGCATGCACCACCACACATGGCATATTTTTCTTTTTAAATTTTATTATTTTTATTTTATGTGTATGAGTGCTTTGCCTTCATGTATGTAAGTGTACCTGTGTCATGCAATGTCCACAGAGGTCAGAAGAGGGTGTTGGATCCCCTAGAATTGGAGTTTAAGGAGAGTTGTTAGCTGCCATGTGGATGCTAGGAACTGAACCTAGGTCCTCTGCAAGAGCAGCCAGTGTTTTTAACTGCTGAACCATCTCTCCAGCCTGGCATATCTTGCTAAGATTTTATTTTTATTTATTTATTTATTTATTTATTTATTTAAAAAATTTGGGGGAATTTGTTCATTTTTATTTTATGTATATGAGTGCTTTGCCTGCATGTATGTAAGTGTATCCATGTCTTACAATGCCCACAGAGGGCAGCAAAAACAACCAGTACTCTTAGCTGCTGAACCATCTCTCTAGGCCCCTTTCTAGGATTTTAAAAAGCCATATGTGTCTGGGTGTGATCACACACGTCTTTAATCCCAGCACTTAGAAGCTAGAGGGAGGAGGATCTCTGTAAATTTGAGGTCAGCCTGGTCTTCATAGAGACTTCCAGCTAGTCAGGGCTACATAGTGAAACTCTGTCTGAAAAAACAAAACAAAAAAAACAACAGGGGCTGGAGAGATAACTCAGTGGTTAATAACACTGGTTATTTTTGCAGAAGACCTGGGTTGGAATCCCAGCACCCACATGGCAGCTGATCGTAACTCCAGTTCCAGGGGATCCAACAACCTCTTCTGTCCTCTGTGGGCATTGCATGACACGGGTGCACTTACCTACATGCAGGCAATACACTTATACACATAAAATAAAAATAATAAATAAGGGGCCGGCCGTGGTGGCACACGCCTTTAGTCCCAGCACTCAGGAGGCAGAGGCAGGTGGGGAGGATCTCAGTGAGTTCAAGGCTAGCCTGATCTACATAGTGAGTTCCAGGACAGCTGGGGCTTCAGGGGGGCCCTGTCTCAAAAAGACCAAATAAATAAATAAATAAATAAATAAGAAAAATATTAAAAAATAAAAAAGGTATGTATAAAGAAATATAAATATGCATTCTTTTGTTCTTCTTGGTTTTACACAAAACTGCACACTGTGTAAACTGTTCTGCTCTTTGTATTTCTCTCTATAGCACATATGCTAGGATCAGTCTGTGTTAGCACACAGAAAGCTTCCTTGCTCATTTTCACAGTTCATGGGCTTCCATTGTGCAGATGTTCCACAGTTTATTTAACCAAGTGTTCTACTGATGAATGTCTTTGGGTTATCTCCAGCCTTTTATTCTGCAAACAATGCTGTAATGTCAGTCGTGTTTATATGCCATTTCATACACTGGCAGATAAATCTAGACGATAACGTCAGAGAAGAAGGACTGCCAGACCTGTTTTGTGTTGCACTTCTACCAGCGATGTGTGACAGTTCTTTCTCCTATTTCACCTACATGTATTACCAAACAGTGCGATTGGAAAAAGGATGTATCATTAGAGCTTTAATCTTCTTCTTCTTCTCCTTCTTCCCCTTCTTCTCCTTCTTCCCCTTCCCCTTCCCCTTCCTCTTCCTCTCCTTCTCCTTCTCCTTCTTCTTCTTCTTCTTCTTTTTTTTTTGGTCTTTTTGAAGCAGGGTCTCCCTGTAGCCCCAGCTGTCCTGGAACTCACTACATAGACCAGGCTGGCCTTGAACTCACAGAGATCCACCTGCCTCTGCCTCCCGAGTGCTGGGATTAAAGGTGTGCGCCACCATGCCTGGCTAATGTTCTTTTCTTAGTAGCAAAGATGGCTATGTTTTCATAGTTAAGAGCCAACTGAGTTCACTTTCCTGTTTGTTGTTTGTTACTATTCTGCATCCATTTTCCCATTTGCTATATGTGTTGACTGTGATTTTTCTTCCACATAGAAGTTACTGATTTGTATAAAATCACATCTATTATTTTGTTGTTTTGGATTTTGGATGATGGTTAAAAAAGACTTCTAATCTCTGTTTTTTGGTTGTTTTTTTTTTTTTTTTTAAATTCAGGCTCTCACTGTTTAACCCTGGCTGGCCCTGGAACTTGCTATAGGTTAGCCTCGAACTCACAGAAATCTGCCTCTGTATCTTGAGTGCTGGGATTAAAGGCACATACCACCATACCCAACTCTTGTCTTTTTAAATTGTGCATCTGTGTGCATGATATGTGTGAGGAGGCATGCATGCCACAGTGCTCATGTGGAGGTTAGAGGATAACTTTGTGGGGTTGGTTCTCTCCTTCCACCTGTACATGGTTCTAAGGATTGAGCTCAGGTCACCAGGCTTGCCTGGTTAAGTGACTTTATCCATTAAGCCACCTTGCCAGTCTAAGACTTCTCATCTCTAAGATTATAAAACATCTAACCATAAGTGCTCTCTGGTACATTTGTGGCTTATTCAGCAAGTACTTTGAAATGTTTATTAAAATGAAATTTGAGATGCACACACTGGCATAAGCCTGCAACCACAATGTTAGGGAAGCTGGATTGGTTACTTGTCTCATTGCTGTACAAGATGCCTGACAAAAGCAGCTTACAAAGGAAGGGTTTATATTGGCTTGCAGTTCCAGGGGATACAGTCCATCATGGCAGGGAAGGCTTGGCAGCAGGAATGTGAGGCATCTGGTCACACTGCATCCAAAGTCAGGAAGCAGAGATGAACACTGGTTGATGCTCAGCATTCTCTCTTCTCTCTCTCTCTCTCTCTCTCTCTCTCTCTCTCTCTCTATGGAGGCTCTCTGTCTTTTTCTTTTCTTTTTTTTTTGACAGGGTCTCCCTAGTCCCACCTCACCTGGAAGTCACTATGTCTCTCTCTCTCTCTGTCTTTTTCTTTTCTTTTCTTTTTTTTTGACAGGGTCTCCCTAGTCCCACCTCACCTGGAAGTCACTATGTGGACCAGGCTATCTTCCATCTCATGGAGATATGCTTGCCTTTGCCTCTGCCTCCCAAGGGATTGAGATTAAAAGTATGTACCATCATGCCCTGCTAAAGATTCATTTTTATTTTATTGGTGTGTATGTGGGTATGTCTATGTAAGTACATATCCTCAGAAATCAGAAGAGAGTGCCAGGGCTCCCTGGAGCTGATTTACAGGTAGTTGTGAGCTACCTGACTTGGGTGCTAGGAACTAAACTCTGGTCCTCTGGAGGACAATACAAACGCTTAACTATTGAGTCATAGCTCAAGCCTCTATTTTCTTTTTAATTCAGTGCAGGACCCAGCCCAGGAAATAATGCCACCGTCCATAGTTAGCATGGGTCTTCCCACTTCAATTAACTTAATATACAATAATATTCACAGACATTGCCAGAGGTTTGTGTCCTGGGTGATTCTAGATCCTGTTAATCAGACAACCATGATTAAAAAGCACAGAAGCTAAGGCAGGAGGACAGCAAGTTTGAGGCCAGCTGGACTACACAGCAAAATCATATAAGTTGAAAGAAAAGGGAAAATAGCAATATTCGAGGCAAATACTTATGTCAACTTTATTTTCTATTGCTGAGGCAGAATACTTAACAGTAGACCATTTGTGAAGAAAAGAGGTTTATTTTGGTTCACAGTTTTAGAGACTGAGAGGTTCAAGATGTGGCCCCTGCATCTGGATCACATGGCAAAAGCCCTTGTAAGAGTGAGGACCATACACAAAGAAGACAGGTAGAGACAAAGGGGGCCAGACACTTATACAAACCACCCTCAGGAAATCTGACCAGTTCCTGCAGGAACCAATTCAACAGATTACAAGAAAGATATTAATCTTTATTTTAAAGGCTCCACCTCCCAACTCTATTACATTGATAATTTCAACATTAGTTTTACTGGAGACAAACCACATCCGAACCACAGTAACTTATTTTGAATAATTCAAGGAAAATTTAAGACTAACCTGTGAACATCCATAGATAATAGGTGCATATAAGCTTTAACTGTCTACTTTAACAATAATGTTAAATATGGGGCTGCAGAGAAGGCTCAGTGGCCTCAAGCCATGCAAGCATGAGGACCATCATTCAGATCCCTAGCACCTAGTGTGGTAGCCTTCCTGTGATCCCAGCATTTAGAAGGTAGAGGCAGGGGATCCCTGGAGCAATGTGGCTAGTTAGATTAGCCAAATCGGCAAGCTCTGGGTTCAAGTGAGAGACCCTGCCCCAATATATATGGTGGAGAGCAATTGAGGAAGGCATCTGATGTTAACTTCTGGCCTCCACTGCATGCATTCACATTCCCATGCACGTGCACACACATGTGCTCATACATGTGAACAAGCATACATACATGCACTCTACACACATACACACGCACACACATATACACACATGTAAAAATATACATTAACTGCTATTAAATCTTTAACCAGTGGTGGTGCACACCTTTAATCCTAGCACCCGGGAGGCAGAGGCTAGCAGATCTCTGAGAGTTCAAGGCCAGCCTGGTCTACATAGTGAGTTCCAAGCCAGCTGGGGCTACAGGGAGACCCTGTCTCAAAACAAAAGACCAAAGAAAAAGAAGATATTCTTATATGCAAGGATTGATGTTTTGTATGCTAACAGGTAAATCTTTTTTTGTTTGCCTGGAACTAACTATGAAGCCCAGGCTGGCCTTGAACTTACGGCATTCTTTCTGCCTCAGTGCAGTATTTCTAAGCTATAGTACAATTATACCTGAATAAAGAAGGAGTCTGACTCTTAGCATTCATTTTAAGGCCAAGGGCGCACCCAAATGCTCTTTGGGGTCTGCTTGATCAATAAAATGCAGCATAAGTTAAGTCTGTATAACTTTTGAGCTTTGTAGCATCCTCTTCTTATTGGAACCCAGACACTCTGTAAAAAAGATGAGGCTAGTCTACTGTACACACATGGGCTAGCTTACAGCCAGTCATCCCATTTGTGACTGAGGCCATGTTGACATTTAGCTCAAGCAAAGTGTGGTTGAAATATAGCCATATGGGGGACCCCAGCAGAGCCCAGCAGAACAGCCTAGTTGAGTTCAGCCCAAATTGTTGAACCACAGGAGAGCAAGCAACTAAAATAAGCATTTTAAACCACTAATTTGGTGATACATGGCTTGCAATAAATATGTAAAAATTTCTGAGAGCTATGAGTAAAGAAAAAGGTAACCTACAATACTGAGACATAGGTTACTATTGTTCATTAATTTGTTCAGTCATATGCTGTCTATCTCCATTCTAAAAAAATTCACTCCTGCTGTGGTGGGAAGATCCTAGATGACTCCTGTTGGGTGTGCCTGCCTTTTATATTACCCTTTTCTTGAGAGGGAGATGACACTAATGACTGATTTCTAACCAACAGAGTACAGTTGGGGGACAGTATGGGATGCCATCTTTGTGTTTATGTTTGTTATAAAAAATCTAGTGCTTGAAGATTTCCACTAGGATTCTCCTTGCAGTAGTGAGGTGAGAGCACAGAGAAAGGTCATGTACCATGAAGTCCATCTCCCGCTCAAGATCAGCAGAGGCAGAAGCCTTAGGTTCTGTTACCTTGAGGTAACCTGAAGCAAGTCTGAAGCAAGTCAGTTCTCTGCCAACTGAGCCTGCAGGTGAGAAGAGAATGGAGCTCAGCTTTGCAGCCCTCTGAGTCCCATAGTAGAGTGTCCAATGTGCAATGTACGGATGTCTGACCCCAGACACTATGTGATAAGCTAAATCAAGAGTAGTGGCAGGAGCTGGAGAGATGGCTCAGCAGTTAAGAGTGCTAGCAGTCCACCTGAGTTTCGTTCCCAGCACTCACATGGCGGCTCATAACAGCCTGTAACTCCAGCTACAGGAGCTCCAGTGTCTTCTTCTGACCTCCTCAGGCACCCACACCCACATGAATGTACATATATATGCACACACACACACATACACATAAGTAAAATAAATCTTAAAAAAAGAGAAGTGGCACACATATAATACCAATACTCTGGAGGCTGAAGCAAGAGGATTGTGAGCTAGGTGGGACATTCCCAGCTAGCCTGGAGACCCTTATCTAAAAAAAAAAAACAAAACAAAAAGAAAGCAAAGCAAACAAAAACAAAGAATAGAATTAGGGATGTAGTTCAGTTGATAGAGTGCTTGCCTAAAATGTACAAGGCCCTGGATTTGAGCCTCAGAACCATATAAAACTTGGAGTATAAAGGCCTGTAATCCTAGAATTTGGGAAGTAGAGCTGAGAGGATCAGAAGTTTGGGGTTATCCCCTGCTACATAGTGAGTTAGATGTCAGCATGGGATGCATGAGGCCCTGTTAGTACTCCCTCCCCATCAAAAAACAAAACAAAACAAAAACAAAACCAAACCCTGCTCTATATTCCATGACACAGTCCTGATGATCGCTGTCCAGGAAGCTGCAGCATTTAATCCTGACAGGAAAGCAATGTGAAAAGAGGAAGGCATTTCATACCATTTCCTCATCGCACTACAGGAACTCATTTATTTTCAAGGTTGACTGAAGGAACTGAGAATAATTTACTTAGAGAAGGTGGGGCAGGGCAAAAGAAGTCATATATTGTCTTTTGTTCTTCATTGCTGTGACGAAACACTCTGACCACTACCAACTTGGGGAGGAAAGGGTTTATTTAGCTTATATCTCCTGGGTCACAGTTCATCAGGGAGCCCAAGGTAGGAACTCAGGGCAGGAACCTGCAAGTAGGAGCTGGAGCACAGGCCATGGACAAACGCTGCTTACTAGCTTGCTCCTCTGGCCCCTGCTCAGCCTGCTTTCTTATGCAACACAGGCCCACCTGCCCAGGGGTGGCACCACCCACAGTGGGCTGGGCCCTCCCACATCACTCATCAAGAAGATGCCCCTCAGACATGGCCACAGGCCGGTCCAATAGAGGAAATTCCCCAATTGAGGCTCCCTCCAACCCAGGTGTGTCAAGTTGACACTAAAGCTATCCAGCACATATATCTATATAGCTATATATATCTATATATTCCCCCCAGGTCTTTACTGGGCTAAGGAAAAGAGGGTATCAAGATTTTTTAAAAAATAGACATTTTTACCCAAACCTGAAGTCAAGTCCCAGAGGGTAGATTTGCTCTGAAACTGAATGATGGTAAGAGTCTTACTCAGAAATCTGGAGAGGCTCATTTCTCCAGTCAGTTCTTTCTCATCATGTAGGCAGGTGATTAGGATTCAGCCTAGAAACCTGAAGACTTCCCAATGAGCACGGTGGAAAGAGCTATGTCACATGTTACAGAATTACATAACTTAAGGAACTTCAGGAACTCAAATGGTTCACAGCTCTGAAGCATTTCTGCCTACTCCTGGTTCCTGAAGTCTAGAGCTTTCCCTTTACCTAGAGCAACTTAATCTCTTTCTACCATGCAGGCAGCATTAATTGCATTCAGTGGTTATTAAGGAGACATGAAGATGGGACAGGGACACATTAGGGAAGTCTGGGAAGAGTGGCATATTAGTTGGCTTTATCTGTGGCTGGGATTACCAAAAGGAATTTGAGGAAGAAAGGGCTTATTTGGCTTATACTTCCTGATCACAGTTCATCTAGGGAAGTCAAGGTAGGAACTCAAGTAGGAGCAGAGGGAGGAACTGTGAGGAACTAGGAAGGAACCATGAAGGGACGCTGCTAACTTGCTTGCTTCCTTAGCTTACTCAGTTACGTTCCTTATATATAGCCCAGGGTCATCCAGTGGGCTGGGCCTTCCTCCATCAATTAGCAATTGAGAAAATGCCTTACAGACATGCCCACAGGCCCTATGGAAGAAATGCCTCAGTTGAGGTTTCCTCTTCCCAGATGATTCTAGTTTGTGTCAAGTTGACAGAAACTAACCAGTACAAGTGGGAAGGAGGAGTTAGGGGTGAGTATGATCAAGGTACACTGTATATGAATTGTGTATGAAATTGTCAAATAATAAATTTGAAAAATGTTCTTTTTGAGACACGGTCTCACTATGTAGCCCTGGCTAGCCTGGACCTCCCTATGAAGACCAGGCTGGCTTTGAACTCACAGAGATCCTCCTGCCTTTGCCTCCTGATGTGGGAATTAAAGGAGTGTACCACCATGCTCTGCCCTATTCCTTTTTATTGCCAATAATATTCCATGGTATGGATATGCCATATTTTATTTATCCATTCATCAGCTGATGAACATATGTTTTTTTCACTGCTTCATTATTATGATCAGTTCTGCTGTGAAATTTATATTTTTGTGTAAACAAGATTCTCATTCATCTTGGATGTATGCCTAGAATTGGATCAGTTGGGTCATATGGTAACTCTATGTTTAATACCATGAGGAATTGCTAAACTGTTTTCCAAAGTGGCTGAACCATTTTACATTCCTACAAATATTATATGAAGGTTCAAATTTCTTTACATCCTTGATAACATTTGTTATAATTTTTCATTGTAGGCACCATGGGTGATTGTTGATATCTCTGTAATGTTTTCTCTCCCCTCCCCTCCCTTTCCTTTCCCTCCCCTCCCCTCACTTTTCTTCAGTGCAGTCATATCCAGGTCCTTTCACATGCTGGGAAAACACTCCACCACTCACCTACCCTCCCAAGTCCAATTATATACTAGTGTGATTTGCTTAATATGTGTGTTGCCACTAAAGCATCAATTTCATGAAAATCCATGACTGTATTTTCTGGCTTACTAATATATCCTTATTACTTAGCACAGTAACTACCAACAGAAAAGTATAAATATAAATATTTGTTTGGTGACTGAATTAAAGGTTCTCTTTCAGTCCTGCAATTTGCTAGATGCATTATGTTGGGTAAATTACTTAATTTTGTATGGAACTCTCATTTCTTGGGTTAGATGGGTGGGTGTCTTAGTCTGGGTTCCCTAGAAAGCCAGGCTGAAGACAAAGGCTTCTGTGGCAGTTTTGTTGGGAAGTGCAACTACAGGAAACAGAGGCCAGGGAGAGGGATGAAGGATTGAACCCTGGTTGAGCTTGCTGCAGTTATATGTCACTAGAAGCTATATAACCTATCTGCCAAGAGTCCATTTGAGAAGCCAGGTGTGGTTGTAGCACTAGAGAGGCTGAGGCAGGAGGACTGTTTGAGGCCAAAACAAAACACCTTTGGGGAAGGAAGGGAAATTGCTATGCACTGACTGGATAGTGCTAATTCCCCATGCTTCTAGAAGCCCCAGACAGACATAGGTGTAATGCTTCAAGTTGCAATGCAGTGGTTGGAGCCTGCATGGAATTGACCAGTACAGCAGGATCACCTACTTTGGAGGGTTCTGGAGGGAGTGGCCAGAAAACACACCTGGCACCTATTTAGCAACCAGCCACTAAAAAGCTCATTGCTACTATTAGAAACAAAGATTTCAGTTTCTTAAATCTTTCCTCCCCTCCCTTTCCCCTCCTTCCCTTCACTCTTTCTGTCCCTCTCTTCTTAACAAGGTGATGTATGAAGACAGTATGGAAAAATAAGGGAAAAATTGCTAAGAAAACCCAGGGGGGCAAAGAGGAGTTAAATTAGTGTGAAGTTTCAATTTGAAGTGTATGTACTGGTGTATGGATAGACAGAACATAGGGGTGTAGTTGGATTGGGGGGACAAAGGGATGACACAGCACTGCAAGACTTTTACCACCTGAGAAGGCAAGCATGCCTGGCCACATTTTATTCATTAGAAGAGTCCTGAAGTCTGGCCCACACTCAAGGGTAAGGGAATTAGTCTTCACATGAAAGAAAATGTGCCCACCTTTTCTGTGTTTGTTGTATATATTTGCATGCAGTTGCCTTCGTCTGTGCACATACTTCTGGAGGCCAGGTTGCCATTGGGTGTCCTCTATTGTTCCACACACAAGACCCCAGGATGCACCCTTCTGAGCACCCCAGTGCTGGGATTACAGACATATACCCTTGTGTCTGTGAGTGCTGGGGATCTGAGCTCTGGCCCTCAGGTTTGCATGGCAAACAGTTTACTGCTTGGCCCTCACTCTGTTTTAGAGAAAAAGTTTTTCACTGGGTCCTGGAGCTTGCCCATGTGGTTAGGCTGGCCAGCCAGCGAGGCCCAGGAATTGGTCTCTGCTTCCTCTGCACTGGAATCTAACTCAGGTCCTCATGCACTTTACTGGATGACCATCTCTCCAACTAGGCTTCACATTGTCACTTTTTTTTCCTTTTTAGTTGTTTTATTTTAAATTTTTATTTTATGTATATGAGTGTATTGCCTGCATGTAGGTAAGTACACCACATCGTGCAATGCCCATGGAGGACCGAAGAGGCTGTCGGATCCCCTGGAACTGGAGTTATGGACAGTTGGTAGCCGCCATGTGGGTGCTGGGATTCGAACCCTGGTCTTATGCAAAAAGTCAGTGTTCTTGTCTGTTGAGCCATCTCTCCAGGCCCTCTTTTAGATTTCTAAGAAAGGGTCTGTCTGCACCATCAGATGGCCTGGAACTCACTGTGTAGATTCTGCTAGCCCAGATTTCACACAGATTCACCTGCCTTTGCCTCTACCACCCCAGTATTGAGATTAAAGGTGTGCACCACCAAGCCCGGCCCATTTTCACATACCTTAAAACCTTCACCGTTGGGGCTAGAGAGATGACTCAGTGGTTAAAAGTTCTGGCTGCTTTTGTGGAGGTCTTGGATGTTCCCAGCATCCTTGTGGCAGCTAACAACCTCTGTAACCTTAGTTCCAGGGGATCCTACTCCCTCTTCTGGCCAGCATCGGCATTGTATGCATGTGGTACACATCCGTGCAAAACAGTTGTAAATAAAAATATCAAAAAAAGGAGTGGACCCACTAGACAAACAGGCACAGTGCTGCATATATATCTTTAAACATTTTAAATTACAGATCTGACCTCATTTACAAAGACTCATTTAAAGTTATTTGGCAAAGAACTGGAAGAGGGGTGAAAGAACAAAAAGCTGAAGAGGATGTGAATGAGAAAAATTGGCTGAGGTCAAATTGACGTTGCCCAGGCAGGAAAAAGGGAAGGTCGCTTGCAGATGCAGGTGGAAGGACCAAACGGGACACATTACTACCCATTTTACCACTTTCCAAGGACAGGCTGGTGGAGTTCTATTCACGAGGGGAAGAACCTGTCTAAACCTTGCTTAGCTTAGTCACTGCCTGTGATGATTATTTTAAACAATACTGGGTGGCTTCACAATACCATTTCTGGATTCTGTTTTCTCCTAAATTCCACTCTTCTGTTCCTTCAAACCCCTCTCAGCCTTGGCTGGCAGCTTTTCTTTAACTTAATTTGCACAAACTGTCATGCACGCCAAGAGGATTTAACCTAGTAATTACATCCAGAGAGGTTTAGTGTACAAAGACGTAGCATGAAACCCAAGAGGTTTATTGCCTCCATAAAAGGATCCTTAAGATCTGCGGTACCAACCATACATACCGTACTCCCTGTGCCCTGGCTACTTTACTGCACCAGTTGGAGGCAGGAACTAAAAAGTTTTGCAAATACAACTAGCCCGTTTGCTTAACCTCTCCACGCCTAGCACAGTACAAGTACACTTTGAAGCTCCTGAGTATGCAGCTAATCTTTTGAAGCCAGGGAGTCCCAGCAGCAGCGAGCCAAGTCCTTCCTGTGGGTCGTGGGGACCAAGGCCACCCGGAGCTTCCCCTGAAGACTGATGGGGATGCTAAGGGCTCAGCGAGGGCTCACGCGGCCTCGGCTTCCGGGATCCGTGAGAGGCCTTGCAGGTCGTTGGCGCCGAGCACAAAAGGAGAGGCGAAGGGAAGCTGGGACCGTCATGATGAAGGACTACGGGAGAGGGACAGGGAGCAACTAGCGCCAGGACTATCCCAGACGGTGGGATGGGTGAGAGGTCGCGAGCCTCTCCCCTCGCTCGCGCCGCTTCCGGCACCCCGGCCCCGCCCCCGCGCTGCCACATCTCCGGTGACGTCAGCACGCGCCGCCATATTGGGAAGGCGCCGCCGCCGCTGCCTCCGCTTGGGATCCTGGGTTGAGTGGGGCCACGGCTGCGGGCAGGAAGGCGCCGTTAGTACGCAGCCGTCGCCTGGCCCTCCCGCATTGCTGCGACCCGTCTCCCCATGACTGCCTTCGGCCCCGCAGCCGCCGGAAGTTGCTCAAGCGGCGGGATTTAACACGGAAGCCCCGGTCGCCGGGGCGGTGAGGGAGCTGCAGGGACAGCCGGCCGGTCCCGCGTCCCTGTCTGTCGGGCGCGGCGCCTTGGCCGGAGCCATGACCTCGCTGACCCAGCGCAGCTCGGGCCTGGTGCAGCGGCGCACCGAGGCCTCGCGGAACGCTGCGGACAAGGAGCGGGCGGCGGGCGGCGGCGCCGGCGGCGGCAGCGGAGAGGACGAGACGCAGGGCCGCCGCGACGAGCAGGATGACGACGACAAGGGCGACTCCAAGGAAACGCGACTGACCCTGATGGAGGAGGTGCTCCTCCTGGGCCTCAAGGACCGAGAGGTGCGGGCGCGGCGGGCTGGGCGGGGGTGGCGCGGGGCTAGGCCCCAGGTGGGCCCCAGGTGGGCGCCGGCCTCGGGCAGCACCTGCCTCTCCCTCCGGAGTCCCGCGCCCGGGAGCGTCCCACTTGCCCGGAGGAGTGTTGGAGTCACTTCGCCCCGGGGCGGCCCTGTACCTTCCGGATCCTCCCGGTACCGATGGCCTGGATCGTTCCTTCCTCGGTTCACAGGGACTCTTCAGTTCGGCATCTTGGCACTCTTTGCATTTCTTCTTCCTCGCTTCTGCGTATGTTTGCAAGGCTAAGCTGAAACTACTTGGTAGATAACACACCTCGCGTTTCCACCGGTCGGGACCTTTTTGTTTTGAGGGTTTTAAGACCTGGAAGGGGTTCACGGATCTGCTTGCTGTGGGCCTCCTTTTCTTTTTAAAACTTCAATTAAGGTATGCTGTTTGGAATTACGAAAACTAGGAAAGTTATTTTACTGAACAAAGTTAAAAGTCATTACAAAATTCTCATAAAAGCTAGATGTTACTTTCCAGGTGAACTTGATTTGGGTGAAAGATGAGTTAGTATTTCTGTTCAATTTTATCAGTGGACTGACTGCTCCCAGAGGTTTTTTTTTTTGTCGTTTTAAGGAAGGGCTTTGTCATGAAGTGCTGGAAGTGGAGTTTGTGATTTGATGAAAGGCTGATGAGGTGTAAGTTGTCAAAGGTATTTCGTTGTATGTCGTCTTTTGAAAACGGTTATTTTCACCCCGTGTTAGATTTTTACACATAGAGGTTGATCGACTCTAGTCACCACCTACTCTCTGTAGTTTTCTACTTTATCACATATCTGTCCATCTACAAAAAGATTGTTATTATTATTTTTGGTCTTTTTGAGACAGGGTCTCTCCCTGTAGCCCTAGCTGTCCTGGAACACTATGTAGACCAGGCTGGCCTTGAACTCACAGAGATGCGCCTGCCTCTGCCTCCCGGGTGCTCGGATTAAAGGCGTGCGCCACCACACCCGGCCAAAAACGATTATTTTTTTTAAAGACAAGCGTGTACGTTTTGATGTTTTATAAATTGTGTTTGGGCTCAAGTAGCCCGGAATCTTAGAAAGTTAAAGCTGTCTTAAGGCAATCTGCACTCTATTTTTCTGTGATCGGTTCTCACAAAGGTAGTCTGAAGAATTTGTTGAAGTTTAAGGAAATTTATAGACAGTTTTTATTATTATTTTTTTTGACAATTTGAAGTTCCTTGATGCCGGGTAATTGAAACCATCTGCTGTGGTCATTTTCTCTAAGTAGTTACTCTACTTTGTAAGTCATGGCCAAGGTCCAGACACTAATTAATACCGAGTGGTTTTTTTTTTTTTTTTTTTTTTTTTTTGATTCAAAATACATAGGGACGGGCAGGGAATTTTTCAGGTGGGGATTTTGCACTGCTTTAGGTTTTGGTTTTAGGGATTAGCCTGTGTATATTACAAAGCAGATCTGTAAACCTATTCACTCCTCTTTAGGAAGGTCCCCCCCCCCCTTTTTTTTTTTAAAGACAAAGCTTTCTTATATTTTGGACCAAGTGGAGACTTGTTTTAAAACTACATTCATTTACAGGGGGTGGGGGTGGGTGCTTGTGCCACTGTGGCATGTGGGGGTCAGAGGACAACTTACTGGAGTCAGTTCTCCTAACATACGGGTTCTGGGGATCAGGCTTGGCAGCAAGCCCATTTTTCTGTTGAGCCGTCCCACAGATCCCGCCTCATCTTTTTTAAAAAATATATTTTTATTTTATGTGTATGAGTGTATTGCCTGCATGTGTGTAAGTGTACCCGTGTCGTGCAATGCCCGAGGAGGTCAGAAGAGGGAATGGGATTCCCAGAACTGGAGTTAGCTGTCATGTTGCTGGAATCGAACCAGGGTCCTCTGCAAGAGCAGCCAGTGCTCTTAATTACTCTCCAGCCCCAACTCCTCATCTTCTTATGGGACAGAAGTTTCTTTGCTGATAAACAGGTGCTCTAGCTTCTCATTACCTACAGGGAGTTTGCTTAAAATCCTGACAATTGATTTTTTTTTTTTCTCCCAAGTAGGCATTTCAGGTTTTGTTTTCCTTTTTTTAAACCATAGATGCCTTGGGGCCCCTTAGGGGATTTCCTTGTTATTCCCGATGAAGAGTCTATGACTCTTCAGAGGCCACTCACTGTTAAGGATGGCAGGTAGGTTTACACTTGAATTCTAATTAAATAATTAGCAAGATTTCTTTGCAGGGTGCTTGGCAGGGCTGGGAAGTGGTATTTTCCTTTCCATACATAATTGTATTTTTTCCCATAGATTCCTCCACTAGAGTACTTCAGGATATAGCAAGGTTTACGTTAAATAACTGGTAGACTCACATTTTCTTTGGTGATTGAGACCTTTGAGTTTAGTCTCTTACATGCTGTGCAGTTTTAACTACAACCCCAGCCCCTTAAATAACTTTTAATCACTTTATTGGTGGTAAATCTAAAGACTTTTAGGGTTGGATTTGACTGTTTTCAGTGGCTAATCTAATTTGGAGTATGGGGGCTGAGGAGATATGTTGAAGTGCTTCCACGAAAACACGAGGACCTGAGTTTGATCCCCAGCACCCATGTGAAAGGCTGAAAGTGGTAGCACCTATTTGTAGTCTCAGTGCTTGGGGAGGTAGAGACAGGTGGATCTCTGGAACTCCTTGACCAGCCAGCCTAGCTTACCCAGCAATCTCCAGGCTAGCGTGAGACCCCTGTCTGAGGAAACAAGGTGGATAGCATCTGAGAGCAACACTGAAGTTGACCTCCAGCCTCTACATCATCATGCACACACATGCACATGTACCCATACCCGTACCTGCACTAAAGTATCTGTAGAAGTGGAGAGAGGCTTTGTAGCCCTGGTCTGAGGCATATCCTTTGCTTTACGTATTGATACTTTCTGAACCTCCAAGTTCTCATTAAAAATGGAAAAATAGGCACTCAAAATGGTTGGCCACTCCTGTGGACACTTACTGTAAACACCCCACCATGTCGTCCCAATGTTGTCTTGGGGGGAGCGGTTCTTCATTGTGTATTACCTTAATATTGCTAATTTTGTTTTGGTCTGATTTATTTTTCAGATATGGTCTCAAGTAGCTCAGGCTGGTCTTGAACCTTCTGCTTCTCCTGCCACCACCTCCCCCAGTGCTAGGAATAGTGGCAACTTTAGAATGGCTTTTTTAAAAAAAATTTATTGTTTTTATTTTATGTGTATGAGTGTTATGCCTGCATGTAGGTAAGTGCACTCGTGTTGTGCAATGCCTGTGGAGCACAGAAAAGGCTGTCGGAGCCCCTGGACCTAGAGCTATGGACAGTTGTAAGCTGTCATGTGGGTGCTGGGATTTGAACTGGATCTTCTTCAAGAACAGTGTTCTTAACCACTGACCCATCTCTCCAGCCTTGTGGGCTTTTTTTTTAATTAAAATTTTTTATACGTATGAGATATGCCTGTGTGTATGTAAGTGCACCCATGTCATGCAATGCTGGTGGAGGATAGAAGAAGGCAACAGATCCCTGGAACTGTAGTTAAGATGATTGTGAGCCACCATGTGGATGCTGGGAGCCCAGGTCCTGTGCAAGAGCAGCCAGTGCTCTTAACTGCTGAACCATCTCTCCAGCCCAAGGACAACTTTTTTTTTTTTTTGTCTTTTTGAGACAGGGTCTCCTTGTAGCCCCAGCTGTCCTGGAACTCACTGTGTAGACCAGGCTGGCCTTGAACTCACAAAGATCGTGCCCGGCTAGGGACAGCTTCTTAAAGCACCTTCCCCTACCCTCTTGAGTTTTGCCAGACTTGATCAGTTAGAGGTTTTTTCCTTAGGTTTTGGATCTGGAGAGGAACAGATTGGAAAGGTATTCTGGAGATCTTTTCACAGTAGTGCCTTTGTGTGTATCATGCTCTTCTCTGAGCTTTTCTTCTTAGTCCATTGTTGCTATCTTTTTCTAGTGTGATATCCCATCCCATTCCCCCCCTTGCAGTTTTGTAAGTATCAATAACCTGTATTAAAGTCCCCTTTTAAAGATAGCATTTCTAATGGTGTATAAGAGCCCTACTACAATAACTCTTATATTGAAAAATAGTAGGTACCTGAGCTGGATAATAATTAGGTTTATTTTTTAGAATTAAGATGATGTAGCCTGTCTGGCCTCGAACTTACTGCATAGCTTGGACTGTTCTTGAATCTTGAGATTCCCCTTCATCTGTTACTCCCCCCCCCCCCCCCATTACTGGTGTGTCACCAGACTTAGCTAGTAAGTTTAAAATGATGGAACTGGTGTTGTGTGGGTTTTATACTGGCTCCAAAGATGAAGTTATTTTGGAAATAAATTTCCCTAGGTCACTACTTTGAAACACAGTACTTATTAGGATGTCTAACTTCATTTTGTAAAAAGGAAAAAAAAAAAAAACTTCTCTGGGGCTGGAGAGATGCCCCAAAGATTAAGAGTATTGTCTGCTCTTGCAAAGGACCCGAATTCAGGTCCCAGAACCTACATGGGAGCTAACAACTGTAACTCCAGTTCCAGGGCAATCCAAAGCCCTCTTCTGACCTCTGTGGGCATTGCATGACATGGGTGCACTTACACACATGCAGGCAATACACTCATAAAAGATAAATAGTAAAAAAATCTCTATGTGTGATGTGTACCAGCTCCACATATCAAATCTGTAAACCAGATGCTCAATATATTTTCAGAATTTCAAGGCGTGCTGAGATTTTTAATGATTTTAAGAATCCAGTAAAAGCTTCAAAGTTTTGAAAATTTATGATTCCTTTTGAGATACAAATTATATTCCTTTCATATTTTTGAAAGTTGAATTTTTTTTAAAGAAACAGAACTCTTCCGGTTTGAGACAGGGTCTCCCTGTAGCCTCAGCTGGCCTGGAACTGGCTATGTAGATCTGACCGGCCTTGAACTCAGAGATCCGCCTGCCTCTGCCTCCCAAGTGCTGGGATTAAAGGCATGTACCACCATGCCGGCTACTGTTTGATAAACTTTTAAGCTGTAGGAATACAACTAATGGGGCAGGGGAGGATGGCTCAGCAGGTAAAGTACTTGATTTGCTAAGTTTGAGGACTGGAATTATGACCCCCAGGGTACACATAGAGCTGGGTCCAGTAGTCCTGTCTGTAATCACAGTGCTCCTTAGTCAAAGTAGGAGGTGGGTGGAGACAGGAGAATCCTTGGAAGTGCTCACATAGCTACCCCTGGTGTGTGCTGCACAAACCCTGTCTCAAGAAGGGCTGAGGGGGTCCAGTGAGTGGGCTCAGGCTCAGCAGTTGAAGGCACTAGCCAACAAACCTGACAGTCAGAATTCCATTCCTGGGACCCACATGATAGGAGAGAACCAGCTCTAGCAAGCTGTACCCTGACCTACACTTAATATGCTCCCTCCCCCCAATAAATAAAAAAATGGGAGAAAAAAGTGGAAGGTAAGGGCTGACATTTGAGGTTGTCCTTTGACCTCCATGTATGTGCATGACCACACCTATATGTACACACATGTACACAAGATAGGAAAAAATGACTAATACTGTCTTTATTTCTTCCTTTTTTATTTATTTTAATATTTTTTTGTCAGCTGGCCTGGAACTCGAAGAGATCCGCCTGCCTCAGCCTCCCAAGTGCTTAGGATTAAAAGCATGTACCACCACACCTGGCCTTAAAAAGAAATTTATTTTATGTGTATAAAAATAAGTTGCTTGCATGTAGGTAGGTGCAACCGTGTCATGCACTGTCCACAGAGGTCAGAAGAGGGCATCGGATCCTCTGGAACTGGAGTTAAAGATGGTTATTAGCTGCTGTGTGGATGCTGTGAATCAAACCCGGATCCTCTGCAAGTGTAGCCAGTGCTCTCAACCACTGAGCCATCTCTCCAGCCCCCATAAGCTTAATAAGTTTTGTGGGTTTTTTGGTTTACATACTTTAGTAGAGAAATTCTTGGAGCCAGTAGATGGAGTTGAAAAACTTTGTTTATACACTCATGTGTTAAGGAAAAAAAATACAGCTTTAAATATTGACAATATTTCATGAACTAGAAAGGTTGAAAAGTACTAAATTAGGAGCTCTGTCTTTAAGGTTCTTACTTTATCATACCCTTTCTTTCATCCTGAAAATGAACTATGGAAAATTTCAAATTTCAGCATTTTAAATTGGACTTTCAGTTCATCTAGATTTGAGATAGTAGGTTGACATTTCTGTGACCTGGTTTAGAGTTCTATCTTGATAAAAGGCATTTAGAAACTGTAATTACTACGCATAGGAATCTAGCAATTTTGATCCATTTAAGAAATGTGTGTTAAGCACATCTCTGTTCTAGAAGATGGAATCTATCTGTAGTGTGACTCCACTCTGGTTCTGCATGTCAGAGTTGACGTTCACTACAAAACTAAAATGAGGCTGTTCTAGAATTGTTTTAAAAACTATTTTGGCGTGGCGGCGCATGCCTTTAATCCTAGCACTCGGGAGGCAGAGACAAGCGGATCTCTGTGAGTTCAAGGCCAGCCTGGTCTACATAGTGAGTTCCAGGACAGCTGGGGTTACAGGGAGACCCTGTCCCAAAAAGACAAAAAAAAAAAACCAAAAAACAAAAAAAACTTTTGTTATTTAGGTGTATTAGTGTTTGCATGGGTGTAAGTGCATCCATGTCATGCAATGCCCACGAAGGTCAGAAGAGGGCATCGGATTCCCTGGAACTGGAGTTAAGAACGGTTGTTAGCTGCCTTGTGTCTTGGGAACTGAACCCGAGTCTTCTGTAAGAGCAGCTAGTGCTTTTACCTTGAGCCATCTCTCCAGTCTGTTCTAGAATTTTTTGATACTCACTGTCTCAGCTTGGCATGTAGCTGTGACTCAGTATTTTGAAGTATATCATATATCCAGTGGAGGTAGTGTTATTCCCAAGAGAATGATTGCTGGTTTTGGAGATGGTGAAAAAACTTTTATGTATGAATCTTAGACATCCATTGTATAAACATACAGTGTAGTCCACCTTACATTTCATGAGGGAAGAGGTAATATTACAGGGCTGATAAGCCAGGTATGGTGGGACCCACCTTTAATTCCAGTACTTTGTAGGCAGGGGCAGAGGCTAGATGGTCTCTGTGAGACATAGTTCCAGGCCAGCTAGGGCTACAAGGTGAGACTCTGACTCAAAACACTGAAAAGCCTGGGGTGGTGGTGCATGCCTTTTGAGAGTTCAAGGCCAGCCTGGTCTCCATAGTAAGTTCCGGGCCAACTGGGGCTACAGGGAGACCCTGTCTCAAAAAGAACAACAACAAAAAAACCAAACCTGAAAAGCAGACAAAACAGAACCAAAACTGTTTGCAAGCTGATAAGGTTCAGAAATGTTTTTTTTTTTTTTTTTTTTTTTTTTGGTGTGTGGTGTTTGTGTTTGGGTCTTTGGGCCTTTTCATTCTATGTTCCCTTTTTTTTTTTTTTTTTTTAAAAACAGACAGGGTCTCATTGTGTAGATGTGGCTGTCCTGAACTGAGAGATCTGAGTGCTGGGTTCAAAGGTGTGGGCCACCATGCCTGACGTGAGCTTGCCAGTTTTTGAGGTTAAACAGACTGATTGATTGGTATTGGTATATTTTGTTAATCCAAGTATTGAGCACTCTTGTGTAAGTTCCTTTGCTGAGGTTGCAAAGAATTTTGTTTTTAACCTTTAAGGGGCATTCAGTCTATGCAGAAGGCAGGTCTGGAGATATTTCATAAATGGGTTACTGACCTTAATGGAAACATTGTAGAGATGCCTCAGATCATGAGCCACAAGACTGTGCATGGTTTTGACTACTAGGTTTGCCTTTGACTCCTATTTGGAAGAGGTGGGATAATGTTTTGAATTCTTAGACCCCATTGTCCCTTGGGCAAAATGAACCTATATTTGTGGTCCATCTTAAAACCTAAGTTTTAGGATCTAAAGTTTTGTGTATATACTTAGAAGACTGCGTGGTGCTGACAAATGATAAAGTAGCAATTACTTAAACTGAATACTTATTTGTTTTTTTCCTTTTTTTGGTCTTTTTTAGACAGGGTCTCCCTGTAGCCCCATCTGGCCTGGAACTCGCTGTGTAGACTAAGCTGGCCTCAAACTCAGATCTACCTCCCTCTGCCTTAGACTAAATACTCTTGACAAGCACTCAGTATTACCTGTTTCCTTCCCTTCTGCCCTTCCAGTGTTGGGAATTAAAGTCCATCCCTTGAGCATGCTAGGCAAGTACTGTACCACCGAGCCTACACCCCAGTACTCCATTATTTTAGTTACTTTTTGACTGTCTTGAATATGATAATTTAGTGAACCGACTCATTCAGTTGCTTACTAGTGCCTTTTTCCTGAAATTCCCAGCATTTCACAGATAGACAGACAGAATTTTCCCCCATTTTGGGATCCCAGACTGGCTGGGTTGGGAAGTTGGAAACCTGATGAATTCTTGGTTTCTTTTTCCTAGGCTAAGCCCAGAGTCTATGGTTGTTTCCATTATTTCTCTTCTTCAGAATACTGCTCTCTCTCCTGAGAGATCAGGAGTTTCCAAACCTCCAAAATCAGAGACTCTAATGACAGCCGTGTTGTGCAAACATTTTAGCACACAGTAAGTATTGTTTCATTATGCCTTCTGGCCCAAACTCTGAAAGCCTGTGAGATTTCTGACATCTTCTTGTCCCTGTTACAATCTATTCTTCCCACATTGAGTTTTTTCATTTCCTTTTTTTTTTTTTGAGGCAGGGTCTCACTATATAGCCCTGACTGGTCCCAAACTCCTTGGGTTCATTCGATCCTCGTCCTCCAGGCTCTCAAGTGTTGAGGCTACAGGGACTCTGCCCTTGTGCTTGGAGCTATTTCATAAGTGTTGGATGCTATGTAATATACATTTTGTATTTGAGTCATTTTTTTTTTTTCTTGAAGAGTCATTGTCATTCTTTTAGGTCTTTAAACTTGGTGTCCTTTAATTTTTATAAACATTTTTGTCAAATTATTCATCAGTTTGTTTACCTGATGTACAAATGGCTTTAATTGTGCTTAATATTTGTAAGGTTGGAAATACCTTATTTTCATTTCTTAGATGAGACTAATTGGAATATGGCATTCAAATTTTAAGTGGTGGTTGATTAACAAGCCCTTTTTTGCTCTCTGGCAAGTGGATTAGATGGATTCATTGGCCTGTTGATGAATAGTAATCATCTACCCTTCTGTTCTAATCACACTTGCTAATTTTCTATTAGCAACTAAAGGTTAAGTCCATGCAAATTTGCATTTCTTAGTCACACATAGTTAATTTTTGGGCCTGTGATAAAATGTTTCTATACTTGAAATAGATGCTACTGACTGAATATTTAAGTCTTGATATTTCATTGCATTCATTCATTTCTTCCAGTGTGTGAATGTTCGTAGGCACACTAATGCCATGGCATGCATGTGAAGGTCAGAGGACAACTTGTGGGAATCGATTCTCTCCTTCTACCATGTGGGTTTTGAGGATCAAACTTAGGTCAGTGAGGCTTGGCAGCAAGTACCCTTATCTGTTGAGACATCTTGCTGACCCATCTGATATTTAATCATATTCCGTTTGGTCTTAGAAGTTAAGTGTTTGCAAGAACAGAAATCTCATTTAAGTAGCCTAAGTAAAAGGAGATACAGATGAATAAGGATCATTCTAACCATACAGGTATGCTGTTAGGGATATGTCTGTGTTGGTCTGCCCTCATATATCTTAATTTTTCACGTTTACTATTACTTCTTTTGCTTCCCTTTCTCTTGATCATTATTATTATTATTGTTTTGGTCTTTTTTGTGACGGAGTCTCCCTGTAGCCTCAGCTGGCCTGGAACTCACTTATGTAGACCAGGTTGGTCTTGAACTCATAGAGATCTCCTGCCTCTGCCTCCTGAGTGCTGGGACTAAAGGCGTGCACCACCAGACCTTTATTATTTTTCATTTTACCAGTAACTTCTGAATTATATAGCCAGTTATAGCTCTAATTCCCATGCACATACAACTGGCCCATGATGCTAAGTTTAAATTCTCAAAAGGGAGAGTTGTTTTTTTTTGTGTGTGTTTTTGAAGTAGGGTCTCCCTGTAGCCCTAGCTGTCCTGGAATTCACTATGTAGATCAGGCTGGCCTTGACAGAAATCCGCCTGCCTCTGCCTCCCAAGTGCTGAGACTGCAGCTGTGTGCTACCACGCCCGGCTTAAGAGGGAGAGTTTTAAGAAAATTTTTTTTATCATTTTTTATTTTATGTGTATTAGTGTATTGTCTGCATGTAAGTGCTCCTGTGTTGTGCAGTGCCTGTGGACGTCAGAAGAGGGTGTCAGATCCCCTGGAACTGGAGTTAATGGATGGTTGTTAGCCCTGTGGGTGCTGGGAACTGAACCCAGGTCCTCTGCTGAACCATCTCTTCAGCCCCTATAGGGAGTATTTGATTTGCCCATCCTGGACCAGTTAGGTGTGGTGGTGCAGTCACTTCTTCCTATAGGTTCTGTAGTTATGGCAGGTTTCCGAAAAGAGGATCATTAGCACAGCTTTGGGTTTGGAGTGCAGATACTTTGGTAACCTGATACTTTCTTTTGTTAGGGAAAGTCTGCTTACATAGCCATTTCTAGAACATTAATTGTAGCAGAATTCAGTAATACAGGAACATTGTATAGAAGATACAGTGGTGTGTTAATTTTAGTTTTGACATATATACTGATTTCTAGAAGTTAAATTCATTTAATGTAGTGTACTTTGTAAAAGTTTAGTCTAGAAGTTACAAACTAGTTTTCAGGCATATTCTGTTTAGCCTGTGTGGTGCTCAAACTTGATTTAGTTGGAACCATATTAAAGATGGAACATTTAAGAAAACATTTTATTTTAGGCCGGGTGTGGTAGTGCACGCCTTTAATCCCAGCACTTGGTAGGCAGAGGCAGGCAGATCTTTGTGAGTTCGAGGCCAGCCTGGTCTACATAGTTCCAAGGCAGCTGGGGCTACAGGGAGACCCTGTCTCAAAAAGACCAAAAAAAAAATTTTTTTTTTAAATTTTGTTTTAGTGTGTATGAGTGTATTGCCTGCATGTGTGTATTGTGCAATGCCCAGGGAGGCCAGAAGGGAGCCTCTGATTCCCTAGAACTGGAGGTATGGATGGTTGTTAGCGCCATTTGAGTGCTGGGAATTAAACCCAGGTCCTCTGCAAGAGGAACTAGTGCTTTTAACCACTGAGCCATCTCTCCAGCTCCAAGGATGGGACATTTTATAAAATTTTATTTTATTATTTCAATGTTTGTGCTATGGTGTAAAGATGTGAGGGTCAGAGGACAACTTTGTAGACTCAGTTCTCTTTTCACCTTTGTGTAAGATTCATGGATTGAGCTCAGGCTTTTAAGACTTGCATTGAATGGCAAGTGCCTATCTTACCAGTCCAGGATAGGGCATTTTATATAAATTTTTATTTTTATTTTTTGGTCTTTTCGAGACAGGGTCTCCTGTAGCCCCAACTGTCCTGGAACTCAGTATGTAGATGGGGCTGGCCTTGAACTCACAGAGATCTGCCTGCCTCTGCTGGGATTAAAGGCGTGCACCACCATGCCTGGTGAAATTTTTTTATCCTCATGAAACCAGAAGCTATGGCAAGGGTGGGCCTATATTTTGCACAGGGCAACAGTTATAAAGCTAGATTGTCTTCTTGCATTATTTAGATGGGGAGAGCGTTCTCTAGTTTGTAGCTGTCTACATCTGGGCTCTTTAGTGTTCTGTGCTTGTGCATTCTTAGTATTTGAATTTACAACCTCTTGCCTTCCATCTTTTCTAGTTGTATATGTTTGTCATTAAGCAATTACTATTTGTCACAAGTTGTACTTTACAAATATTGTTTGGTCTTCACAAGTGTTACATTGCAAACTAAGGAAAACTTAATTTTCTAACTGATTGCACTGAGTTTACATTAAGTGGGAACCAATGCAAGTATAGCCAAGACATTATAGACTGGAGAATTATTATTTGCAGCATGTAAGAGAGCATGGAGATTTTGTTCAGGGAGGCTATACATATTCATATGGGGATTGGCCCATTCACATGCTCAGTAAAGCAGTACATTCCTGAGCATGTTCACTTTAAGATCATAAGAGAGAAAGACATATCTTTGGGCATGCTTAGTTTGTCATTGAGTACATGTTTAAAAGGTTAAAATGAGGGGCTGGAGAGATGGCTCAGTTACAAGCACTTGCTGTTCTTGCAGAGGACCCACATTTGGTTCCTAGTACCCACATCTGCTGGATCACAACCAGTTGTATTCACTTCTGAGGATCTGACACCCCTGCCCTTTGTGGATACCGGTTAGCACGTGGTATATATACATACATGCAGGCAGTCACATATACATATAAAAAAACTTTTTTCAAAAGTTAAAATGATGAGCAGGAATGCTTCTGAGCATGCTCACCTAACATAAAACTTCAGCTGAAAGTCAAGGAAAGGGCTCTTAGAAGGTGCATTAACCGGAGTTGATTCCTAGACATGCCTTCCTTGCTTAGTGGCTAGCAGTCTCAGAAATTAATCATATAGTATATGACAGAGCTGAAGTCAGTTTGAATTACCAGATATTGTTGAAATTCTGGACTCTTTTTTTCCTTTGCTTCCTTGTGGCACTGGGGATTGAACCCCTAGAGCCTCATATATGCCAGGCAAGTGCTCCATTATTGAACTATACCCTTAACCCTTCGGCACTGTTCTTTACTACCTTCCAATGGATTATTATTTTTATTATTTTTTTAAGACTTATTTGCCTGGGCATGGTGGCTCATGCCTTTAATCCCAGCACTCCAGAGGCAGAGGCAGGTAGATCTCTGAGTTTGAGGCCAGTCTGGTCTATATAATGAGTTCTAGGCCAGCCAGAGCTACATAGTGAGATCCCTTATCAAAAAATATTTGTGTATGTGTGTGCCTGTGTGTGTATGTACACCCATGTGCATGCCGGTGCCTGCAGATCCCCTGGAACTGCAGTTATAGATGGTTATGAGCTCCATGTGGGAGCTGGAAACTGAACAAATGCTCTTGCTCCTGAGCTGTTTCTCCAGGGTGCCCCTTCCCCTGCTGTTCTAATATGTTGTCCTTAGCTATTTCAGTTGGCATATTTTTAGTGTTCGTAGTACTTTGCTTTTATCATATTACTGATAATATCTTATTGCCTTATAGGTTTGAGCAGCTTCAGTCTTTACTGTTCTCTCATCCAGATTGCTGATTTGTGCAGATAAATCTAAAGTGAGGATCACTATAACCATCAGCCATTAGTTACTAGTACTTTTCTCATTTACTTAAAAAGTGAAAGCTTTTGGGCTGGAGAGATGACTCGGTGGTTAAGAATACTGTTCTTGCAGAAGACGCAGGCTTGAATCCCAGCACCCGCATGGCAGCTAACAACTGTCCATAACTCCAGTTCCAGGGGATTTGACGGCCTCTTCTGTCCTCCGTTCATTGCATGACATGGGTGCACTTACCTACATGTGAAAGCTTTTATATGTGACAATTACATATATACACATACTTATAGAAATGAGTTGGCAATTTGTCAGTTTCACAATCCTTATACTAGGATTAAACTTTTAAAGATTTTTTAAAATTATGTGTAAATGTGTCTGTGTACGTGGGTTTAATGCCTGCAGAGGCTATACAAGGACATCAGATCACCTGGGGCTGGAGTTATAGGTGGTTGTGAGCATTGCGTGTACAGGTCTATAGAACTGTGTCAAAGGATATGCTACACTTTAGTGTTGGTCTTTTTTTCTGGTCTTTTTAAGAGACACATCTCCCTGTAGGCCCAACTAGTCTGGAACTCACTGTGTAGGCCCTGGCCTTGAATTCAGAGATCCTCCTGGTTCTGCCTCCCAAGTACAGGGATTAAAGGTGTGTGCCATCACGCCTGGCCTATATATATTTTCAAATTTTAAATTCAGATCCTATTTCATATCTTATTTTGAATCTTAAAGTTTAAAAGATTAAGGGGAGGGGGGTGCTAGAGAGATGGCTCGGGTTAAGAGCACTGACCTTGCAGAGGAGCTGGGTGTGGTTCCTAGCACCTATATGATACAGCTGTCAGTAATGCCAGTTCTGTGGGGATCTGATACCCTCTTCTGGTCTCTGAGGGCATTGCATGATGTGGGTGCATCCATGCAGGCAAAATACTATACACATAACACAAAAAATAATTTAAAATATATATCATGAGCATTTTCCCATGTTGTATGTATTTGTGTAACACATAAAATCCTAGAGTATCTGATTGTTGTTTCCCTTTTAGGACACTTGCACAGTGTATTTTCATTGTATTTTACAAAGTGCTTTTTTCATTGCATTTCATTGTGAGTAACCAACTTCTTGATTCCTTTCTCACAAAAGTTAATGGATAAATAAAGTGGCTCCTAATCTTGATGGTTAGAGCTTTTCTCATTGTTGCAGTTTTGGAGAGCCCAGTAAACATTTCCCCTTCTTCCCATTCAAGCTAAGATACTTGAGAGGGACATTAATCAGCCGGAGATCCAAATGTCAGTTATTTCTTAGAAAAAGCTAGGTTGGAGGTTTTCTTAGATGTACAGTGAGCATTGGGTTTCCTGTAGTCTCTGTCTCCTAAATGTTGACTTTGGAACTCCCTGTGTGTAGATGATTGTGTCTGCACAGTGTGTCCCTTGGGTAATTGCCTCATTTCTTACTGTACCATTCATTCTTTCTACTGGACTCCTTGCCTTAATGCTATACTAAATAAAAAAGGGCTTATCTCACTTTAATTTTGTACAACCTTGTGAGGTCTGCTCTGAAGATTGACAGTGTGTTTGAGGCCCTGACCCTGGCTCCCCAGTGGCAAAGGATTGATTTGCATAGGACTCTGCAGTTAGCTTAGTAGCTAGGCTCTATAAGAAGAGTAGCTGCCTATCAGAGAATTGGTAATTATTAAGGATAGCTGGTGAAAGCAGTGAGCTGCGTATGCTATTACTTATATGTGTTTGTTTTAGATTTCCTAGCATCTTACCAGTTTTAATATATTAGGGTTTCATGACCTGCACTGTTCTTGAATACTTTTTCCTTTTGAACCTATGCTATGTTTCTCTGGATTCTTTGCGGTAGTAGTACATGATCCCTTGTAGCTTGTGATGTCTGACCTTTCCCATCCTTATATTGATATAGGGGGAAAAAAAATCATACTCTTGAAATTGTAATGCCTCGAATTGTTTTCTGGTCTTCTGACCTTCAGGACTGATTTGTTCCTTAAACAATGAGTGAGGGACACCCTCAAGGTCCTGTGACTACTGGTATTCCTGGTACAGTTACTGCTGCAGCTTCAGCAACTAGCTGATGGTTTGGCCAGTGGTCCTTCCTTAGTATGTCTCTGAACTTTGAGCTCTAGTTCCCTCTTCTCTTACTGGACTAACTGAAACCATGAAGATGCCTTTTCTATTGTTGTTTGTAGCATTTTAAGCCACAAAGTTGATTATTTTTTGGCTTTCAGGAGTAAAAGCTGGTGTCACTATTGAATGCATCATTTGTTCTTTATCCTCTCACAAGTGTGGTTGCAAACACAGCTAGTTATACCTCTTGAACTAAAAGTATAGCTCTTTATAGCTCTTTGATAGGAAGGAGGCAAAAAAAATTAGCTCCTTAATATTTCAGTTATTAGTCTTTACCCACATTCTTTAGCTACTGTTTTTTAAAGTGGCTGACTTGTTCTGCTTGATAGATGGAAAGTTTTTGTTGGCACACATACATGGTATGGATATATAGTCTTCTTACAGGCCCTTGTAATCAGAGAGCAGTGTGCCATTCTTTGGGCAATGCAGTCATCATTGACCTGCCCTGGGGCAGATGGATGGCATGACTAGATCTGTGCATTCATTTACCAGTCTTGTACCAAACTTGAAGTACTCTTCTGCTCATTCTGTGTACCTGTGAAGTCTAGGCACAAGTCTCTTCTATGATAGCTATAGTACCTGCATTGTTTAACCTAATGTGCCACATGTTTAAAAGTGCACCTTAATTCAGAGAGACCAAGCTTTCAGTCTGTGTTTTGAAACTGATGAAATAGTACTATTAAGGTTAGCACTAGAAAGAAATTACAAGATTAATGAGCTCCTCAGCACTTGGAAAGGCCAAGCATTTTTCTAGTTCCTGATTCTGAGTGGTTCCTCTGCGTTATAACTTGTGTTGGGTCGTGGATTCACTCCAGACTGAATTCAGAACTGGGTTGGCTTAGTTTATGGTTATAGTCACTTGGCGCTCTCCTCATCTACTGCTTTCTTTCTAAGGTACTTAATTCCCTATGGCATTGCTCCCTGATCAGTTATAAGCCACCCTCTCTTTAGGTTTTTCTCTCTCCCTCCCTCCCTTCCTCCCTCCCTCCCTCCCTCCCTCCATCCCTCCCTCCTGTGTAATTTTAATCCAGCCTTATTGCTTTCAAAATCCCCTTGGGACTGGAGAGATGGCTCAGCAGTTAAGAACACTTGCTGTTCTTCGAGAGGACCCAGGTTCGAATCCCAGCAGTCACACAGCAGCTAACTACTGTTTGTAACTCCAGTTCCAGGGGATTTGACACCCTCTTCTGGCCTCTGTGGGCTTTGCACAACATTCAGGCAAAACATTCAAACACAAAAAATAAAAATAATATTAAAAAAAAACAAAAACCGGTGTGGTGGCACATGTGAGTTCAAGGCCAGTCTGGTCTACATAGTGAGTTCCAGGACAGCTAGGGCTGTGGGGAGACCCTGTCTCAAAAAGACCAAAAAAAAAAAAAAAAATCCCCTTCCTCTTAATTCCTGGTTATGCATGTATAATGTAGGTTTTACTAGGAGGTCATCAAAATACTGAACTATTTGTTGCATGTTATGTTTTTGTTGGCTCATACATCTTGTCTATTCCTGGTGAGTCTCAGAAACTTGGGTACAGAATTTTTTTTTCCCACTCATCTACTTTCTCTTGTGAGTTTTACCCAGTTATTCACTAAATGTAAATCTCTGAAGTCTGTGTTGAAGACCTTGTTTTGCTGACAGCTCTTGGTGACTCATGTGATCAATTGATTCCTAAACTCTGTTGAGGTCAGACTTGGATTTTCAGCCTGGAGAGCTGTTCATACCTGTTCCTACAACAGGAAGTATGTTCAGTGGTTTACTCTGTGGGAGGTCCACCTAGGAACCCTGTCTGTGTTCAGGCCTGTCATGCCACATACTTCTAACTTTTAATTTATTGTGGAATAAATCGCCAGACTTCTTAAGGCTCTAATGGTTTCGGATTTTATTTAATTTCTATAAATTACTGGTTTAGTAAAGACTTTGGTAAATCTCTGGCCATCTTAGTTTCCTCAAACCTCAGTGCAGTCAGTATGCCTCCTAGGCTTTACATTAAAATTGGTCTCTTTAATTAAAAAAAGAAACTGACATTTTTACTTATTCTCTTGTGGTTCTCTTAATATAAATCCTCATTTACAAAAACTCTCAGAAGTGGTAGCCTTGGGATTGCACCAAGTCCTTGCATCAGTAGTTAAGTTTCATGAGCTCTGGTAGTGGTCAGCCATCTCACTAAATAAAGGCTTTGATCTGGCAAAGTACCAGGACTCCCTCCCCACCAAGGTTTAGTCTGGAACTCTGCTTCTTTAATGCTGGGATTGTGATATAAGGTACCATGCCTGGACTTTTTATTTTTTTAAGGTTTATTTTTAATGTGTATGAATATTTTTGCCTACATGTAAGTGCACCTGTGTATGCAGTACTTGTGGAGGCCTGAAGAGAGTCTCGGATCCCCTGAAACTGGAGTTACAGATGATTATTAGCCACCCTGTAGGTGCTGGGAACCAAACCCTGGACCTCTGCAAGAGCAGCCAGTGCTTTTAATTGCTGAGCCAGCTCTCCAGGCCCTGGACTAGCTTTTTAAAAGTACCAGATGGAGTCCAGACCCACCTGATCTTTGCCTTCCACTGGCCTACTCTTCACTTCTCTCAGAATTATTTTTGTATTTTCCTCTGAGCTGTGACCAGAATTTACTTTCTCCCTGCTGTCAGAGTTCTTGGCTTTATAATTTACATAGCTCCGGTTCTTGAAGAACCCTGGTGTGATACTTGGTTAGCATACATCCAGAATCTGAGGGTGCTAGCCAACTGTCCACCTCTAGCTTTACCCTCCTCTGGAGGTTGCCCTTAACTTCTCTTTGTCAGGACCGCTCTTTGACTCCTTACTTAAAACTTAAAGCATCCAGTCATCCTTTCAGTTCATTAGCCCATGGTTTTAAAATCATTTTTTTTTTTTTTTTTTTGGTCTTTTTTTGAGACAGGGTCTTTCTGTTGTCCCAGCTGGTCTGGTACTCGCTATGTAGACCAGGCTGTTGTGGCCTTGAACTTGGAGATTCACCTGCCTCTGCCTCCTGAGTGCTGGGATCAAAAGCTTGCGCCACCACTCCAGGTACTTTTAAAGTTTTTGTCAATGACTGAATCAACAGATAAGTGTGTATTCTAATTCTCTGTGAGATCAAGTTGGCTAGATGGATTTTCCTGAGCTCTTTAAGCTGTAATCTGAGCTGTTTCTTGGAGCTTACTACCTAAAAAAAAGCCTTAACACACAGTTTAGTAATAATAGGAATTATGCTGTATTCCAAGCCTCTGATCCCTAAAGTTTTTTTTTTTTTGAGACAAGGTCTCACATAGACAAGGCTGGCCTCAAACTCAACTTGTACCTTATAACTAAGAATGACCTTGAACTCTTGATGAACCATAGGTCTCCACATCCCTGGTGCTGGAATGCAGGCATGCACCACCACACTCTGCCTGACCTCTGAAGTTATTTGTTGTTTATCTGTATGTAAAAATGTGGTAAAAGGGGGCTGGAGAGATGGATCAGTGGTTAAGAGCATTGACTGTTCTTGCAGAGGACCTGGGTTCCATTCCAAGCACCCACATGGTGGCTAAGAACCGACCTTAACTCCAGTTCCAGGGGAATCCGAAGCCCACTTCTGACCTCTGTGGCATTGCACGACACGGGTGCACGCACATGCAGGCAATACACTCATACACATAAAATAAAAATAATAAAATATAATTTTTTAAAAAGTGGTAAAAGACAACACCCTATCCTAGATTAATGATATACTAATTGTACATTTTCAGTGTTTTATTATACAAAGATACAAATTTCAAAAGGTATCCCCCAATGGCTTTGGCTAAAAATACTTCTTTTGACTCTTAGGTCAAGGTAAATTAGCTATGTTTGTTTTCTTTGTTCTTTTTAAAATAGGGTTATACATCATTCTGGAATGACTGCATATCATCTGGATTACGTGGCTGTATGTTAATTGAATTAGCCTTGAGGGGAAGGTTACAGCTAGAGGCTTGTGGAATGAGACGGAAAAGTCTTTTAACCAGAAAGGTAAGAGGGTTTCCAATTAATACTCTTTTAAAAGAATTTGTCTTTGCATAAAACAGTAAATGTTTCTACTGATAGCTTGAAATATTAAAATAATTTAAGATTGTCTTTTGGATTGTATTTCCATATCCTTTTTGCATTTTTGTTTTCTGGTTCTTTGCATATACAGTGAATGATGCAATTGTGTTAGGATCACTGACCGCTGCATCTTAAGAAGATACCCAACTTTATTTGCTTTTTTGAAAAGCCATACTTTTGAAAGACTTTAATATAACTTAACATCATTTTGTGGAAATGATTCATAGGCCATTGATCTTTTAGCAGACCATGACTGCTTTTCAGACCTTTTCACTCTGAAGGTCTAGATAGACACTTCTGTGGTAGAATAGAGATGAGTGGGTTAGATTTTTTAACTTCAGCCTTCATCTCAAATGTTCAGGACTATTTGTCCTCTGTTCTTACACTTCTTGGGGCATGGCATTTTGAAACTTTTTTTCTTTAATATTGTTATATTTTCAAATCTAAAAGTTAGGTCAGAACCAAACATTGTTTAGTTTTTTGAGATAGTCTTCATTTTTTAACACAAGCTAGTCTGAAAGTTGGTATGTAGCTCACACTGACCTTGAACTAGAGATTCTCCTGCCTCTTGCTTTGCTGAGATTATAGCCATATGTCATTTTTTGACTAATAACCAGAGAATAGTCTTATTAAGAAGGAAAATCATTAATATATTTATGAAAGTTATATGCAAAAAGTAAACATGCCGGGCTGGAGTATGTATAGCTCAGTGGTAGCATGTAGCATTCATGAGAGGCCCTAGATTTGATTCTGGCCTTGAATTTAAATCTTCTGCCTCAATATCTTGACTGCTAGAATTGTCTGTACCATAGGAATGATCTCTCAAGTCTAATCACTTAAAGTTAAGGCAAATGAACTGGCATTGAGAGTTTTAAAAAAACTACAGCTTTGGATAACTATCATAAAGCAGAATATAATTTTTTATTTTGTTATTGTGCAGCCTTAGTGACTTACGGAGAAAAATAACCTGAAGAAGCTGTCATTGTAGTTACTGATAAAATATGTACATGGGTTAAAGTAAAAAGATTGTAAAAATCTTTTTGTGATAATAAGTCAGTTTTGTGTTATGAGCAATTGCCATGGATTGATTGATCTTTTGATAATTTAGTCATTGTATAATCAGTGTTTAAGTATACCATACATTGTGCTAAGCTCTGGAGTACAGTGGTGATGAGGAGAAGCTTGTTCCCAGACTATATGGGATTATTATTACTATTATTAATTCAGCCTACCAGTTTGAGTGACCTAAACTAGGTAGTTAACATTGTTGGAAAAAGTCTGTGTGATTTAATAAGTTAATTTAAAAGCAATTGCTGATTGGGGTTGGAGAGATGGCTCAGTGATTAAGAGCACTTACTGCTCTTGCAGCAGTACCTGAGTTTGGTTCTCACTACTCACATCAGGTGGCTTACAGTAGCCTGTAACTCTAGCTCCAGGGAATCTGTTGCTGCCTTCTGGTCTCCGTGGGCACTGCACTCACATGTACAATGATTTTATTAAGATAATACATATAGTTAGAAGACAAAAGTTTTCTAACAAAGTAACTATCTTTTACCTGTCTTTTTCTCATTCTTTAGTTCTGGGAGGCAACCACTTTGAGTCCATTCTAAGACTACCTTACAGTGACCACAGACTTAGTGGCTTTAAACTACAACAAAAAAGACTCCTTTCTCAGTTTTGGAGACCAGAGTTACAGAATGTAGCTGTGCTGAATTTTCTTAGTTGTGCTTTGTTTTCTTTGAAGGATCTGAGGGAGAATCTGTTGCTTACCTCTCACCATTTGGCTGTTCATTTATTTTTAGTTTTATTTTTGGTCTTTTGAGGCAGAGTGTCCCTGTAGCCCCAGCCGGCCTAGAACTCGATTATATACATCAGGCTGACCTGATCTATATAGTGACTCACAGAAATCCACCTGCCTCTGCTCCCCTGCCCCCCACGTGTGGAGGTTGGAGGACAGTCTGGGAGTCAGTTCTCTTCTACCATGTGGGCTCCAGGGGTTGAACTCAAGATTGTCAGGGTTGGCTGCAATGCCTTTACTCACTGAGCTATCTCTCTGCCCTTATCCCCCCAATCTTTCTGAGTGAGATAGATTATAAATTTTTGGCAGAACAGTGGTGATTGTTCATATTACAATTAAATTGATAATTGTTTTCAGTGGCTATATTCTGTCACATTTCTTTTTTCTGTATATCATAACTTTTTGTTTCTGGAGCCAATACTTCTTGATGTCTCTTTTCTAAATGTAGAGCTTTCATTCTTAAATGCTGCACAAGAGGCAATTTACCATTATTAATCATCAGCTGTCCAGAGATTTTAACTTTGGCATTCTGGGCTGGTTACCTCAGCCTCTATTGCACAGCTCCATTTTAGAACTTTGTTATATTTTCATTGGCTCTAGCCTTATCTTCTAGCCTCTCATATTTTCTTGCACCTTTTTGAGGACCCTCTGTGTGCCTGAAAATACATTAATTGTACCTTAAGTTGATCTAAAAGCTTGTCTGAGACTAGAATGCTAGATTCTTTCTCTTTTTAGAGACACGGTTCTTAATGCAGCCCAGGCTGCCCTGGTTTAATATATAGCCAAGGGTGTCCTTGAACTCTGGCTGCTCTGGTCTCTACTTCTCAAGTTCTGGGATTACAGGCCTGTACCACTGTACCTGGTTTATGTGGTGCTGGGGATTCAACTCAGGTCTTGTGCATGTTAGGTAAATACTCTTGCAACAGAGATACATCCTAGCCAATTTTCCTACAGAAAATTTTGGAATCATCTGGTATATGAAGTACTGTCTGATTCTGTTGTCTTTGTGATTTTCATTTCTTTTTAAATTTCCCTCCTTCCTTCTGCTTCCCCCTCCCTTCCCCCTCTCCCTCCCTTCCCTCTCCCCCCTCCCTTCCCCATCCCCTCCCTCTTCCTCACCCTCCCCTTCATGTCTTCATTCTTTGTATAAATATTTTTTTCTTAAGCATTTTGGATCTTTTATTATCCAGTGTTCTGAAATTATATTTCATAATTTGGGTAATTTTAATTTGTACTGTAGGGTTCTTTCAATCTAGAAATACATATATTTTTGGTTTTTGAAAATTTTCTTATATTTCTATCTTTAAAAATTTTATGTGTGCAAGTATTTGTCTGCATGTAAGTGCTCACATGCATACAATACCCACAGAGGCCAGAAGAGGGCATTGGATTGTCTGGAACTGGAGTATAGGCATTTGTTAGTTGTCATGTGGGTGCTGGGAACTGAACCCAGGTCTTCTGCAAGAGCAACTACTGCTCTTAACCATTGAGCTACCTCTCCAGCCCCAAATCTTAAAAAGATTTAAAAATACCTTTGTTTTGTGTGTATGGCCATAGCATACATGCACTCAGGGATTGAACCTAGGTTGACAGGCTTGGCTGCAGGTGCCTTTACTCCATGAACCATCTCCCCCAGCCCTATTTCTGATATCTTTTTGTTTGCCTTTTTATTTCTTTTAATTAATTTTGTTACTGAATTTTTGCAAGTTTTCATACACTATGGTTTGATGGTATTTAGATCTCCTTCCCTAGCTGCACCTCCCTTCACTGCCCCTGCTCAATTTAATGTATTTTCATATATATATATGAATATTATAGAGTCTGATTTTTGTCCCCAAATGTCTTTCAGTGTGGTTCCATCCACTGGACCCACCAAGAGTCCCATCCTTGTAAGATGCTCTCTTATCCCCCTCCCAGCAGCCATCAATTGCCAAAAGTCCCTTAGGTTGGGTTTCTAGAATGTTTTTAGTTGGATGTGCATTTCTTGGCTACTCTTTGACTTTCTCTAATCCATCTGGTAAGGTTATTTTGTTAAGATCACTTTCATGAATCCTTTCTGTACTTTTTGAAGGTTTCTTGTTTTATGACTCTAACTTCTGTTAATCTCTGAGGATGATTGTCCTTTTGAAACTCTAATATCATGTCTGTTTCTTCAGAGGTCTTATTTTCTCTTTTGGGCTCTTCTGTGCTGGAGGTAGCAAGAGCTTTTTAGAGTAGAACATATTTTATCCCCTTATTTACAGGATTCTCACTAAGTGAAACATGAGCAAAAATCCACTTTGCAGTAATGTTCGTAGGGGTTAATATAACATTTTACTCAGGAGCTATACATATTACTGAATTCTTAAAAAGAATTTAGAACTTGTTTGAATTTTTGATAATGAAGTCTTCTAAGACTTGTCTCTTGGAGAGCTCAGTGTGGAGAATGGTCCTGTAAGGGGCCAAACTACAATGGCTATGATGGTAACCTCCATGTGAGCCATCCACTATGGATAGAAGAAGGGCTCTTGAGGCTCTACCCCAGCTGAGGAGCTGTTGGCAATTGATGGCTGCTTGAGGAGGTAGGGTCATTTTCTTGAGTGTGTGGCTACTGGTAGGTTGCTGGCATTCTGTCTGATAGATGGCTCTATGTGCATTCAGGTAACAATAAAAATTTTAAAAAAAGACATGAAGTGGAAGGGATTGGAACAGGTGGGAGGGAGAATTTGGGTATGATCAAGGTACATTTTGTGTGTGTGTGTGTGTGTGTGTGTGTGTGTGTATGAAATTGTCAAAGAATAAATTTTTAAAAATCTTTGTGGTTGTATTTTGAGATAGGGTCTCCCTGTAGCCCCAGCTGGCCTGGAACTCACTATGTAGACTAGGCTGGCCTGGATCTCTGAGATCCACCTGCCCCTGCCTCCCAAGTGCTGCTATAGTCCAGCCATAAAAAGTATTCTTGCTGGGCATGGTGGCACACGCCTTTAGTCTCAGCACTCAGGAGGCAGAGGCAGGCAGATAAAAGTATTATTAACATTAAAAAAAGAAAAAGGTCCAAATTAGTATAAGGATACTCAAGGAGACTTAAATTATCCCAAGTGAAAGACAGCCACACTTAGTGAACTAGAAAATGGCAAAGGTAAAGAAAACATTGCATTTGAGACAGTTTTAGAGAACAGAACTTCATAAGAAAAACACTCCACCTGTGATCAGGTTATGACCCTGATGTAATGCCTCTCTCAAGGGGAGATACATGAGGTAGGTGATGAAGCCAAATTCCAGCAGCTGTAAAGAGTAGAGGGGCTGGAGAGGTGGCTTAGTGGTTTAGAGCACTGACTGCTCTTGTAGAGGACCTGGGTTCGATTCCCAGCACCTGCACAGCAGCTAACAACTGTCTGTAACTCCAGTCCTAGGGGATCTGACTCCCTCTACTGACCTCCGAGGGCATTTCATGGCATGGGTGCACTTACATACGTGCAGACAATAAACTTGTACACATAATATAATAAAAAATATTTTAAAGAGAGGAAAATAAGAAGTGGTTTCGTAGCTACAACATTACAGACATACGGGCTGGAGAAATAGCTCAGCGGTTAAGCGCACTGACTGCTCTTGCAGAGGACCCGGGTTCAATTCCCAGCACCCACATGGCAGCTACAAACTGCCCTTAACTCCAGTTCCAGGGGAATCCAACGCCCTCTTCTGACCTCCGAGGCATTGCACAGCATAGGTGCACTCATACATGCAGACAATACACTCAAACACATAAAATAAAAATACTAAATAAAAAATATTTTTTAAAAATTACATACTATTTTTTTTCTCCTGAAGTTCTTTTCTTCAGTAAAAACATAGTCTTAAAATAAGTACTGTCCAGTGGTATTTGATGATGTAGATGTTGTGTATCTGATCAGTGAGGAAATCATGTGGCTTTTGTAAATTGAACCATGCCATTAAAAATGCCAGATTTTTAAAGACATGGGGAGGGACTAGAAAGATGGCTCAGTGGTTAAGAGCACTTACAGCTCTTGTAGAAGACCCAGGTTTGGTCCCACATAATTAAATATAACTCCAGTTCCAGGGGCATCTGATGCCCTTTGGGCCTCTGTTAGGCACTTGCACTCACATTGTGTACATAAACTCAGGTAGGCAAACACACATACAAATTTAAAAAACAAAACAAGACAGTATGGGCAAAAATACTAAATATTTCAGTTTTCAAGTATTACAGGCTAATTATTGACTACACTGGGTTAAATCCGATATTTTTAAATTTCATCTTTTTAAAAAATATTTTATTATTTTATGTATATGAGTGTATTGCCTGCATGTATGTGAATGCACCCATGTTGTGCAGTGCTGCAGAGGTCAGAAGAGGGCTTCAGATTCCCCTGGAACTGGAGTTAAGGATGGTTCGTAGCTGCCATGTGGGTGCTGGGAATTGAACCTGGGTCCTGTGCAAGAGCAGTCAGTACTCTTAACCTCTGAGCCATCTCTCTAGCCCAAATTTCATCTTAAAAACATTTTTTTTTAAAGCTTTAGGACAATTTTATTAGCATTTAAATTCCTCACAGCAGGCAAGCTGGAAATCTCAACTACTTTGAGGAGGAGAATGGAGGGGAGAAGAAAAAAGCCATGAAGCCTTGCAGGTTTAGAGCCTGCATGATCAGACTGGCAGCCACATGACAGGGAGAAGGAGGCTTTAGAGAAAAAGGAAAGAAATACAGGATGCTAGGGCAGCCCAAAGGATTAGGGAAAGCATGCTTAGAAAGGGGACAGGAAGAAGAATAATTATGGATTTCTGAATTCTTAAGAAAAGCGGGTGGACTTTACAGAGAACATGTCTGTGGCTGGGTCCAGAAGCCTTGCCAATTTCATCTTTTTCTTATCCTCTTAAAATATAGTACTGAGAATAGATTTGTGGTTTGTATTATGGCTTGTATATTTCTCGTGGGTACTGCTGTCTCAACAATAAGATATATTTTTGACCTTTTGTGAAATTGAGCAAAAAATGGTGAAGGACACTTTCTTGAAGAAAAAGGAAGAGAACAGTCACATTTTTAAAGTAACTTTGTTCAATTTCACAACATTGAATAGCTAACATAAGGTACTATAGGAGGTTCAGTTCTGATGTTAGAGAATTTCAATGAGAAATTTGTTGCTTGGGTAGTGACATGAATGAAGCCTGTGGCTAAAGTAGTGGAGCATGCTCCTTTTCTGTCCTGCCACTGGTGTTTTCCACCTTTAAGGGTGACTTTTAATTCCAATAGGTTAGTTTTTTTTTTTTTTTTTTTTTTAAATGATAGCATCTAAATTGACCTTTTTTCCTATGCTTGCTTGCCCTGTCTTGATATTTAATTCCCACTCCTTTGGTGTTAGAGATTAATTTTATGTAATCAAACCTATTTGTATTTAAAGTTTTTGTTAGTAGTGGCAATTTTCAGAAACCTTTCTTGTCCCTAAAATTATATTTCCCCATTACCTCTTTTAGTGTGGCATAAGCTCAGAGGAGCTATGTCTTAATTTTTGCTCCAGTTTGTTAAACCATTTTCTTTAGTACCATTCCTATTGAGAAAATTCATTTTAAGTAATGTGAAATGTCTCTTTTGTCATATGTTGAATTCTTCCATGTAATTGAGTCTGTTTCTGAATCTAAGAATGTTTTTAAAAAAATTTCTGCATCGTATAGCCCAAAGTTCAGACCAAATGGAATGATAGTAAGTATAAAGTGTTGTAGCATGAAATGTTACATCATTGTATGTTCTTCATTTAATGAGTTGATGACAGGAACATGGCACCAGTGGGTCATTTCTGATCGCTTGTGTTTTAGGTGATCTGTAAATCGGATGCTCCAACAGGGGATGTTCTTCTTGACGAAGCTCTAAAGCATGTTAAGGAGACTCAGCCTCCAGAAACGGTCCAGAACTGGATTGAGTTACTTAGCGGTAAGCTGATGTGTTAAAAGTAAACATTGAGTTCTGTTTAAAGAAGTTTGTAAATTTAAAAATCCTTCTGAAAGAAACCTATTAAAAATGGCAAGAAGTTTGTTTAGTTATGTAGGGGAACTTAACAGTCACATGGTGTGGTATGGGTTATAATTTTAAAAACATATTTCACAATAGTGACTAGATACTAAGATGTGGTGTTCTCCCTTCCAACTCCCATCATTCTTTTTTAAAATTACAAGTACCTGAGCAATTACTGTGTTTAGGATGGGCTAAGACGTGAAGATGTTATCGTAAACCATCTCTTGATCTTATATCACGTGTACTGATGGTCTTGAGCTTATCTGGTGGTCAGTGTCTTAAGTCACCTTTGACAGTGTATTTATCAAAAATTACTGTGGCCACTCAGGGGTTGAGTTGACATTTAAGATAACCATATACTTTCTGTATTTAAGTAGCATTTAAAAAAATATATATTTTATTTATTATTTTTATTTCATGTGTATGTGTGTATTGCCTGCATGTAGGTAAGTGCACCTGTGTCGTGCAATGCCCGCGGAGAACAGAAGAGGCTTTCGGATCCCCTGGAACTGGAGTTATGGACAGGTGTTAGCTGCCATGTGGGTGCTGGGATTCGAATCTGGGTCTTCTGTAAGAAGAGTTAGTGTTCTTATCTGCTGAGCCATCTCTCCAGCCCCTTAAGTAACATTTTTATGAATAAATCCTATCAGTATGAGTGCTAACTGAACTTGGTTCTCAACTTGAGCTGCTATTGCACTCCTCTCCCCCAATGGAATCTTGAAGAAATAGGTTTATAAGCTTTCTCTCAAAGTATTTAAATACAGTTAGGGTTTCTTATAACAGTGTCCATTGAGCTAGTAATTTGGCTGAAATTCATGAGGCAAATAAAAATCAGAGTATGCTGTGATTTTTTTAGATATGCTATAAATGCCAGACTATTGCCTATAGCACTTTAGTTAGTTGCTCTTGACATATATTGGTAATGGACTGCCATGTCAGAGTAAGAGAAGGGGATCTAGAGTGATAGAAGGAGAAAACAAAGCACATTTCTTTTTCTTTTTCTTTGTTTGGGGTTTTTTGAGACCGGGGGCGGGGGGTGTCTCTCTGTAGCCGCGGCTGGCCTGGAACTCATGATGTAGACCAGGCTGGCTTCAGTCTCACAGAGATTCTGCCTCCTGCCTCTGCCTCCCAAGTTCTGTGATGAAAGGTGTGTGTGCACCATCACACCTGGCAAAGCACATTGCTTTTATCTTGGGGGGGGGCGTCTTTCAACTGGCCTGGATCTCAGATTCCCATGCCTTTGCCTCCCAAGTGCTGGCACCAAAGGTGTGTGCCACCATGCCCGGCAGCACATTGTTTTTAAAGTGTGTATATTAGTTTTCTGTTGCTGTGATAGAAACACCATGATCATGACCAAGGGAACTTATAAAAGGAAGAGTTTATTTGAGCTTACGGTTCCAAAGGGGCAAGAGTCCATCATGGCAGGGAGGCATGGCTGCACAGGTGGCTGGAGAAGGAGCAGAAGCTAAGCTTTCACATATTCAAGCAGGCACAGGAAGCAAAAGAACAACTGGAGATCTGGCAGGGCTTAAGAACTCTCTAAGCCTGCCCTAGTGAAGTACTTCCCCCAGCATGGGCACATTTTTTTTTTTTTTTTGTCTTTTTGAGACAGGGTCTCCCTGTAGCCCCAGCTGGCCTGGAACTCACTATGAAGACCAGGCTGGCCTTGAACTCTCAGAGATCTCCCTGCCCCTGCCTCTGTCTCCCGAGTGCTGGGATTAAAGGTGTGCGCCACCACACCTGGCCTTGGCCACATTTTTAAGACCTCCCGAAACAGCGCCACCAACTGGGGACAAAAATGTCCAAACTTGGAGCCTATGGGGGATATTCTCATTCAAACCACCACAGTTTTGAAATAGTGGTTAACAGTATAGTCAGTGATAGAGTGCTTGTTAGCATTGCAGGACCCTGGACTTGGATTTCCAGCTCTGTAAAAGGAAAAGAAAATTGTCTTTGGGAGGCAGAAGCAGGCGGATCTTTGAGTTCAAGGTCAGCCTGGTCTACAGAGTGGGTTCCAGGCCAGCTGGGGTTGCAGGGATATCCTTTCTCAAAAAAAAAAAAAAAATTGTCACCTGCTTCTTGCCTTGCAAAAGGACCAGTTTTGCCAGCTAAAATTTTTTAAAGTTGTGTATGTGCTCACACACATGCCATGTTGTGCTTTTGGAGGTCAGGGGCAACTTGTGGGAGTCAGTCCTTTCCTTCCATCATGTGGGTTCTAGGGATTGAATTCAGACTGTCAGATTTAGCACCAAACAGCTTTACCTGCTGGGGCCATCTTGCTGGTCCTGACATTTTTTATTGTGGCAAAATATATATAATACAGTATTACAGTATTTGCTGTTTTCTCAATTGAAAGAGGTTTTTTTTTTTTGTCTTTTTGAGACAAGGTCCCCCTGTAGCCCCCACTGGCCTGGAACTCACAGAGATCCGCCTGCCTCTGCCTCCTGAGTGCTGGGATTAAAGGCGTGTGCCACCACTCATGGCTTAATTGAAATAGTTTTTAAAATTAGTTATTTTTTTTTTGTGTGTATGTATGTGGGCATGTACACCATGGTACTTGTATGATGTGGTGGTCAGAGGACAACTTGTAGGAGTCAGTTCTCTTTGTGCTTGTGGGACCCAGGGATCAAACGGAGGCCATCATCAGGCTTCGTGGCAAGTTATCCACTGAGCCATCTTGCTGACTCCTAACTTAAAAATCACTTGTTTTTATCACTCCTTGCCTGCATGTATGTATATATCAGCACCATGCACTTGTAGTGCCCGTAGAGGTATCTGATGATTGTGAACTGCAACGTGGGTGCTTGGAAGACCTGAGTCTTCTGCAAGAGCAACAGGTATCTTAGCCATTGAGCCCTCTCTAGCCCTCTTTTATGAGTTTTTAAGTATATAGGTTTGTAGCTAGCTTCGCGATTAAAATTTTTTCTTTTAAATTTTTAGTTCACAAATCACCCTCAGTGGTTGAGTCCTTGAGGGCCTAGAATGTGTGAGGTCCTGGATTTGACTTCTAGCACTGCAGAAACAGCAGTAGCAAAAAAGATAGTATGTGGTGTACGGATTGAAAACCAGTTGTTATAGTAGTATTGACATAGGTGCTATAAACTTCAAGAGATACTTACAGATCGTAAGAACCTTAAAATACTTTGAAGAACACTTAAAGTTGTATCTAATAACTTAATAACAGCTAATAACTTAATAGTTTGGTTCTCTATAAGTTGGTAGCTCAGAAAAATCTGAGAATTTAGAAGTAGGAGGAAGTGGACCTTGGATTAGACCATTAAATGGTAAGAATTAGACACAAAGAAGGAAGTGTACCTTTCAGAAGGAATAGAAAGGGCCAGCAGAATGGCTCAGCAGGTAAAGGGCAGTTGCTTCCAAACCTGATGACTTGATTTGAGTGTTTGGGACCCAAGTGGTGGAAGAAGAGAACCTAATCCTGCAAAAGAATTAGAAAAATTATTAAAACTGGTGAACCTGTCCTTACATAGCCAGGTATATACTTAACTACTTGTTTGCTAAAACTATATGCTGTGCTGTATTGTTAAAGGAAATATAAATAAAAGAGAAAGATTAGCATGAGTCAATTTCATGGATGGCATTACTAAGGAATGTTCAAATAAAATAAATAAATAAAAATGTTCTGGGAAAAATGAGCTAGATGATGCTCATTTTGTTTATATTATGTATTGTTTAAACCATTCATATATTGTAAACATCTTTGGTATTTAAAAAGTCAACAATACATATATTCAAGGCAAAGACTTTAAGAATTTTTAGACTAGTCAGATGTGATGGCTCACTTGTCCTTGTGCTTGGGCAGCTAAGGCAGTAAGAGGGTGCCTAGGGTACAGAGTGAATTTTAGGCCAGCCTTGGCCACAGAGTGAGACCCTGCCTCAAAAATGAAAAAAAGAAAATTCAGGTACTTTTTAAAGAATAATCTTTTTGGCTTTCTGACATTTGAAATATATGTGATTGATAAATTTGGTCATAAGTATTACTAATTGTCAAATTTATGAAGGACTCTGCATATAGTTTTGTAGCATCATGCCAGAAAGACAGGAACATTTTGTATTGAAATTATTTAGGTATTACATTTTCCTCCTCACTGTGACAAATTACTTGCCAGAAGCATCTTACTGAGGAAGGGTTTATTTTGGCTCATGGTTTTAGTGGTGTGGGATGTCCATCTATGGTAGTGAGGAAGGCCTGATAAAAGGAGGGCGTGGAAGAGGCTCAGTCCATCTTGGTGGATCAGGAAGCTTAGGCTGGAACCAAAGTGTGGGTATCACTTTCAAGGTCTACCCTAGTGTGATGGTTAATCTTGGTTGTCAACTTGGCAAACCTGAAAGGGGAGCCTCAGTTGAGTAATTGCCTACATCACTTTGGCCTGTGGAGTGTTTTCTTGATTGCTAAGTGCTGTAGATGGCCCAGCCCACTGTGGGTGGAGCCACCCTATGCACATGTGCGTGGGTGGTATAAGAAAATGTACCTGAACAGGATCCTGAGAGCAGTTAGTTAAGCAGCATTCCTCCATTGTTTCTGCTTGAAGATCCTACCTTGAGCTCCTGCCTTGGCTTCCCTCATTGATGATGTACTGTAACCTAAACCTTGTTCACTGAAGTGATGATGTACTATGGACAAAAACTTTTGAAGGACTTTTCATAGCTTCTCACAATTTCCTTTACCAAAAAAGTGAATCATAAATTCTGTACATTTTTAATTTGCATGTATAGCTTACCAAGACTTTTTACATATTCAGTAAATAATTAGGAACTAATGAATAACAAAGTGAGTCATAGTAGTAACAATTTAGGAATTCAAGCACTATTTATTCATCAAATATTTATTTAAAAAAATCTTTAGAAGACTAGGTATTTAGTCTTCGAAGCAGCCAAATCTTTACTAGCTCGTATAAATGAAACCATTTTATTTTCACTAATCTACACGCCTACCATCCCAATGTATGCTGGTGTCTTAATTATGATGAACTCAGGGATTACTGTTCTTTAGACTTGGCATAATTAAATATTTCAGCATATCAAGATACTTTGGCCACTATTAGTTCTTTCTGTCCCCCCTCCCAAGAAAACATAAAAATTATTTCACATTTGGCATATTTCCCTTACTGTTGGAGCCATTCTACTCATGATATTTCTTATTTTTAATATCTGAGGAGATCTCTGAGTTTCCCACTTCATTTTTCATATCTGGGGAACTTTAGAAACAGCCCCCCCTTTTTTTTCCTGGAGTACACGTTTTACCCTCTTACAGAGAATTACTACAAAAGATGATGATTTATTTGGTTTCTCTTTATCACTTGCTCTGAGGCAGAAATAGTTTTCCATAGAAAATCTAGTTAGCCGGGCATGGTGGCACACACCTTTAAAAGGAGCTTGGTCTGCATAATGAGTTCCAGGACAGCTAGGCCTACAGGGAGATCCTGTCTCTAAAAGACCCCCCCCCCCCGGAAAAAAAAAAGTCTAGTCATAAATGTAACAACTTATTTGAAGGTGGGTCTATGTTTAGGCTCTTCTCATTTTTAGTAGAAACATTTTACTGTAAGTTACTATACTTTGAAGTTGGGAAATTGCTCATAGGAACTTTTAAGCATTACATGATCCATTGGTTTCAAGATATGATTTAAAGGCATGGTGAAGACAAATTGGGATTATAGTCATAAATTGTTAATCCCATTTATTTCCCTTGAGGGGAAAAAATCATTATATAAGCAGCATTAGAGGATTTTTAAAAAAGGCCTATAAAGAGAAGCTTAACTGTAGATCTTTTAGAATTACTGTATAAATTTGGTTTTAAACCATTGTTTGGGGGTAAATGTTCAGTTCTGTTGCAGTTTGTTTTTTTGTGAAAACATAAACGTATTAAGACCATACCTAATTAGTGTTGCTTAGGGGATAGTACACGTCCCTTTACAGATTATATGTTAATTTTAGAATTATTAAAGTGTAGTTTTTAAATTTTACAAAATTTAGCTTTATTCTTAGGTGAAGTGGCACACACCTTTAATCTCAGTGCTTGATAGACAAATCTGAGTTTGAGGCCAGCCTGGTCCCTATAGAGTTCCAGGCCATTGAGGTCTACATAAGGAGATCCTGTCTTTTTTTAAAAAAAAATAATTTTAAAAAGGTGTTTCTAGGGACTGAATGAGGTGACTCGGTGGGTAAAGGTGCTTGCTGCCAAGCCTGATGACCTGAACCTGAGTTTGATCCTTGGGATCCACATGGTAGGTGTGCCAGTTACTGTTTTGCTGTTGTGATAAACACCATGACCAAGGCTGCTTATTGAAGGAAGAATTTATTTGGCTTGTGGTTCCAGAAGGATGAGTCCTTCTTTGTGGACATAGGCATGGCAGCAGAAGCAGCTGGAGCAGGAAGCTGAGAAGTCTTACATCTTCAGTTACACACAGGAAACAGACACTGGAAATGGGGCAAGGTTATGTGAATTTTCAAAGCTTGTCGCCAGTGACCTCCTTCCTCCAGCAAAGGGATACCTCCCATCCTCCACAAACAGCAACACCAACTGGGGCCAAGTACTTGGGAGTCTTTGAGGGACATTCTCATTCAAAGGACCATAGTAGGAGAGAGCTGACTCCTGCACATTGTCCTGATCTCCACATGTGCTGGGCTGTGTATGTGAGAGAACACAAACACATGCATGCACACAATATAAACAAAAAATGTAATAAAAACCTTTAAAAAACACCTGTTCCAGATCACCTTCTCTCTCTCTCTCTCTCTCTCTCTCTCTCTCTCTCTCTCTCTCTCTCTCCTCTCCCTCCATTCTCTCTCTCTCTTTTTGAGTCAGGGTCCCCCTGTAGCCTCAGCTGGCCTGGAACTCACTATGTAGATCAGGCTGGCCTCCCATCTCACAGAGATCCGCCTGCCTCTGTCTCCCTATTGCTGAAATTAAAGGTATGTGCATCTTAGAGGAGTTTAAAGAACTACTGTTAATATTTGCATAAGTTAAAGGAAATGTGTACATAATGAAGAGTAAGTAAAGCTGGGTGTGGTTGGTGGTACAAGCCTTTAATCCCAGCACTTAGGAGGCAGAGGCAGGCGGAGGTCCAGGAGTTCAGGGCCAGCCTGGTCTATATAGTGAGCTCTAGGCCAGCTGAGGCCTGGAGAGCTGGTTCAGTGGTTAAGAGCACTGGCTGCTCTTGCAGAGGACCTAGCTTCAGTTCCCAGTACCACATGATGCCCTCTTCTGGTCTTCATGAACATTGCATGCACAGGTGCACTTACATACAGGCAAAATAAATAATTTTAAAATCCTTGTCTGCTATTTTTGTTCTTTCTGGTTCATGTCTGATTTAGTTGACTATTTCCATTTCCCCTTAGTTTTGGGTCACATTTTCTTTCATCTTTGCAAATCTAATATTTTTTTTGTTTTAGTTTTAAATTGAATGCTGGACAGTGAATATTAGTTTATGGGTTTTGTCTAAAAAGTGTTGGATTTTAGGGTGCTTGCCTAGCATGTAAGAAACTGCGTTCAACTCTGGTAACCCGATGCTTGCGCGCCCCCCCCCCCATTGAATTTTGCTTTGGTATATACAAAGTCACATAATTTCTCGATCAGCTTGCTTTAAAGCTTCATTTAGGGCAGGTCTAGGGAGTTTTCACTTAAGAGTACTTTAGCACTATTCCTAAAGCATGATCCTTCTGGGTTCCCTTTATGCCTTGGCTGTTTAATGGGGCCTTTCCAGTCAGGCTAGTTGGCATTCAAGTTTTTCCCACCTCTGACTGCTTTTTGGTATATTTATCTTTTGTGTGACTTTGCAGAGACTCTTTCCTCAACTGGTGGGGCTTAGTTTTTAGTCAGACATTAAGGGAACTATGCAGGTTTTTAGATCTCAAGTACTTTGCTTCACACATTCCAGCTGCTTTAGCTGTTTGATCGCTGACCTCAGACTTGGGCAGAGTAACTGCTTGTGCTCTGCTTGGAATTTTCCTACTACTGCCTAGGATGTGTCTCCAGGTAGTAAGCCTGGGGCAGTAACAAGGCTCATTAGGTTTTGCCCAAGAAGTGGTTTTGGATGCCTTATGACCTATATCTGAAAATAATTTTCATATGTTTTGTCCAAATCTCTAGTAACTGTGAGGAAGGATCACTGTCAAGGATATTCTTTACTGTTGTCATAAGTAAAATACTTTCTGTGGCCATTTGAACAGTAATATTGAAGTACATGCTAAGTTTAATAGCCCTATGTAATTACTGGCTTCAGTATGCAGCTTAAATATAGTTTGAAGTTTTCTGTTGATACTATAAACTTCAACCTTAGAGCTTTTATATTGACTAAAAGTGCTTGTGGTTGATTTTAAACACGTTTGGATATTTTAGGGCAGTTCTGTAGTATTTTGTTCCTAAACTACAAACTTAGTTATGAGGGACTGGAGCAGTTAAGAGCACTTACTATGCTTCCAGAGAACCCTTCCCAACACCCACATGGTAGCCAACACCTGTCTCTAGGATATTGAATGCATGTGGTATACTTACATACATGTAGGCAAAAACACTCATAAAAAACTTGTCACACATAATATATAAGGTAATGGAGGTTATTAATATTTTGATATATTTTCTCCTGAACTTCTGTAAAGGGAAAGAATCAGATTTTGTTTTTTGAATCAGGGTCTCCCTGTAGCCCCATCTTGTCTGGAACTTGCTATGTAGACCAAACTGGCCTTGATCTCACAGAGGTCTGCCTGCCTCTGCTTCCCAAGTGCTGGGATCAAAGGCGTGTGCCACCAATGCCTGGTGAAAATGTTTTAATGGAAAGAATTTGGTTTAACTAAATATTTATCTCAAAAGGAAATTTATAGATGGCAAACTTAAAATTATGAAATTTTTTGCTCTCTTCAGCATTAGCTTTGTCATCAGAGAAAAACATTGGTTACACAGGTTTTCTTGTCTTTATAGTCTGTGTATTTGTGGCAGTTTCAGAATAACATAGAGCCAAGAAGCTTCTTTTTCCTTTCATCTTATTTGTAGAGGATTGGTGTTTATAGATTTTGGGCTGCTTTTTTTTAAAAAAAGCAATGAGGTCTTGCCATGTGGTCCATGCTGCTTGCAGTCTGCAAACCTTCTGCCTCCCCAAGTGCTGGGATTAGAAAGTGCGCACCCCCACAGTCTGCTTCTTGACAGGTGGAGAAGCAAAACCACAGACTCTAATGTTGTTTCATTTCTCCAGTAGACTAAGGGTGACTGTGGTTTGAGGACTGCTTTAATTTTAGACTCTTGAATGGCTGCTGTGTCCGAGAATGTGTTGGGTGCTAAGAGCTCAGAGATCCAGGCTTGGGCTTCTTGATAGAGATGGAAGGAATACAGTCAGTTTATTGCTCACTCTAATAGTGCAAATTTTTTTGTTGTTGTTGCAAAATCAGCAAGTAATAGCTATCATTCCTAACTTCTGAAATCTTTTTGTTTAGGTGAGACATGGAATCCATTAAAATTGCATTATCAGTTAAGAAATGTACGGGAACGATTAGCTAAGAACCTGGTAGAAAAGGGTGTGCTGACAACAGAGAAACAGAACTTCCTACTATTTGACATGACGACACATCCTCTCACCAATAACAACATTAAGCAGCGCCTCATCAAGAAGGTACAAGAGGCTGTTCTTGACAAATGGGTAAATGACCCTCACCGCATGGACAAGCGCTTGCTGGCCCTCATTTACCTAGCCCATGCCTCGGATGTCCTGGAGAATGCTTTTGCACCCCTTCTGGACGAGCAGTATGATTTAGCCACCAAGAGAGTACGGCAGCTTCTCGACTTAGATCCAGAAGTGGAGTGTCTGAAGGCCAGTACCAATGAGGTTCTGTGGGCCGTGGTGGCTGCATTTACCAAGTAACTGTCAGAATGTTTCCTTCCTCTCATGTGAACCAGTAGTTTTTCTTCTATTGACTTCTGGTTTTCTGTAATTTGTACTTTCCCACACTAATAATTGGCTTTTGTTCTACAAAGTGGTGGGTGGCTATTTCTTTTTTATGTATGCAGGATTCTGCTGGCACGAGAGGCCTTCCTCTTTCTGTTTTTAACAACTCTTGCTGCCATATTGGCATTCCATCCCCGTTGCTATTTCTCACTGTTACCTGTTTTAGGTACTTTTAGAGTACCTCTAGTCACCTCACATGCACAGCTTTTGGATTACCTCAGTTTGAGTTTTCCTGTATGTGCATATCTGGCCTTCTGCCTACAATTCAGACAAGTCACAACAAGGCCTTCAACTCACCAAAGGTAAATATCTGTATCTATTAGGACATTTTATACATAGACCTCAGTTGAGATGTATACTTAGCAAAATTATTTTTAAATTGAAATAGCACAGTAAATACTTAATATAAAATGCCCCTTGGATTTTTGCTTCCCATGTAAATCTGTTGTATTATTACACTTGTTATAATTTTAACTATTAAATCATAAAGGTCCAGTAGTTTCAGAAAGCCAGTTGGAATGGGCTACATTCCAGTTATGTATATAGTTCGAATTATACATAAATTGCCCTTCTCAGGCCACCCCTGCCCCATCTTAGTATTTTGCAAAATCTAATTAGCTGTATACCTGGCACCCTCAACTAGGTCAGTCATTGTTACTTGATGCAGAGTAGACCCCTTCATCAGTGAGGGAGAAAAAATGTGGTTCATCCAGGATCTTTCTGACTGAGCCGGTCATAGTAGTCTTTGCCTATGCATCTAGTTTTGGGCTTTCATTTCTCTCTCTCTCTCTCTCTCTCTCTCTCTCTCTCTCTCTCTCTCTGTGTGTGTGTGTGTGTGTGTGTGTGTGTGTGTGTGTGTGTATTTCTATAGGAAAGAGGCTTGTGACCAGTACTAATCTTGAGTACAGTTTTTTTACTCTTTCAGTCCTTGAGTAAATTAATGTCTACTCTGAAATATTATTTATCTACTCATCTTTTCTTGGGCAAAAAAATCAAATATCAGTCCTGGCAGATGTTGCATGTAGAATGTAGCAAGTGATGACTACAACTCAGATGGTTAAGAGTCTGTCACAGAAAGCTCTGCTGTTTTCATTTTTAATTACAATTTTGATGATTAGCACATTGTAAGACTACAAATCTGCATTTTAATGTTATTTTTACTCTTTATCACTGTTTATTATACCATTGGTGTCATAATGTAAATACCATACCCTGAACAAAGTAAATGTCAAAAATTTTATTACCATAGTTCATATTAATAGTGGGGCTTTCAGGTGTCTAGAATTTTTTTGTTAACATTTTATGCAAAAATACTAGATGGCGTATAACTTTAGAGTTGAACTTTGAGGGATTCCCTTATATGTACACTATCTTTTTATCTGAAGTAACAAATAAACTATGATCTTGAAAGTGCCTGAATCAGAGCAAGCATGTCATTTGATTTTTGTGTTCTCTCTTCCTTTGTTTCAAGTGAAGTTTTACTTGGTATGGCATGGTGACATTTCAGGGTGTAGGGCTTGGCAAACTTCATCTGAAAGAGCCAGATATTTTAAGTGTGGTAAGATACATACCGTGTTGGTTGTGGAAACTCAGCTCTATTGAATGAAAGCTGTCGCTGACAGTATAAATAAAGACTTCAGTGAAACAGTAGAGAAACAGGTAGCTGGTTATTGGTCACAGTTTGCCATCCTCTGTGTTGATGTCTGGGGAAGTCAGTTTTTTTGTCCATTAAAAGAACCGTTTTTCCTCCAAATATGACAGTACTGTTGGTAATAAAGTTGATTTTTTTAAAAAATAAAAATGGCTACTGGAAACTGCTACTAGTATACTAAAATTTATTTTTAAAGATTTGTTTTTATTTATAAATATGTATGTTTCAGGGTAGAACTTGCTTTTGCCTATGTTGCTTCCATTCAGGATGTTTCTATGTCCAGAGGATAAACTTTGTCCATAAGACTGTTGCTTACAAGTGTCTTTAAAGACTTATTTTGGGGGCTAGAGAGATGGCTCAGCTGTTAAGAGCACTGACTGCTCTTGCAGAGGACCTGGGTTCATCAGCTCCCAGACCCCACACACAGTGGCTGACAGCCATCGGTAAGTCCAGTTCCAGGGGATCCAATGCCCTCTTCTGACCTACATGGGCATTGCATGTGCAAACATACATACATACATGCATGCAAACACATGCACACAAAAATAAAAATACTTATTTTGACTTTTAATTATGTGTGCATGTGTTGGTATGTACACATGAGTTCTAGTGCCTCCAGAGACCAGAAGAGGGCATCAGATCCCCTGGAGCTGGAGTTAAAGGTGATTGTGAGCCACCCAGGAGGGTGTTGAGAACTGAACTTGAGTCATTGAAAGCGTACGTAGTATGTGCTCTTAATCCCTGAACCATCCATCTTTCCAGTCCTTTACAGTCCTCTTTAAAGCAGAAATGAGGGATCTCTATGGAAATACGTTACTGTTTCCTTTTGGCTTCTTCATAGAGTGTTTGATGTGTTTTCTAAAAAATCCTAACTAGTGCAGTGTTCTAACAGATACTTAGAAAAATATGCTCTGTGCCTAATGAAATTATTTTGAACCAGAACAGCAGACATGCAAAAAGTTCTCAAGGTGGTATAAAGATGAGAAGATATCCTGATGTAATTATGTAAATTGTCTTGGGGATGCTTTGAAAAGTTGACTGTGTTTGTAGCAGAAGCACCAACATACGTTAAATGGCCAAGAATGTCACTGGTCTACTGAGGCAGGATTCACTAATAAGGCCTAAATGGTGGAATGAAACAGAACGTTTCATTGTTTGTAAACAGGTGGGTATAATAATACTAAATCCCTGAACTTGTTGATTACCCAAAAGAAAATGGGAAGGTTATCTTAACATAGGACCAATGAGTTGTGACACCCAGCCTGGTGGTCAGAGGATCCATGACAAGTCTTTCCCCAGAAGCATGGGATGAACTAGTCATAAGTTTCTGTGAGATCTTTATGAAGTTCATTTACATGCCATCTCTGTTCTCTTTATCTTGTATAAAATTAGAGCTGTTGTCGGATAATACTGCTCCCATTGGCTTTTATCCAGTTCAGTATGACCAACAAACTTGTTTCCAGCTTCACCATTGAGTATGCCTGTCTTCTGTAAGTTCTTCAGAAATGTCATGCATTGAGCAGCACTGGGAAAGTGGTTGTTAGCTTTGCATGCTGTTTGGCTCACAGTCTTGTCCCATTGTTGGAATTGTTTATGTACTTACTGTGCAGAAGAGGTGTTATATACTGTTGTGCAGTTTGCCTTTTTGCACGTATGTTATAGAACACCTTCTGGGAAACTGCATTATGCTTTTGAGCAGCTCTAGTGTATAACTTAGAGCTTCCATCAGTGGCACTCAGATTCTCTCATATGATCATTAGAATAGTCTTATGAATGCAAGTTTAACTTTCTCTAATTTTTGTAGGCGGAATTAATAGAAATGGTCTGGTTCAATGAATAAGCATTGAAAATATAACAGATCAAGTCAGATTGGTTTCTAAGACTCATAATTGACTTAGTCTTCACCAGTAACATGGATGTTGGCTTCTGTACTCTAACCAGTTGTGTAGAGGGCATCATCAGTCCTGACCTTTGCTAAGCTCATATGGGGGGATTGTCAAGTTTTAATTATCAAGGGGTTAGGTGTCATACTTGGTACCTTGCATTTTTTTCTGTTTATGTTCATTATCCTTTTTTTTTTTTTTTTGGAATGAGCTTTGGTGTTACTTATGGATTCACTAAAACAAAACCCTGTATCTGTGATAGAGTTGGTTTTCTCAGTCTTTGGAGCTGATACGGTGTTTCTTTTGATACCTTTAATATTCAGGAAAATACAGTTGCTTTCATTTTTTTGTAGTGTTATCCACCAGCTGTAAATTCTGAGGTCCTGTAAATTTCTAGTGCTGCTGTCACTTCTTTCCCTATGGGAAGCCCATCTAGGAAAAACTCCTGACCTCAATAAAGAGACTCTTTTTTACCTTTTCCTCAACTAGACTCTTATCTGCATTACCTTCCAGCGGAAAGGTAGTGTGAATTCTTGTAGTTTACAATGCCAATTGAAACAAACCAAAAAAAAAAAAAAAAAAAAAAAGTTGGTTCCCTGATAACCTCCAAAGAATTTATAGCTGAAGAAATGGCTCAGTGATTTAAGAGTGCTTGCTGCTCTGGCAGAGGACCAGAGTTCAGTTATTAGTACCCTCATGGGGCAGCTTACAACTACCACCTCCAGGATATCTGATGCCCTCTTCTGACCTGGACCGACAGGCATATGGGAACACACACAGGAACCCCACAAAAACTAAATCAGTGTAAACAAGCTAGCAGACTGTGTCTGTAATTGACAAGTAATTTTTACATTTGTGGGGTGTAATGTTTTGATCTGTGTGTTCATTGTAGGATTAGATGAACCTAAGGTAACCATCTCAGCAACTTCTCTGGTGAGAATGTTGAAAGTTTTAGTGATTTTTGAAATAAGCGTGTCCCCCCCCCCCGCCATGCTAGGGATTAAACCAGGCCCTTGTGTGTGCTAAACATGTGATCTACCACTGTGCTATACCCCCAGCCCCTGAACTATGTAATTACCATAAACTATGATAGTGCAATAGAATGAAAAAAGCTGAAACCTGAAACACATCTTTTCATTCATTGATTCTATTTTCCCATCCTTTCCTGCCCCCAACCCTCTGGTATTCTTTCTTTCTGTTCTATAAACAAGTTTTTTGAGGCCACATATAAGTGAAATCATAGCCATAGTTTTGTTTGTGCCTAATTTTTCTTAGTGTTTTTTTTT
>NW_008329320.1:3259847-3273668 GCF_000622305.1 Nannospalax galili
AAAAAAAAAAGGGTACCTCATGAGTTTCTGTTGATACTTGAGATTCAGATCTAGAACTTTGGGACTTTCCTATCTCTTATTTTTAAAATTGTGTCTCTACTTCCCATATCAAGAATCATAGTAACTGTGTGCCTTTAATCCCAAGGCACTGATCTCTGATAATGTAAAGTTATAGTACTGATATAGTACCAGCAGTGTGATTACTTAAAGCAGAGTTGGTTCTTTGGCTTATTTATCGGCAGTGCTGGGGATTGAGCCTGGGACCTTGACATGCTAGACAAGCACTGGACCTCTGAGCTACACTCTCTTCTGTCCCTTGTGAACGCTTACTTGTTTTTGCCTGGATGTCTTCTGGATGTTTCCCCAATATCACTAGAGTGTATTTTTGGTTTTGGCTCTACATGATTAAGTACTGTCTCAGATTTTTTTTCTCAATTGCAGGCAAGTTGGTTAAATATTCTGGAGTCTTAACATGTCTATTTTTGTATGTGTGTATATGCATGTGTGTACAGGTGTGTGTGCATGTCTGCAGGACAGAGATTGTTGTCAGGTGTCTTCCTCTGTCACTCTCCACTTTATATGTTGAGGCAAGGTCTCTCACTTGGAACCAGACCTTGTGGATTTGGCTAGTCTAGCTAGCTGGCTTGCTCTGTGGATCCCTTCTCTCTGCCTCCCAAACTCTGGGATTACAGGTGGGCTGCCATCTCTACCTGATATTTGCATGGGTGCTAGGGATCTGAATTTCTCTCCTGATGCTTATGTAGTGAGTGCTTTATTCTGAGCCATCTCCCCAGCCCCTCTATATCTTCCATCCCTCCTCCCCATCTGCCTTCTGCTTGGAGCTTCTAGTCCTCTCAGGGCCCCAAGGGAGGACTGCAGGACCCTTGGCTGGGATGGTTACAAGAACTGTTCTCTTGCCTCTAGGTACCTTGAAAAGATGTCTGCCACTCACCTTTATTTGAAATGAGGGCTCTGCTATGTGTTTTCCATCCTCAATAATGCTGCACTGGGTTTGTTTCTTCTCTCTTCCCTTTCAAGGGCTGTGGGCCTCCCTGCCCCTACTGCCCCTGGCTGTAGTCAGTGACCAGGGGATCCAGGACCTGAAATCCAGGATCCCACTTAGAACCTCAGGACAAATGCAGGGCTATGGGGGCCCTGCATCTGGTAACTCCTGTTTCCTCAAAAGCCTCAGGTCCTGACTGCTTCTAAGCATTGGGCACTTTTCACTGGACTCTTCTAGTGGGAATGGGGAGGGGGGTGCCCAAAGCCCACAAATCTATACAAACCCACCGAGGTTCTTCAGGGACATAAGGAGTCCTTTTGACCCTCTGGCCCCAGAGAACACCCGAGCTCTAACTTTGGCCTTTGTTCAAAATTTCCCCATGCTGTTTGGGGAAACCCTTTAAAGGACTTCACAAGTTTCAGAACCTCTCATCCTAACTTGAGTATGTAGACATACTCCAGTATGTAGACAACCTCCTATTGGCTGCTGCTGACCCAGCCACTTGCCTGTGAGACATACCTGAGACCTACCTGCTCTAGTTGCTCCAGGCCCTGAGGTATCTTGTCTCTGTGAGGAAAGCTCAGCTTTGCCAGATGGATGTCTCCTACTTGAGGTACAGATTCTCTCGCGGTAAGAGGACCCTTACTGCAGCCCAGAAGGAAGCCATCCTTTAGATCCCCATGCCCCAGTCTAGAAATCAGGAACTTGAATTCCTGGGGGTAGTGGGATGATTACCAACCTTGGATCTCAGGCTTGGTTGAAATAGTAAGGTCCCTCAGTGACAGCTGGAGACAAGCCCTTAAAATGGGTAGAGATAAAGAAATGGGCTTTACAATGGCCTTGGCTCTAACCCAAGTCCCAGCTCTGGTCTTGTCTGATGTCCAACTTTTCGTGCACAAAGCCCAGGGGATTTCAAAGAACATGCTTACTCTTGAATTTGGGACCCTGGCAAAGGCCTATAACATAACTTACCCATGTGCCTAGACCCAGTAGCCTCAGGATGGCCTTCCGGTCTATGTACCATAGCAGCTACTGTCCTGCTGAAAGAGGCTGACGAGCTCACCTTGGGCCAAGACTTAACCTTAATGGCCCCCCGTAAATTGGAGACCCTCCTCTGGGGAGCAAATGGCCAATGGATGTCAAATATTCGGATGTCAAATACATCACTCAGTACTAGAGTCTGCCTGTTGATCATCCCTGTTTCACCTCAGTCATTCAGAGCTTTAACCTGGCAATACTGATGCCTGATAACCCTGAGGTGCCTCTTACATGACTGTGAGGATTTGCTGGACATCTCCCAGGCCAGTTGCCTGAACCTCCGAGACACACCCTCTTATCTGAGGCAGACGCCAGCTTGTTCATGGATGAAAGCAGTTTTGTGACAGCGGGTTTGGAAGGCCGCAGCCACTATGAGTACCTAACCAGATGCCGTCTGGACCCAAGTCTTGCCCTAGGGTACTGCTGCACAAAAGGCTGAACTGATCACCCTCACCCAGGCTCTACATTGGGAAAAGGATAAATGGGTGAACATCCTCACAGATGTGGTGCCTTTGCCACCTTTCATGTCCATGCCATGATCTACAGGAAGGAGGACTCTTGACACTTCCGTGGCAAAAGGCCAAATGACCCAGCAGACTACCAGACTCCATGTTGAGCCATTCCTACCCCCAGGAAATGAAAAAGGACCCCCTGGGATGATGGATCCTGCCAGACTTCAGAATCTTCCTTCCTACAGCCCTTGGAAACCTTGAGGACTGGCTTCCTCAGACAACCCACCTGGGTGCCACCAAACAGACTGAACTACTTTCTGGTATTTGTGGCTACATTCTCCAATTGGATGGAGGCCTTTCCCTCTCAATGATAAAAAAGCCTCCTATATAAGACAATTCCTAGGTTTGGACTGCCTCTGTCAGTTGGCTCAGATAATGTTAAATCTTAGAGACCAATGAAAACTGGCCCAACCCCCTGCCCCTGGTCCTCTGGATTAGATGTATTCGCTGTAAGATTGGTTTTACCCCTTATAAGATTATGTTCAGAAGACTGTCTTCCCTATTACTTAGACTGAGGGACCCTATTCTAAAAAATTACTGAACAGTCTCCAACAGATCCAGGGTACAATCCATTCTAGCATCTGAGACATCCTCCCACTTTCCTCTACACCCTGCCACCCCACCCATTCTGAAAGAAGAGAGAAGCCAACAGTTCCTGGTTCCATTGCTGGTTTGATTAGAATCCATGGCTGACTTAGCTTGTTTCCAGGCCTAAGACCACCTCTCATCTGCTGGACCCAATGATTGGGCCTTGCCTAATTAACTGGTTGGTAAACTTTATCAAACAACAAATAGCCTGTGTCAAATTAATGTACCTGAGAGCCCAGTACAACCCCCTTCACCAGAGAGCACTGAGTCAGTGTTTTGACTCTGCCTTAGAACCAGGGGGAATGAAATGGCAAAACTAACTCCATTTTGTTCGAGCTTTTTGCTTTACCCTGTGTCTTTGCCCAGCCATTCTCACTGCAGCCAGCCAGGCAGGACATCTCATGCAGGCAGTTTCAGGGAGTACATTGTTTCTACTGGGGAACTTAGAAGTAGCCAAGGTGGCATGTCCAGATAGCATGGCTTACCTCCCAGCTATACCTGCATCTCTATGGAACCCATCGTTTCTACAATTCTGAGAAACTTTTTTTTCCTAATTGAAACTTTTTGTTAACTGAAAACTTCTTTGTTATCTGACCTGCCCCTGGTCTGGAGTAACTATGGTGATCTGATATAACTATAGTTATTATAGGATTTGCCCCTGGCATGATGTAATTGTGGTTTTAAGCTTTATAAACCTGTCCTGCTTCTTGGAGTAGGGAGTTCTTTTGTGCATTAGCCCCTTCTCTGACCACCGGCTATTAATAAAGGACTCCTAATTTGACTGTCACTATGTGGCGTTCCTCCGTGCAGCTCACTCTTAAAGTTTGTATTGGTTTTTAGACATTTTTCCTCTTTTTAGTCCTCTTTTGCTTTAAGGTGTTTTATTCATTGGGGGTGAGTGCTTCTGAATGACTCTTCTGAAGTTATTTTTCTCCTGAATTTCATGAGTTTTATTTTTTAATGTGCATGGTAGATATGGAGGCTGGAGGACAATATTGGGTGTCATCCTCAGGGATATCATCCCTCTTTTTTGAGATGGGGACTCTAAGTGATTTGAGGCTTACCACTTAGGCCAGACTGGCTGGTCAGTGAGGCCCAGGTGTCCTGTTTCTACCTTCCCAGTGCTAGGATTACTAGCACACAGTTTTTTATGTGGGCTCTGGGGATTGAACTCAGGTCCTCAGTGCTTGCAACAAGCAGTTTGACTAAGCCACCTCTCCAGTCCTTGTTTTATTTTTTGAGACGGGGTCGCACTGTGTAGACTAAGCTGGCAGTGAACTTAAAACAGTCTTCTGCCTGCCTCCCAAGTGCTGGGATTACAGGCTTGTCCTATTATGCCTGGCTGTCTCCTGAGCTAGTGCTGGATTTCTGAATTTCTCTAACTTGGTTATTCAGTCACATTTTGTCATTTTTCTCAGTGTTGGAGCTCATTTTGAGGTGTAGAGTCACAGTTTGTTTCCTGGGCATGTCTCTGGTGTGCTTTTGTTGTCTGCAGGGATTGTATTGGCTGCTCATGCTTTTTTTCCTTATGGTTTTGTACAGGATTTAACAGACTCTCCTGTTCTTACGGAAGAGAGACTCGGGTCAGGTACCTTCTAGTGTCCACCCATTTTAGTGGAGTGGTAAGCAGTATATGATTTATGTTCTGAGATCTTGGGTCACCTCCCTTCACCTGGTTTTACCCAAACTATCTTACTGTTGCTGAGACAGGGTCTTGTGTAGCAAGAGTGACCCTAAACTGATCCTTCTGTCTCTACCTCCTGACAGGGATGTGTCACCATACCCAATTGGTTTGGATATCAAATGTCACTGGGAGGTGTATTCTGAAGGCTTGGCTGCCAGTGGCCCTATAGGGAGGCAGTGGAATCTTTAGGAGGGCAGGACATACCTTTGGGAATCTTGGGGCCCTGCCCCCTTTTACTGTTTGCTTCCCAGTCACCTTGAGGCGGACAGCCTTCCTTTACCATGTGCTCCTGCCATGGTGTACTGTTCTGCCACAGACCTGAACTGATGGAGCCAAGTGATGGTGAACTGACTTCTGGAATTGTGAATCAAATTTCTTTTCCTCCCTATAAGCTGGTTTTTTAAGAAGCTATCAGGTTTATGTCTGTCTTGCATACTTTCCCCTCCTTGCCTTTCTGTTCATCCCATTCCCAGTCATACATTTGTATTGCTGAGTTCAATCTGGTAAGAGTGGAATTCCAAACCTGCCATTTCCCTGGTTCGTCAGCAACAGATCCTGTGAAGTTCTTTAGCGTTGCTGAATTCATCCCTTAGACCAGGAGAGGGAAGTTGTATACCAGCTGATTTGTTTCCAAACCTCATGTTTTGGTGCACGTGTGTGTCCGTTTGTCTGGAGTAGGGGGTGTGGAGTAATGGTCACTGTGGCCTTTCTGGGAGAAGTGGTAAGCTGGGCAGGTAGTGGTTCTGCATCAGGTGAACCTTTTATTGCAGGATCTTACCAGGTGGGGCTTCCCTCAGGTCAGCTCATTCCTTGTCAACATGTTATTCCGCTGACCTGCTTAGACTGACCACTTGATGCCTGGGAAAATAAGTGATTCCCCCCTTTAACGTCCCCTTTCTAACCATCCTGAGGCATGAAGATGATTCCAATTGAGTGCATCCTGCTTCTTAAAGGGCTCGCCTTTTCTAGTCCCCCTTTCCAAGTGGCCTTTTTCAGAACCCTCACCTCCTGCCTCCTGTGCTGCTCACATCTGGGGAGAAAGGCCTCCTGTATCATCTCCTTTGTTTGGTCTTAGAGCTGACTGTACGTGCTTATATAGTTTCCATTTTCATAGGATGGGCTGGTGGTTATTTCCATGCTGTATGACAATGGAAGCTTCTCTTGTTCATTTCAGTGGGCTTCAGAGAGGGAGTTACACAGATGCTCATTCCTTCCTGGGAAGAAGTTATACTCTGATAGGACTGCTGAGGCAATCAGAACTTTACTTTCAGAACATTGTTCTTAGATTTCTATGCCATTTTGCCTCCTTCCTGAGCTGCTACCTGCATCTTAAAGCTGGAGAGCCTCAGCAAAGATGATTTTTATTTCAACCTGTGAACTAAGACCCGGAATCAAGTCTGACGGGGAAGGTAGAGTCTCTAAGAAAACTATCAACAGTTACTTGCTGGACAGGAAAGAGGATCCAGTTGAAGTTGACAGTGGTATCTTTCAGTGCGAGTGTGGGTTTTTTCCTCCAGGAATAGTAGTAAGAGACAAGATGCTGGCCAGATGGAAGGATCCAGGATTGGCTAGCAAGACAGGCCGGAGTGTGGGGCGTCAAGGGCCCTAAGAGGTGTGGGGGTTGGGTTTAAATGGGAAGGGTTTGGGGGTGAAGTGTCAGTTAAAATGAAGACAAGACATATTGGGAAGTGAATAGGAAGTCGTGAGTCAGGAGTTATGGGATTTTAGAGGTGGCTTGTTTTACACTGTCATAATTCTATGTGTAGCTATGGAAAAAGGACAGTAAATTTAAGTTCCCTTGCCTTTGTACCTCTCATGCGTGCAGGTGAGAAGGTAATAGTAGATTTTTTTTAATCTTGTTTCTACTGTCAGTGCATAGCAATGAAAAACAAGTAGTAAGCAGTGTTTATTTTTTTGAAAATTACTTAAAAAATTGTTTACAGAGATGTGGATTTACATAACTTGGCGACATTTTTTTAAATGTACAGGGCATTTCATATTATTGCACTTACTCTTTAATATATAAGGCATTTTATTTTACATAAAGAATGATGTATAATATACAACAGGTGTGGTGCCAATGAAGCCAACCATACAATGCAATACGATGTGTGAGGAGGATGGACGTGAAACCCAGCCTACTTCAGCCTTCACGGTATTTTCTTGCAACTACGATTTATATGTTATAACACATTTTACCCTCATAGCTTACTGTGAATGACTGACCAGCTTAAAAAAAAAAAGGGTTTAGAACAATACCATTAGTGTTCACTGCAGGAAGTGTGGGGATTTATTAGACTAATTAGGAATACTAGTCATGCCTTGAACACTGAAGACAAGTAAATAGCTCTCTATCTCGGGGTCAAAGACAGTTTAGCTTTGCCTCTTCCCTTAATTCCTACTGTTAGTCAAGGAACCCTTCTAGCAAGATCTAGTACAGATGGTTGATGACTTCAACATAGTGTGGGAAGCCAGGGATCCTCCTCAGACTCTTTAGATAAGAGCACTGGGGACTCTTGGAAGGAGAACATTTCATTGCTCCAAATTGCTGTAGAAAGTCCTGTCCATTCACAAAGGATTGGGCATTTCTTATTAATCGGCATAGCTGTAAAAGAGTGGAGGCAAAAGATGGCTTTCCATGCTGACTTCAAGTGGTCACTTAGGTAAGAAAGCGGAAACCATGAAACTGACGCCAGAGACAGAAACAACAATCTAGCATGCACCTTGCACTGACATCTTATAAGTATCCTACCTGTAACTGTAATGAAAAGTATAAGCTAAATCAAGCAGGCTTTTCTAGCTAACTCCTGAACTACATTTTCCTTTGTATATCCTGTTGAAAATAGCCAGTATTTTGCTCCCACCTGAGGGCCCTCTCCGGGCCTGCTCTACAGGTGGCCAGCAGGATTAGTCTCTGAAAAAGGATGTGCAAAGAAGATAGCTCATAGTACCACCATGATTCACCCTAGGCCCAACTGTAGGTTAAAGAAATCAACAAAATCTTAGCATTGTGCATGAAGATTTGAGAAGTGCAGTCACCACCTGTAATGTAACCCCAGGACTATGCTGCCCGAGGGTTTGGTTGCAAATACTACCGTCCTGTCTCACCCTGTTTTTCCATTGCCCTCCTCGTTCTTGTGAAGTTTTGGTAAACAACGCTGGTGAGGCTTTGGAATTTAAGAAAACAAGGGACAGTGCAAAGGAAGAAAAGCCAGCTTTGCGATGAGGCTCGAGGAATGGCACATTGAATGGGAAGGGCTCCGAAGCAGCTCATGGCAGGCTTGGAGTTCCACAAGCAGCTGGAGTCAGAATGCTCTGCAGGACCACTGTTTTGGCAAAAGGAAGAATTTGCAAAACAGGAAAACCAAAACAGCAAAAACTTCAGCCACTGCAGCGCTCTGTTATTGCAGCCAAGTAAAGCGACCTAGAAGTTACAAACTACATTTCTTTAGGCATGTTGGGAAAGAGAAAAACCAACCAACCGAAATTCCTAAGAGAATTATTCTAAGCTCCTCAGTTCATATAGAATGCCTGTGTTTATAAATGTAAAAAGATTTGACTTCTAAAAATTTTAAGGTGGTGGAGTACGTAAGCTAGAAACGGAAACCCAGTGACTGACAGTTTTGCCTGCTCTTGTATTGACCAGTCTTGAATTCAAACATTGTCTCAAGACAAGTTGGAAAACTAGATGCAAGGTGCTTGGAGTAGGCGCTTCCTACTCCTGACAGGGAAGCTCACAGCCATTTAGGACAGTTCATCAGAACTGTTACTCTGTAAAACAGCCGTAGGATTTAAACTGTAGAAATAGAAAATGATCAGTACGTCCTAGTCCACAACCCATCGAGTTGACCTCTGCAGCCATACATTATACATTATATTCATTAAAAAATAGTACTTTCTAAATTTTTCTTTTTTCATTGTTTGGGTAATTCCTGAGCTCAGCCTAATAATTAGGTCATAATTCATAAGTGTCATTTTCTTTTCAGGGTAACATACGTAGATCTATGGCTCCTTTCACTGAATGTACCTAAAAGCACTGTGTCATTTACTTACAAAATTATATAAACCTACATACATCTTTTTCGCTGGGGTATTTGAGTTACCCTACTTGCCAGGACTATGTTGGGAGAGGTGACAGGAGGGATGTGAAGATACAGCTAGGTGTTTCAGATGAAGTGGCCTGCCATCTCCTTATCCCACTGCCAACATAAAGGAGGGTTCAGGCACTGGACCAGAGTGAATCCTCCCAGCCTCGGTGGAGGAATTTCACTGTCATTGCTGCTCAACACAATAGGTCAGGCTTCATGCTAGAGTGCAGGCATTGAATTTGTATAGGCCCCATCTAGGCTGCTGTTTGTTGTTTCAAGAACCCATCATTTAAAGAAGTCATTCTGATTTGCTAAAGTAAAAAGCAAACCAAAAAGAGGAGAGTCCAGTTAAAATTCATGAATTCCTGTGCTTTCTAATTACCAACTGCACAGGTCCTTCGGGAACAGACTTCATGATATTCCAGGCATCAAAGTGCACAAGCCCAACCAAGGGTTTGCCATTAATAGCAAGAATTTCATCTCCAGCCTCTATTGTTCCCGCTTGTTCAGCTGCACCACCTGCAAGAACAAATGCAGAGTAAGGGGTTAGCACCTGTATTGCTTCTTTAAAAGGGCAGCCAAAAGTTTAAGTGGGAAATATTTCTCAGTGATACTCCTGTGTTCTTAGGATAGGGAACTATTTAAAAAAAAAAAACTTTATTTTATTGCCTGCATGTAGGTAAGTGCACCCCTGTCATGCAATGCCCGCGGAGGACAGAAGAGGCTGTCGGATCCCCTGGAACTGGAGTTACAGACAGTTGTTGGTCGCCATGTGGGTGCTGGAATTCAAACCCAGGTCTTTTGTAAGAACAGTCAGTGTTCTTAACTGCTGAGCCACCTCTCTAGCCTGGGAACTTTCGTAAAACGCAAAGCATGTACATTCAGAAAAATAAGGTAGACTACACAAAACAACTGTATAAACACTCCCTTTGCCACAGACAAATCAACAACTCATAAAGGGAAGATAATGCATTTAGTCAACAAAGTACCTAGGCCAAAGAACCACAAATCAAGCCAGGTGTGGCAGCACATGCCTTTAATCCTAGTATGGGGAGGCAGATCTTTGAGATGGAGACCAGCCTGGCCTACGAAGAGTTCCAGGCCAGCTGGGGATATAGGGAGACCCTATCTCAAAAAACAAAACAAAAAAGAAACCCTAATATCCTGTAAATCAGTAGCAATACAGAAAAAGAGTTGGCTGACAGAAACTAAGAGCTAAAATACCAGCACCCTCCTGGCCTCCATAGGCACCTGCACTCATAAGGACATGTACATTCATAGATAAAATACGAGCTTCCCAAAAACTGATATTTATAGACCCATGATTACAGTTGATTGTAAAAACTGATTAAAATATAGCTTGGAAGAGAAAGGACTTAAGAGGCAAGTGCCCAGCTATTAGGGTGGCCAGGTTCTCTGGGAGATGTCCCAAATTGTGCTTTTTTAAAAAAATTAAAATTCGTGTGTATGTGTGTGGTGGAATATGAGTGCAGTGTCCTTGGAGCACAGGCAGTTGTGAGCTACCCAGTGTGGGTGCCAGCAACCAAACTCAGGTCCTCTGCAGGAAGAGAACCCATCTCTCCAGCCCCCAATTTTTATTTCCATTGCACCCGCTACTGCTGTGCTCTAGGCTGGTACTCAGAGAGGTGGGTGTAGAATACTATCTCACTTGGATCATGACATCGAGTCTGGGACCAAAACCAATCCAAGTCACTGAAGTAACGACATGTTTGGGTTTTCCCGAAGGTGTGAAAACCAGAGGCAGTTGAAAGCCAGAGAGAGTTTTAAAAGCTAGAAGTCCAAGATCAAGGTGCTAGTAGACTGGAGTGTCTGGTGAGTGCACCCAGCATCCTGGATAGTGCCTGGTGGCTGTGTCTTTGCATGCACAAGAGCTGCCTTTATTGAGCTTCTAGTGGGCTCTTTGGGTATCAGTTCTACTGGCAGCAGATCTCACAAGCTCATTCTCTTCCCCTAGGAGCTGCCCCTCCTGCATGCTCTTGAGTTGCTTCATCGTTCCCTTACCTTGCTCTCTCCGCTCTTCATCTCTCCCTTATCCTGCTCTCTCTGTTCTGCCACCTCTCAATTTGACAAGCTAATGAGATGGGTTTTCTCTAGCCTGGCACTGGTAAGCCCATGTGCCACACATAGCAGAAGCCTGACTCCTGATTCGTGCTTGTGTTTTGCTTGCCCACAGGGCAGTGAACCTCTGAGACTGCCTATCTTGGCTGCCACCCCGAGCTCTAAAGTAGAGCTGTCTCAACCTCAGGTCACCAGTAGAGAATACACCCCAGCCCTTCACAGCACTACACGCTTGGTCCAGTGGTGTGGGGGGTGCTTGGCTCCTGCTCTCGGTGTGTGCATGCGTAGAGCCTCAGTTTCCACTGCATATTTCTGGGCCACAGAGATGCTTACCGCCAAGGGGGCTTCATTTCTTCTTTTGGACATGGGAATTTGATTTGGCTTGTTTCCAGATAGGGTCTTATTGCTATGTACCCCTGGTTGGCCTAGAACTCGCTTATGTATGTACAGTCCAGGCTGGCCTCAAACTTGCCACAATCCTCCTGCCTTTGTCTCCTGAGGTAGGATTGTAGGCATGAGCTGTTATGCCCAGGTGGAGAAGCTTTACAATTCTTGAATTAAGAAAAAAAAATACTGTTCACATTTTTATTTGACTACAACTGAGACCAGAACTAGGGTAAAGGACCAATGGGTAGTTTTGATAGGAGGAAAGGTCTCAGAGATGGTCTGAATGGGATGGTTATGGAAGTTCTGTACTGAGAGAAATTCTAGAAAGTAGTAGACTAACAGCTTGAGTCAGTGTCCCTAACCTCCATCATTCCTTCTTCAGTTTTGGTCCTGTGGCCTCTGTGGGACCTTATGCCTTGTCTTCTCTTTTTTAAAAGCATAGCTCTTATAGTATGTGTCAGCAGTGAAGAGAGGCTTCAGAGTTACTGTGTAATTATAACAGGCCACAAGGTCAGGAAACTAGATGTCATTTTGAAAAAGACAATCTAGCTAAGAACAACCGAGCGAAGTAGTTTCTGGTCCATTTGTAAATATATTTATGTGCTAATAATAGCTGTACAATTGTATCATTGTTTAGGAATCTGAAGATTTAAAAAAAAAAAAAAAACATTCCAGGCTGCGGAGATGACTCCCTGGATAAAGCACTAGCAGCACATGTGTAGAGTTTGGATCCCCAGAACTCATGGCAGCCCACCTATAACCCAGCCTTTGGAAGGCAGCTCTCTGAGGAAGGCTGGCTAGCTGGACTAGCCAGAATTGGTGAGCACTGAGTTCAGTCAGAGACTCTGCCTCAGTAAATACAGTGGAGAGCGAATGAGGAAGACACCCAATGTCACGTGCATTCTACACGTGAGTTTTAACACATGCAAAGCACAGCTCTGTATGTTACAGCATTAAAAGCACCGCAGAATTTGGAAAACAAGTTCAGTTCCCAAACAGAAGAGATGGAGTTTTCATGGAGATACACTTTACCTTTGTACACCCTTTTAATGACTAGGGGCCCATCTCCAGACAGTGAGGACTTTCCTCCATCCAGACTCAATCCCAGCCCTGCTGAGGTCTTCAGCACTTCAACACACAGAGCGTCGTGAGCAGCTCCATTTCTCCCTGCATCAACAATGTGTATTGAGATAAAAAAAAAAAAGACAGATTATTTACCATGCTACCTGTTCCAGGCTCCCCAAATGCATTACCTCTGGTACCATGGACTCTGGGCACCCCTGAGTCCTGTCTACTGGGCAGTCTTCTAACCTTTGGTCCTGGCATCAGGGTTAGCCTTCCAGGAGGGAGCCAGCTGCTTGGCTGTGTTCCTGTCCAACTTGCATTCTCTGCTTTCTGTGAGTTCTGCAAGTGTGGAGAATGATTTTGGTCCCAGGCAGAAAAGCCCAGGAGACAAACTGCTCTTGTCAAGCCTTACATTCTGGTAGCACACATCCCAGTGAGGATGGAAATCACACTTAATGAATCAAATTCGATTTCCTGTCAGCCCTGGGTACCATAGCAACAGCATCACCATCTGCTATTGAAAGCAGCAGCATTGCAGTGGCTGGCCTCATGTGAGATTGTCATAATTGACTGGGAAGCTCCCTGGAACTGAGTGAAGCTCCCTTCCTTGCCTCATGCTCTTTGTGCTTCTGTGAGAAGAAACCTCGTGTCCCTGGGGGGCATGACTGTCTTCATTGGCATCTGGCATGTGTGGGGAGAACTGTTTCCATGGTGATGCCTGCTTACTCTCTGGCTTGTTTGGTCTGAATAGGGATTGCAAACTTGCCTTTTAGTTTCCCTTAAATTCATACCAGCCAAGGATATTGAAGTTGAATGGAAGGGTGTCCTTGGGAGGCAGGGGAGGGACCATGAATGAAAACTGCCCAGTTAACATTTGTTGGGTTGCAGTCAAGCCAGCATCACCACCAGTCTCTAACTGTGGCTTAAAGCCAGTCCACGTGGTCTGAAGGACACTTACTCATACTGTTAATGGTACAGTTTTTCAATAGGTAGCTTTTACTTGCTGTTAAAAAGAAAAAGGGGGCTATCACAATGGTCCCCAGCTTGGGCTACCTTCTGGAATCACTTGAGAACATTGTAAAGGCACTCATGCCTGATTTCCACCTCCCGGTTTCTAGTTTAATTGAGCAGGGGGATTTCCTGGGTATCAGGGTTTTTAAACACCATTTATTTATTTATTTATTTATTTATTATTTATTTATTTATTTATTTATTCTTTTTGAGACAGGGTCTCCCTGTAGCCCCAGTTGGCCTAGAACTTACTATGTAGACCAGGCCTGCCTTGTCTACTGAGTGCTGGGATTAAAGGCATGTGCCACCACACCTGGCTTTAAGTAGGTACTTTAAAAAAAAAAAAAATTATCTCCTTTTTTATGA